>NC_133138.1:8963635-9574885 GCF_048418815.1 Hemitrygon akajei | reverse complement strand
ACCTTCAGAAGAGAAAAATGTTAACTGAAACAATTCCACAATCAACACATTTACTACAATTCTATTGTTACATTGGGAAAGCATGTACTCAATTATGTCTTTATATCTTGAGCAATACTGGTAGCAGTTGAATAAATCCAATAAAATTGCTGTTTCTCGTTTGGGGATTCATGTTTGCCATTAGGAATACTATATCAAAGAACCACCTTAATTTGGCAGAAAGATATTCGAGATACTCAAAGATAAACAAGTCATAAATGGAAGATTTTAAAGTGTCCAGTAATGACTAACATGAAGAAACTAAAAGGCTCTCATTGCCATCTTGTAACAAAATCATTTAATAATGAATTATATATTATATTTCTGCCTGCAATTCTCATAGCTAGATTGCACAAAAGAGTAATGTCCTGGTGACGTACATTCATGAAGAAAATAAAAACTGATAACCTCTGTTAAATTTATTCACACCCAAGTTGTTAGGAATTAGTTTTACTGGATACCAGTGAAACTGTTTTTGTTAAGTTTATAAAATATCTAAATGACTGTGAATCAATTAAACATTTGTACATTACAAAATTGATTAACATCTTGCTGTAGAAGAAATCATTTTCTAAGTGCCACCATCTTTAATTCTTCAGCTAGCATTTCCAAAAGCTGTCACTTAGCTAAAACAGCCATGCAGTGTTAAATATTGGATATTATTCCCTTAAATCTTAATAGTCTCTTCAATATAAACTGTATTTTGTTGGGCTAATAGTGAAATTGACTGGAATCTGTTTCAAATTTAATTTTTTTGGATTGTGCATATGCTACACAGAGGTCAAGGAACACAATGTTATTTTTCAGTCTTTGCTGGATGGACAGTCATAAATTTGTTTTTGTCATATCATCTTGAATTTACTATTGTATTTCATAGGAAGTTAAGATCATAAGTAATAGAAACAGCTGTAGGATATATAGTTTTCCAGGCATGCTCTTCTATTCTGCATAAAGATGGCTGATCCATGCTCACTGTCCACCTAATTTTCATATTAATTGATCTCTGCCTTGAATATAATCAATGACTGAGGCTCACAACTCTATGCAGCAGAGAATCCTAAAGATTTATCATGCCCTTGAACAAAGAGGTTTCTCCTCATCTCTAAAGCACATGTCCAACTCCTTATTCTGTGATTACGCCCCTGATTCTAGCATCCTTAATTCAGGGAAATGGCCTCTCAGCACTTACTTCACTACCCCTCTTGGAATCTGTTGTGGCTCAATGACATTGTCACACATTTCACTGAACTTCAGGGAGAATAGTCAATCTTACAAAGGACCGTCCAACCCAAAAATCTCATGAAGCTTTGGTGTATTAATCTCAAGGAAAGTATGTATATTCTTTTTTGGTTATACAAAGCAAACTCCACCAAAGGTAAGGTCTGTATAATAGCAAGAAACAATACTTCTTTAGCTTTGTACTTGAGCCCTTTGGCGGGAAGATACATTATATGACCAAACCTTCATTTGTTTTCTCATGTAATTTCTGCACTTGTACTCAAGAATCAGAGCCCCATATGCTTCTGTATACTCATAGTGCTCAGATCTTCTTCATTTACCAATTTTTTTTCTCTTCTTACCATAGTGAATTATTTCACATAATCATCCCATGTGCTCTTTACGCAGCTCAGTTTCACACCTAGCTTTATAACTTCAGTAAACTGGAATGTATTATGTTCTGTCTTTTCAAAGACATCAATATAAATTGAGAATACCAAGCTGTGATCCCTCTGGTTCTCAAATGATGGGACTTGTTTGAAGTAATGAGTGAGAGAGTGATATCTTGCAAGGCTGGAGCCATTTGAGAACAAACCTCATCAAGAGTGAGTTTTATTTGAGCCAATGAAAGGAAGTGAGGTGTAAGCAGAGCAGTCATTGTGTAAGTGGCCCGCTGATAGAGTGGTCTGGCTTTGGCTCTATGTGCTTGGGTGAGAACGGGCAGAGATTCTAAGTCAGTTTCTGGACTGTTTTAGTTTCTCTTTCTTCATCTGTTACTACAAAGGTAGGTTGCTGAGAATGGGTCCAGAGGTAGTGGTATGTTCTTTGAGTAAAATGTGGGAACTCTGGAAGACCTCCAGCCTGCCCAATAACTCCATCTGGAGGGAGTGCAACTCTGGAAGACCTCCAACCTGCCCAATAACTCCATCTGGAGGGAGTGCAACTCTGGAAGACCTCCAGCCTGCCCGAGAACTCCATCTGGAGGGAGTGCATTGAGCTGCAGCTCCCTAGAGATTGTGTTAAGGAAATGGAATTACATCTCGATGACTTTCAAGAACGAGGAGGAAATAGGTAGGAACTACAGGGAGGCACTCACCCCTAAATAACAGGAAGTGGGTACCTGGGTGATTGTCAGAGGGAACGGGAATAGACAGCCAGTGCAGAGTTCCCCTGTGGCCGTTCCCCTCAATAATAAGTATACTGCTTTGAATGCTGTTGGGGGGAGTGGTGTAGGAAATGCCCTACTAGAAATAATCCACAATGACCAGGTTTCTGGTGCTGAATGTGGCTCTGTGGCTCAGAAGGGAAAGGAGAGATGAAGAGTATGGAAGTGATTGGGGATTCCACAGTCACAAGAGCAGACAGGAGATTCTGTGGACAAGAAAAAGCAAACCCTGTTGGTGTTTTACTTCCCATGTGCCAGGATAAGTGTTATCTCAAATTGACTCTACAGCATTCTAAAGGGGGAAGATAAGCAGCAAAGGTCATTATCTTTGTAGCTATCCCCCTCAGAAACAGGAATCCAGGGCATCATTTTCTTGTTCTCTTAATTTCTCCAATACTATATTTTATTTTCTAAAGTGAAAGTACATACAAAGTATCAGCCATTTACTTTGCCTCATTAGAATTGTTTTTGTGTTTATATCAAAGGAATTCATTTTTGTATTTGGTCCACTTTTCTTCTTCACATAATTATAGAGGGTCTTATGTTTTCCTCTATTTTGCTTCCTGTTATCCTCACAGTTTATGATATATTACCCTTTGTGAAGATTATTCATTACTGCATCCTAACTCTTTCACTTATTTAGTCTTATTAGCATCTTCCTTTAGTTCAACATTAACCACCTTCATTCACCACAGATTGAATATTGTTCTATGTGCCGCAAGTTTATAACTTTCATTTCTATTGGCATATCATTACCCTTCCGCTTTGAAGTCCCAGCAATTTTATCTCTTGCCTCTCTCAATAACTTGGGATAGATCCTATCTGACCCTTCAACAGCATCTTTCCTGAAGAAGGTCCATGACAGGAAGATGCTATTGTCATACAAAATGAGGCTGATTATTATTGGATGAGCCTCTCCACCAAATCTCCCCATGTTTGCAAGATCAGAAATTGAATTGCTATCAGCTTACTTGGATCTAAGCCTGGAACATGATAGTGTCAGACAAGAACTTCTTATCAAAGATGATCTACCTTTGCTCAATTTATGAGATTACAATAACTTAACAGAATGGCTGACAAGTCCCAATACCATCCTCTCTAAATTACAAGCCTTGTGTACGCACAGCTACTTTGATGGTCAATTTGCCCATGATTCAGAGACCTACGTATGTCCTCTGAAGACTGACTGGATCATCTCTTCCTGAATTTCCTTCTTTTTTTTCAGGGCACAAATAAGAAGACATAATTTTAATAAGATTGAAGGAAAGTATAGGGGAGATGTCAGAGGCAATTGGGTTTTTACAGACTGGTGGGATCACACAGGGGTGGTGATAGAGGCAGATATATTAGTGGCACTTAAGACACTCTTAGATAGGCACATGGATAAAAGAAAAATGTAGAAGGGAAGTATTGGATTGATCTTGGAGCTAAAAGGTCAGCACATCATTGTGGGCTGAAGAGCCTGTACTGTGCCGTATGATCTATGAACTTGACTACAGAGTCAGTGGTAAATCTGTTAACATCTTATGGTGTCTGACTAGATCAGATCTCCCTGAGTGCAGTGTCTTTGTAACTAAGTGTTGTTCTTTTCAAGGCCGAACTCTGTTGGCTGCTGTCAGTTGTTAATGCAAATCATGCATTTCACTGAATGCTTTGATATACATGCGATAAATAAATCTGAATCTGATGCTGGAAACTGGAACAACAAACAATCTGCAGAGAAAAAAAAGCCCCAGAAATGTGCAGGACCAAAAGTTTGGTCAGATCTGTTTCACCTACTGAATAGGGGAAATTTATCTGGTCACAGTAGATTGTTTTGTCTTAGTGAACAGCTATTTATTGGTGATGGAGTTTAGGGACATACTGAAGCTTAAGGAAATTGATGAACCAGGAGATCTACTTGCTCTGAAGTCTGTAGTCTCAGCAAAGCAAGCAGCATAATGAAAGCGCCCACCCCTCCCAGATACCCTCTCTTCTTCCCTCTGCCATTGGATAGAAACACAGACGTCAGAAAGTCTGAGAACATCAGGCTCATTCCCTACTGTTATCAGACCATTGCACAATAAGATGGACTTATAACCTCACAATTCACCTCGTTATGATTTTGCACTTTATTGTTTACCTGCAAGTCACTTTTTCAATAACTCTTACACTTTATTCTACATTGTTATTGTTTTACTTTAATCTCACTCAGTTCACTATGTAATGATTTTATCTGCATGAACACGATTCAAGACAAGCTTTTCACTTTGACAATAATAATAAACCGATAACTATTTTGTGAGATATACCATTTTTGTGGTGCAGATTATGTATAGTGAATCTCAATTCACAGTAAGCAGACCTAAGGTCCTCAAAAGACTGGCAGTTTGATCATTTCGCATCATCACTTTCCCCAGAGTAATGAAAAGGCAGAGAAAACTGTGAAGGTCATCTATAAGTCACTACACAAGAGAATATTAAACAAAAGTAGAATGTACAAACTGAAGTGGTTTGAGAAATAGTTAATGGACAAAAAAAAAAGAATAAAATTAAATGGGTCATTTTAATGTGAGAGGGTATGACCAGAGGGCTATCACAAGTTCAGGGCCATGTTTGAGCTTTTGCAATTTAGTACAATAACTTGAAAAGGGGATAAAAATGTAACATATATAATAGATGATATAGACAAATTATTGCTACAGACATGGATATAATAAATGGAATATTATATGGACAAATGTGAGGTCATCTTCAAAGGTAGAAAAAATAAAAAGGTGGTCTAATTAAATGGTGAGAGATTGACAGAGAGGTGTTGGTGTTCAGAGGCAATTGGAATCAGTTTGTGATTGTCACATGTACAGTGAAAACCTTGTTTTGCATAACGTTCATGCATATCAATTCATTACACTGGACATAGAGGGAGCACAGATCTAACTGTTCTTGTGCACAGATCATTGAGAGTTAACATACAAGATAGGAGAATAAATTAGAGAAATGGCTATTGTAATGTATGGATCTATTTCTTTTAGAGCAATAACTCCCCTTATAGCTCTACGTACGAACTGTTAACTTGCCTGTGTGCATTGATCTGTTGTCTACACATGCCCATTGATCTGTTCTCCCCCTCTCTCTTCTTCTCTCACAGCAATGTGAATACACAAAGTAAAGCCCTCCCATGTGCGTGCCCTTATTTGTTTGATAGGTATTCGTACAGACATGACAAATTGGCGACGAGGATGGGATTCGAACAAACACGTGCAAAGCACAATGGATCAAGTGCTCCAAGATATCCCAGGAACACAATGTTACCTTGATGACATCATCGTGACTGGCAAGGCTGATAAAGAGCACCTCCTGAACCTTGGTAAGGTGCTTAACAGGTTGAGTGAATATGGTCTGCATGCAAAGACAGACAAATGTGTGTTCTTCAAGAATGAAATCTGATATTGTGGACAGGTCATTGACAAGCATGGCTTACATAAGTCACAAGAGAAGATTGAAGCAGTGCTGTAGTCACTGAAACAGGAAGATTTGTCACAACTCAGGTCATTCTTGGGCCTTATAAACTACTACCACTGGTCTCTCCCAAATATTGCTACAGTTTTGCATCCATTGAATGCACTGTTACAGACAGGAGAAAAGATGTGTCAGAATATTCAAGGAAACAAAGAGACTCATAACATCAGATGAATTGCTCACCCATTATGACCCAACTCTGCCCATCAGACTGGCTTGTGATGTGTCTTCTTATGGCATTAGAGCTGTTTTGTAACACACTATGAAAGATGGATCTGAACATCCGATTGCATTAGCATCAAGATCACTGATGTGTGCAGACTGCAACTACGTGCAGATCAACCAAGAGGCCCCTAGTCTAGTATGGAGAATAAAATAGTTCTACCACTACCTCTACCTCTATGGACAAATGTTTACTCTAATGACAGAACCTTGCGTCAATTTTCAATCCCAGGAAGAAAGTCCCAGTGATGACGTTACTCGGTTACAACATTGGGCACATTTCCTAGCAGCCCACTCTTATGACATCGAGTTCAAGGGTACCAAACAACACAGCAATACTGACAACTTGTCACATCTTCCACTGTTGGCAATTCCATTCTGTGATCAAGCAGAGGCATTCCACAGAGCATTGGTAGACCAGCTGCCAGTAACTAATTCTGTAATGCAAAGAGAAACAAAACAAAAACCCATGACATTACCATGTAAGAATTGCCAGCTCAGGGTAATGCTATGTTTCCAGAGTTTTCAGTGAGACGAGACCAACTGTCCATATGTCAAAGAATGCTGACTTGTGGATCTCGTGTTGTGGTTCCCTCTAAACTGCACACCAGAGTGTTAGAGAGTTTGTATGAAGGACGCTTGAGTACAGTCAAGATGAAGAATTTCACCTGGAGATACATGTGGTGTACGAGTATAGATAGACAGATTGAAGACTTAACCAAAAGTTGTTCAGAATGCCAAAAAGTTCATAAAGCACTCCCACAGGCACCATGAAAGTGGCCATCTTTGCCATGGCAGAAAATGCACCTTGACTTTGCTGGGCCATTCATGGACTCCATGATTCTGATTGCTGTGGATGCTCATTCGAAGTGGCCGGAGGTTATACCAATCAAGTCAACTCTGAGGACTATCTTCGCCAGAAATGGTTTACCTGAACAAATGTGAGTGACAGTGGGCCACAATACACGTCAGAAGAGTTTAAAGTGTTCATGAAGAAAAATGGCATCAAACATTTCAAGTCAGCTCTTCACCATCAGCAATAAACGAGTTAGCGGAAAGGTTTATCCAAGCCTTCAAGAAGTCCATTAAAGCTATGGATAAGGAGGACACTTCTCTCTAGCACAAGGTGGACGATATCCTTTCTGTGTATCAGAACTCTGCTCATGTGATGACAAATGAAACACCTGGAATGCTGTTCATGAGCAGGAGTCTGAGATCTTGTACAGACCTCCTGAGAGAAGTGCAGAATGAACAGATCAGCCACTTGCCAAGTGAATCAGCAAGCAGCTTCATGGTTGGAAAGGAATTCCCAGAGAATGATTACTGAAAAGACAAGTGGACACCCGGTAGGATAGCTACAAGAACTGGACCACTGAAGTACACAGTGGATGTTGGAGATTATACCTGGAGATGTCTTGTGGACCAGATACTGGATGCTCAACTGAAGAACACACCTGAGTTGACTGCATCCAACAAGATGGACACATTACTGCCCCCAGTAAGGATCATGTGACACCTGCATCAGAGAAAGTTGTTTTCGACAAAACACCTGCCAAACCTGATGCCACACTCCACAGGCACAAAGGCACTATCCTGAAAGAAACAGAGCACCACCCAAAAGACTGAATATCTAGTATAGTGAAGTTAGTTATGGACTGTTATTGTAAAAGCAAGTTTATCTGAATATAGTTTGTTAATTTGAAATTGAATGTTTTGTTACATATACAGTTTTATGTTACGTTAATCTGAAAGAGGACGAAGTGTAACATATGGGACCATTTGTTTTGGAGCAATGACTCATGGACTGATAACTTACCTGTGTGAATTCATCTGTTCTCCTGCTTTCTCACTGCAATGTGAATACGAGTTAAAGCTCACCCGCTGTGTGTGTCTTCATTTATTTGATACGTAGTTGTATAGACACAACAGCCACTAAGTTGCTTAATTGTAAAAGTATTTGTATACAAGAGTAGAGGTGATGTGCTCCAAGTACCTTGGCACTGGTAAGGCTTTATCTAGAATAAGCGTACACATCTAATCCAGCAAAGTAATATCTGCAATAGAGCAAGAGCAATGAAGATTCACTAAATCGGTTTCTGAAACAGTGGCTCATTGTAGAATGCAAGATGAAGCAGACAGACTCTATACTCTAGACCTTAGGGGGAAGAAAAAGAAGTGATAAAATTGGAATATCTACAATATTTTTGGTAGGCTCGACAGAACAGATGTGAAGTTGATGTTTTCTCAGGCTGATGTGTGTAGAAACAGTCACACCTTAATGGCTCAGTGAAGAGATTTAGTAGAGAGATTTCAGTGACAGAAATTTCTTCATCTGAGAGGTAATGAATCTTGGGAATGCTCTGACCAAGAGTACTGCGGAGACTCGGGCACTGAGTATATTCAACATACCAGGCGATGTTCAGTTAAGGAGCCAATGATTGTGAGCTATTGCAGGAAAGCAATAGGAAGGCCAGATAATCAGCCATGATTTTATTGAATGACTGAACAAGCATAGGGGACTGAAAGGCCTAATTCTGCTTCACACATTCTTAAAGTAAACTGATAATAATGCAATGCCCACCACACCTGTGGATTTGCAACCCTGACGACAGAAGACTTTGCGTATCAGAGTAGCTCATTGAAGAGTTTAACTTTACTGGAAGAGATAGGGAGTCACTAGTGGATGCACCACCTAGCTACAAAGACCAGAGTACCAGACCTTGATATCAAACACCTGGAAAAATGCCCTGGATGAATATTCTATTTTTGAATATCTGGAAAACTGTGTTAAAGTACAGTATTTTAGGAATGACTGGAGAGGTACTTTCAATAATGATTTTTCACTTCTTTTTATTTCCTTATTAGAGGAAGGTTATCACATGTACTTTCATTGAGTAAGGATTGTTACAAACAGGTAAAAAATGTATTTACGCTGGGAACACACACAAAATACTGGAGAACTCAGAAGGTCAGACAGCATCTATGGAAAAGAGTAAATAGTCAATGTTTTGGGTCAATGCCCTTTTTCAGGTCTTGGTCTGAAACATCAACTGTTTACTTTCCTATACATGTAGAATCTGCCTGACCTGCTGAGTTCCTCCAGCATTTTGTGGGTGTTGCTTTGGAAATCCAGAATCTGCAGATGTTCTCGTGTTTGATATTTACTGAAGAACAGGAGAGAAAGGAATTGAAATGTCTTGCTATTAGTTTGAATTATTATATTCTAATGCCTTTGAGAGAAAAACACATAGACAGTACAAGGAAAAGTCAAATTGCAAACAACTTTTTTTATTTCTCATTTTATTAACTTAATCCTTCTGACAATTCTATCGATGCTTTTGCAGTGGAATATGCCACATGGTGACTTCAGCAGGATATTTGCCTTTATTTCTTTTTATCCTTCTTTTGTTTTCTACTTTGTTCAAAGTATTCTAGCTTCCATTTATGATGCTGATTATTTGTACCATAGATCAAAATATCCACTACTCCCTTCAGATTCTCAAAATGCTTCACAAAGCCTTCTCTGAAATTTCAGTTGGATTATCTCCAAAAAGATGCTCAAACCATCTGTATGTCCCAAAGCTGTCTTGAAAACATTGCTATTGCTTTATCTAGGATAAGGTGATAATAAAACCCTCATTCTTATGGCTGATGTTGACACAGAACAACAATTATGCCTTGCTCTTAAGGAGTTTTAACTAAAAATTGCAATGGGAGTAATAGAGTGTGTTCCTGGGAAGGCTTCTACTTTGTATTTAAGGATCAGCAATGGAATTATTATTTATTCTACTGTTTGTTCTAGGTGATTACAATAGCACACTAAAGAGTTTTTAAATTTGCATTTGGTCATCGAAGAAGTTGCATCCATATCTGCTACAGCCTGTGGGTGATGTTCAAAACTTCCCAAGAGTCCAGGATATTTTATTAGCATTGGTTCTTATTGTGAAGTATATATCTTGCTTTTATTACAGAAAAGATATATAATACACCAGATGTATTTTTAATTTCTTGTTCATGCAAAACTTTAATGCTTACGTGAATTATTCCATATCAATCAATGTAGATATCATCAGCCAACTTGCAAATGAAGTTCATGGTGTGAATAAGCATAATTATTGAACAAGACAAACAAAGAAAAATGAATTAACATGTTATCAACATACTTGCTAAAATAATATTTTCTTTCTGAATATTAAGAGTAGCAAATATGTAAACACTCAACTTGCCAGAATTGCATTGCTGACAAGCATACTATCATATCACAATCTATGTCAAGTGGATAATCAAGTGTCATAGCATGTATGAAAACCTAAAAAATACATCCTATCCACCCAGTAAAATATGGCCCATAGCAAAGATACCAAATATGATCTAGCTCTAAAATTCATTCCATTGAATTTGATGGAATTAACTTAAAACAGATTTTAATCCATTAACATCACTTTAAAGCACTGTAAAGTGATGCATTATTATATGTCAAACTTATTATTTTAACTATTATGCTATGAAATTAGCAACAAAATACTAAACAACTTTAAATATTGCTGTATGTTTCTGGTGAAGACTTTCCTTATAGGCATGTGCCCCATTGCACCAGCTTCAGTGCAAGTGGTTCCATATTTTCAAACGTCATTTTGTTAGAGTTCAAATTGTCAGCCAGTTTTCAACACATAAAAGCTAGCACCGTGATTTATATATAGTTGGCAATGAGTTAAATTTCCTGTTAGAACAGCAAGGTTGTGTGGAAGATGCAGTTCAACTGAATGGGTTAGGTAGGAACCACCAACAAGCAGCTGTTTACATTTTAGCAAGTGTACTGACAATAAAGTTAGAGACATACTGATAGACAAATGGAGTCACATCTAACCCTATGCTCTATTACCAGACTCAAGTGTAGTGCTCAGAAATCACCACATGATCCTATATCATGCTACAAAAATGCTTTAAGATGGCGGCGTGACGCAGTAGCGCGCAGCGGCCACTTCCGAATGAATATCTGTAATCTGTCAAGTAGGATGCCGTGTACAATCCTGATTTGATGGAGACGGACGGGTGAAGCACGGAGGAACACCTGGTGAAACTTTTGACATGCCTGTTTCGCTGCCGCTGCGACTGTGCGATCCGGGGCCGGGGTCGAAGCACTCGGCAGAGATGGTGCTCAGTGCTCGGTGTCGGAGGGCTGGTCAGAGGCTCGAAGTTTTCGGACGGACTTGGAGTTGGCTGTGGTCGGGTGCTTCCAGGGGGCTGTATCGGCAAGGTTGTGGTACTGGAGGATCATGGCAGGAAGAGTTTTTTTTCCTTCTACCATCTGCGTGAGATGATGGGCCGTCAGGACTTTGAGACTTTTTACTGTGCCATGGTCTGCTCTTTATCAGATTACGGTATTGCTTTGCACTGTTGGAACTATATGTTAAATTATGTGGTTTTTGTCAGTTAGTCTTTTATCAACTATGGTATTGTCTGCACTGTTGTAACTAAATGTTAATTATAACTATGTGGTTTTGTGCAGGTTTTTGGTTTGTTGGGTGGTAGTGCTGGTCTCTGGATTTGCTGTGTCTGGGTAGTCTTGTTTTATCTGATGGGTTTGGAGTTCTTTTCCGGGGAACGTGCTAAGATGGTAGCGCAATATCGATACGCAGCAGCCTCTCCGGACTCTGGATTGGGGATTACCAAACATTATGTGGTTTTTCTTGTGTGGTCTGTTTTGTCGTGTGCTTTTTTGTGATATCATTCTAGAGAACATTGTCTCATTTTTAACTGCATTGCATTTGTGGTTTCTAAATGACAATAAACTGAATCTGAATCTGATATCAGGACTTAAACCAGTTGTAGGAGCTATAATCTCACCAACTTTAATGACACTTCTAGGCTTGCTGATCAGGAGGAAAAATGAATACTTGTAAAAAATTATTTTACTTAATTATTTTGTGTGTGTGTGTTGTTCATTTTGCTTGGCATAATGTTTCATGTTTTGTGTGTTTGTGTGTATTATAATTAAGTTATTTTTTGTAAGGATGATTGCTTCTGGTTTCATTATTATTAAATTATCAATGATATAAAAAGTTAAAATGACTCAGGAATTTCAACAGTAGGCAATGCTTCCTTCCCTAGCTTTGTCTGTAGAAGGACAGATCCAGGAGCATGGCAACATCAATCTGTTGCTTAAACCCAAGTCATTGGTAAAGCCTTGTCATGTTACACTATTTGCATTTGACCCACAGAAACATGGCTGCACAGGGATCTTTGGTGATTATCCCTGGGAGGTTGTCCTACAAGATTCTCTCCAAACAAGTAGGAAATACCACACAGGTGCTGTATTCCAGTGGCAGAACATGTACAAGCCTGGTTATCACTCCATCTACTGGATAAATGGTGACACGAGAGATTGCAGATCCAGAATCTGGATCTGCACATAAAATCCTGGAGAAACATGATATGTCCAGCAACAAATATGGAGAGAAATGGACATTGAGAGAAGTCGACATTGCGGTCGACACCCTTCATCTGGACTGCTCTGTGTTGTGTGTTGAATCTCATGGATAACATAGAGTTACATAATTCTCAGAAGACAACTTTGATCATATATGTTAGGGGTCACCCTAGTTTGGAAAGGGGTCCAGAAGAGACCCTATGAACTGTGCTGCTATAGAGAGAGAGAGAGAGAGAGAAAGAGAGAAACAGAAACTGCTTGAAAGTGATGTTCTGGTTCCTCTGCTGATAGTTTACCTTTCTCCAAGGTCACTTGCCTGCTTGTAGAGAGTCTGCAGAAAGCGATGGGCGGAGCAGGTTGATGGACCGCTGGTGTCCAACATGGGAAGATTAAAAAGCAGATCCACGGGCACACACAGTGTCGGACACTGAACGAGCTTTGTGCACCCACATGAAGGTGGGTTTTTGGAGGATCGATTCCGGGAAATCAATCAGTGGCTCACAGTGTGAAAAGGTGCGACCGGTGGGGAATTATTTGTGTGTCCACCCTCGCCTGGGTGATAATTCCACCACTGAAGAATGATCGTACGTATTATGGTCATAGTCGGTGACCACAACGGGACTTCGGAAGACAACGGGAAGATCGACGGCAACAGCTCACCTCCCACCTCTCTCTCTCTCTCCAACATTACTCAACTAAATACCACGAACTGAACTGAACTCTCTTCATCACATTGTAAGACTGTATCCATTTACCCCTAGGTTTGAAAAAGCCTAGATTTGTTCCTATTTCCACATATATCTATATCTTTGCTAACCTGTTTGATATATTTGCATTTATATTACTGTATTGCATAGTTTACTAATAAACATTATTAGTTTATAGCAATACCAGACTCCAAAGTGTTTTCCATTTCTGCTGGTTCTTTAACCCGGTCACGGGGTATGTGACATATCATACACTGACTGATGAAACTTTTTATCTACCTCCACTTTTTCAATCTCTATGTAGCAGTTCATCAGACTGAAATGCTTACATCTTTACCTTTGACAGCAAATTCATAGTTAAAAACATCAGAAAACTTGAATGTTAAATTAACCCAATTAAATACAAAAAATTGTAACCTATCTGTAATCTTTCTAAAACCGTTACTGATTGTTCCTTTCTTTCCAAATGAATGGAGTTGCTTATCATTTTCCTTTCACTGGGCAATTTCCCATTGCATCAATAAGGAGTTCACTGTCCAGAATGATGGCAGGTGCTGATTTACAGAGGTCTTCATTCTTGGATTCTTGCAAGAGAACTCCAAACATCTGTAAAGCTCACGAGTCCCATGTGGAACTGCTATCTGTAATATAACTTGCTAGGCTTTTCTTTTTGCATGAACGACCAATTGCAAAAGCACAGCAAATAAAAGCAGGCATAGGTAAAAAGGTACATAAACCTTGCCCTGTAATTTAAAATCATCAAATTATGCCATTGCCTCTCTACTTTCCCTTTCTCCTGCCAACCTCAATTCTCATATTCCCCATATTTTCCAAAACCTTTCCACCTCAGCCTTGAATATACACAATGATGTGTATCGACAACAAAGCAGTGAGCTCCAAATATTTACAACTAAAGAGCACTATGAGGTCATTCTTACCCTCAGCCATTAGGCTCTATAATGAGTCAACCTATAGCTGGGGAAGTAATCTTGTAATCTTTGACTTGTAAATCTTGAGCGTCTTACTTTTAAGGTAACTTATTTTTGCTCTTTCTTGCTTCTCTTCTAGTATTTGCATGTCTGTGTGCTTGTAATGTTACTGTGACACTGTCTTTTTCTCTGGGATCAATAATGTATCCGTCATCATTATCATCTATGAACCCTTGGCAATGTGAATATTCAACCCAGTTTAGCTCTAAATGGCTATGACCTTACATTGTGAATTACCCCTTAATTCAAAACTCTCCCTCCAGACCCAACATTTTCTCATCATCTAGAATTTTAGTCTCTCTCAGTATCCTATAGTTCTTGGAACTCACTCCTGCTGGTTCATTAACAAGAACTGATTTGCCATTTAATTTTGTCTTTGCATTTTCTTCTTGAACTAACACTGTCAGTGTCTGCAAATACTTACAGCTTCACAAATCTTTCACTTCCCATTAATTAACACCTTTCAACTTATTCCCTGTGCTACCTTCAGCACTAGACAAGCAAGTACTTGGCCTCAGCAAATTAATACTTTGTCAGTTTTACATGAACTTTCTCCAATATTCCAGGCAACATTTCATCGGAGTATCCAGAATTTCTAAGCAAAATAGCATTGAATATATGCTTTGATATTTCTTCCTTCCTTGAAAGTAGCTGGAATAGAAATTGCTTACAATATTTCAGACAAGGTGTAGAGAGAGTTCTACCTTTTAATTATATGTCATTTTTGTATAAAAACTTAGTGCTTTTCTGACATCTGTATATCAAAATATTTTTCATTTCCTAAACAGTGCCTGAAATTATAAAAAGTATAGAGTAATTTCTTTAACATAATATTGGAATTTTGATACCTTGGCTGTTACTAAAAGTTCATCCATTTTGGTCACATCATCACAAGAGGTAACTTTCACTTTTCTAAACATATTTCTACAAGTTGAAGTGCTTCTGCTAATGTAGAAATGCATTAAATATAGCATTATTCCCTCACTTGCATTTTGTATTTAGAGATATAACACAGTTAACAGGCTCTTTCAGCCCAATGAGCCTGCACTGCCCAATTTTACCCATGTGATCAATTAACTACTTACATATGTTGTTGGACTGTGGGAGGCAACCGGAGCACCCAGAGGAAACCCACGTGGTCACAGTAAGAACAAAGAGATACCACTAGGAATTGAACCTGGGTCACCGTTGCTCTAATACTGTTAACTGGTACATTACCATGCTGCTTCCATTAATTTTCTTAGAAAATTCATTGGGATGTACAATGTCTGCAGTACATCCTATGGAAATGTTTGTTTGATGATGAACTTCAATAAAAAAAATAAATTAAAAATAAATAAATCATGTATCAAAACTCAAAAAAAAAGAAAATTCATTGGGATTGTAGTTAATATCACAGATTTCATTAATTTCCCAGAAAATCTTTCCAGTTTAGAAGCAGGCAACAGTGGTTTCATTCATTCATTCTTGTTGCTGTTTATTTTCCCCGCACCGTACATAAATCTCAGTAGCTGAGCAAAAGCAGGCAGATGGGGGCTTACATTACTGCATCCTCAGAAGATCCAGATGATCTTCTCATCTGCCTGACTGTACCACACCAACCTTCAATAATAAAGATTCACAGTGAAACACTGGAAAATATGGAGCTTGTCCCAGTGATGAAATTAACTATCATCTTCAAGGCACAGAGTCGACTGTACTTCCTAAGAAGGTTGGCGTCATTCAATGTCTGTAGTGAGATGCTGAAGATGTTCTATAGAGCGCCCTCTTCTTTGTGGTGGCGTGTTGGGGAGGAAGCATTAAGAAGAGGGACGCCTCACGTCTTAATAAGCTGGTAAGGAAGGCGGGCTCTGTCGTGGGCAAAGTACTGGAGAGTTTAACATCGGTAGCTGAGCGAAGGGCGCTGAGTAGGCTACGGTCAATTATGGATAACTCTGAACATCCTCTACATAGCACCATCCAGAGACAGAGAAGCAGTTTCAGCGACAGGTTACTATCGATGCAATGCTCCTCAGACAGGATGAAGAGGTCAATACTCCCCAATGCCATTAGGCTTTACAATTCTACCGCCAGGACTTAAGAACTTTTTAAAAGCTATTATTAATGCTTTTTGAGATAGTGATTTAGATGCATATCATATTTTTTTTACTGAGTTAAGTATTGTATGTAAGTAGTTTTGCTACAACAAGTGTATGGGACATTGGAAAAAAAAAGTTGAATTTCCCCATGGGGATGAATAAAGTATCTATCTATCTATCTATCTATCTATGTTCCAGTACAGCCTTCTGTTAATTGTGGAAAAGAATACTTGAAATTCAAAGCCTGAAACCCACAGGAAACTCATGATATATTACCCAGTGCAAACCTTAGCTATAGGTTCCTGACCACTGTACCTACAGCAGGCAATTGAAAACAATGGTATGACACATTCACGACAAAGGCAGCTCAGAGGTACTGGTTTTGGCATATAACATTGGCACTGGAAGCATGGTGACATCTGGGGACTGCCCACCATATACTCATTGATTTAATTTGATTTGACACAAACTACTCATTTCACTATGACAAATAAAGCTACTTTCTTTAACCTCTGTGAAAAGATACCACTAATTACAAATAAACTCTTCTCAAGCTTCCGGTCAGGTACAGGTATCGAATATAAACATTGGTTATAATCGATAGCTGTACCTGGCTGGAAGCCCGAGAGAAATTTATTCAGCACATAGAAACATAAAAAACCTACGGCACAATACAGGCCCTTCGGCCCACAAAGATGTGTCAAACATGTCCCTATCTTAGAAATTACTAGGCTTACCTATAGCCCTCTATTTTACTAAGCTCCATGTACCTATCCAAAAGCCTCTTAAAAGACCCTATCGTATCCGCCTCCACCACCGTTGCCGGCAGCCCATTCCATGCACCCACCACTCTCTGAGTAAGAAACTTAGCCCTGACATCTCCTCTGTACCTACTCCCCAGCACCTTAAACCTGTGTCCTCTTGTGGCAACCATTTCAGCCCTGGGAAAAAGCCTCTGACTATCCACATGATCAAATTCACAGGAAGGTAAATGAACCAACGTTACTGTCCTTTCCCAGGCCAGCATAAAAGGTAGTCTATTGAAAACTTTGTTACGAAAAGACAGCAACCAAATGGACAGAAGAAAAGTTTCAACAATGTCAGGATCACAAGGAGGCAGCAGCAGTTGACTTCTACACAAGTTATTTAAATAACCCATTGTTTACCATTGTCTCAGCTGTCGAAGAGTCTGGTTCCCACATTGGCTTCCTTCAGCTTCACAACCCACAGAAGTGGAATGAAAGCATTCACTCAATTCCAAAGGACTGTCTAAGAATAATTTCAAAATAAAATATATAGTATTGTTTACAAATATAAATGATCTATATCCCTTCTTAAGGCATTTTCTGGGACATTAAATACATTTCTGACATCATCTTACTCATGCCTGCAGATAATATTTCCAGTTCTTGCTGATACTTTCTCTACTTGATTTGGTTCAGCAGACTGAAACAGGAATAGCTATGATTCTGATAATATCCAAAATGGATGAGCAGAACAAAATATTGCTGAAAAGAGTTTTGAACAGTTCATTAAAGTTGCACAAACTGACCAAAAACTTGTCTATTGGAGCAATTTCTCCTTTGCAAGAATTACTTCATTCCAGGTTTCATTGTAACTATATTCTATAAATGAGACATGACGAAGACATAAGAGAACCATTTCCAGCTCCAGAACATAACTGCCAATGACATCATTGCAGAATATTACAACATACCCAATGAAACTGTTCGTTGTAGGGGTCAAAACTTCACCACAGAATGGAGTCATAAGGAGAACAGTTCTGTTTTGAGACCTATCATCTCACCCAGGACATAGCTGCCTGAAATGCTCGATCTGGTGATCTGAGTGAGGCACAATACATATTCCTACTCAGACTTCGTTAGATTATGATTGCAGTCCAAGAAGAGCAAAAAAATGTTCAAGCTGTTAAGCAGTAAGCAATGGATGTGCTGCAAAAGTGCTAAGTAATGATTATTTGCAACAAGAGACAATTTCCCTGTCTCCCAGTGTTATTATATTCACATTATCATTGTCAAATACTTCACCATAAATAGCCAGGGTGTTACAATTGAAATGAAACTTAATTGTACCTGCTATGTAAAAGTATATGCTTCTGTAAGCTAATTAGTAGTTATATATGTTATGTTAAGTGAATAACTATGAGTCTACAAGTCTTTTTATCACTGACAAGGGATAAGGTAGGAGGCAGAGGGGCTATTCTCCATCTGCCTCAAAAATAACAATACCATTCAGAGCAAAATAATCTGCTTGATCAGCGTACCATTCATCATCACAAACTTTATTGAAAATTCAGAGTTTAATTTCCAATAGAGAACTTGTGCATTAGGACTATCACTAACTGATAAAAAAAGGCATGGCTGCCATACTCGATGGTCTCAAGAGAACCAGTATGAACCATTTAATTTCTTGATTTATGGATAATAATAACTATCTCACAGAGTTTGGGGAGACAAAGTCCAAAATTCACGCCAGTACTGATGGCCAGTCGTTGCACGACACTTCTGCTACCACCCTACTAAACTGAATGAATCCAGAATAATTATTGGAAGCAGAAAATGGCTACCAGCCTGGTGAAGGATACACACCCCGTTCATGGGAAGTAGTAAAGGTAACATGCTGGAATGTGGGAGATAAAATACAACAGATAGAAAAGGCATGTAGTAAGAGTAATGGTATGAATGTCATAGGAAGTTTCAACAGGCAGATGGAATGGGAAAGTTAAGTTGGTGCTGGATCCCAAGCGAGTGACTTTTTCATGGGAGGTTTCAATATGCAGGTGGATTGAGAAAGTCAGGTTGGTGCTGGGTCCCAAACAAATTACTTTCTGGAATGCCTACAAGATGGCTTTTTAGAGCAGCTTGTGCTTGAGCTCACTAGGGGACAGGCAATTCTAGAGTGGATATTGCGTAATGAACCAGATTTGATTAGAGAACTTAACGTAAAGGAGCCCTTACAGTGATCATAATATGGTAGAATTCACCCTGGAGCTCGAGAGGGAGAAGCTGAGGTCAGATATATCAATATTACAGTGGAGTAAGGGGGAATTATGGAGGCATGATGGAGGAGCTGGGTAAAGTTGATTGGGAGGGGAGGGGATACTATCAGGGATGATAAAGAACAGCAAAGGCTGGTTTTTCTGGGGCAGTTCAGAAGGAGCAGGATAGATATATCCCAAAGATGAAGAACTATTCCACAGGGGGGATGAAGCAACTCCGGCTGAAGACAAAGACAGCGTAAAGGCAAAAGTGAGCTCATAGTTTAAAAAAAGTTCAAAGTAAAATTTATTATCAGATTAGATACAGTACATGTCACCATAAACAACTCGAGATTCTTTTACCTGTGGCACACATAACTAATCTATAGAACAATAACTGTAACCAGGATCAATGAATGACAAACTGTGCAAATGCAATTATATATAAATAGTAATAAATAACAGGAGCATGAAATAGCAAGATATAGAGTCCTTAACGTGAGATCATCAGTATTGGGAACACGAGAAATAGAATGAGTGTGATTATTCCCTTTTGTTCAAGAGCCTGATGGTTGACGGTTACTGTTTTTGAACCTAATGGTGCAAGTTCTGAGGCATTTGTAACTTTAACCTGATGGCAGCAGTGAGAAAAGACCATGGCCTGGGTGGCGAGGATCTTTGACGATGGATGCGGCTTTACTACAGCAATTTTTCATGCCAATGTGCTCAATGATTGGGAGGGCTTTACCCGTGATGCACTGGGCTTAATCCACAAACTTTTGTAGGATTTTCTGCTCAAAGGCAATGGTGTCCCCATACAAGGCCATAACGCAGCCAATCAGCACACTTTCCATCACACATCTATAAATGTTTGCCGAGGTTTCTGATATCATGCCAAATCTCTGCATTGAAGTCATCAGGGGTCATATATTGTAGCAAAAAATGGTGGGAAGTTAGATGCTTTTAAAAACCAGCAGAAGGCAACTTAAAAATCTATAATGACAAAAAAGATGATTTATGAAGGGAAGCTAGTCAATGATATAAAAAAAGGATACCAAAAGTTTTTCAGGTATATAAAAAGTAAAATAAAGCTTAGAATGGGTATTGGACCATTGGAAAATAAAGCTGGAGATTTCAACCCAAATCTGTCCTGCTGCTTCTATACTCAGTAGCCACTTCATTAAGTACTGCTGTATCCAATAAAGTAGCCACTAAGTATACGGTTGTGGTCTTCTGCTGCTGTAACCCTTCCACTATAAGGTTCAATGTGCTGTGCAATCAGAGGTGCTCTTCAGCACCCCACTCTTGTAACATGTGGTTATTTGAATTACTGTTGCCATCCTCTCAGTCTGAACCAGTCCGGCCATTCTCCTCCGACCTCTCTCACTAACAAGGTGTTTTCACCCACAGAACTGCCACTCAGTGGATGTTTATTGTTTCTCGCATCATGCTCTGTAAACTCTAGTGACGTTTGTGCATGGAAATCCCCGGAGTCCAGCATTTGTTACGATACTCAAACCACCCAGTCTGCCACCGATAATCATTCCATGATCAAAGACACTTAGATCACATTTCTTCCCCATTCTGATGTTTGGTTTATACAGCAAGTGAACCTCTTGACCATGTCTGTGTGCTTTTACGCATTGGATTGCTGCCATATGATTGGCTTATGAGATATTTGCATTACTGAGCAGGTATACTCAACGAGTGGCCACTGAGTGTACTGCTGGCCATTACTTCCTTCAATTTAAATATTGATAACAAAGACTATCCCATCTATAAGCTGAAAATTAACAGCTCTATGGAATGTGTGATGGGTTGTGAGAGTACATGGAAGATCGAAAGCAGTGAGCTGGCTGCTGTCTGCATACCCAGAGACCCGAGTTCGTGGGCATAGAGCTCAGAAAAAGTGACGCAACAGACTTGATATGTCGACTTATCAGGTAAACGAGTAGTCTTTGGGGTACTGCAAGTCTGGGTCTTTATTGATGCTTTGCTGCACGTTTGAGTGTTTGGTGGAGGGTGCAGATGCTTCTTTTTTGCTGCTGGGGGAGTCATCGCTTTGCTGCTGCTTATGTGTGGGGGGGAGCTGGGTGGGGCTTTGGGGTTCTAACATTTAACTGCTGTTCATTATTTGGGGCACTCCTCTATTTTTGTGGACTTTTGCGAAATAGAAGAATTTGAGGAAGTTTATTGCATATGTAACACTCTGTGCTTAAGCCTAGGGAAGATATCCTCTGGCCCTGCCAAACGTGGGAGATGGAAGTGCAAGCCCCCTAAATCCCTTGTTCGTGTGGATGCTACATGATTTGTTACCCAGTTACAAATCAGTACCATGAAGTAACAGACAGGGCACTGCATACAATTAAGAGATTTAGCTTTATAATTCTCAATTTGACTAAAGGGTTCGTAAAGAAAAAGCAAAAAAAAAAAGAAAAGGGCCCATTTGAAATGAAACAGCCTGATGTGCACGAGTTGGAGCTCACGGTTTGCCTTCCCCTGATCCTCCTTCGACCTCCCTGGGCTTCATCGAATCATGACCCCTCTCCAGGTCAACTCCTCTGACCTCTTCTCTCCGGCGTCTTCTCTCTTCTCCTCTCTCAAAAGCCCCATACCCAACCTTAGTGTCCATCACCAGAGAAAGCTCCCCTGCATCCATTCATCCCAATTGGGTGGCACTCATTTCTCCTATCTCTTATCTTCAACAGTAAACCAAACAAGCAGCTCACACATAGAACAGAAAAGCATAACAGAGAAAAAATATGAACCATGTGAACCAGGGCTTACATATATGTTTCTCTGACATTAGATGTAACTATTCAAACCTATTGAATGTCTATTTATCTTCTGGTCACTGCCAGTTCAGCTACTTCCAATTTGTCCCAGTACTAGTGCTAACATTTTAAGAAAATAAACTCCTCCTTCTAAACCATAGTTTCAACCACATATCTTGCTTCCTGATCGTGTTCATCCATAAGTCGAACTGAATGGAGATCATGTAATAAATGGATAATCATAACCCTTGATTTTCCTGTTCCTTAATTTAAATCCTAGCTCTTGGTAATTAAGAATGAAAGACATAAGTATTAGGGGCAGAAATAGCTCATGTGGTCCCTCAATAAACCAATGGGAGTTTTGATTGTGGCTTTTGTGAGTAGTTTTGGACCCCTTATCGAAGAAAGGATGTGCTAACATTGGAAAGGGTTCAAAGGTGGTTCATGGAAATGATTCCAGGATTGAAATGCTTATTTTATGAGGAGAGTTTGATAACTCTGGGCCTGTACTAGCTGGAACTTAGAAAACTGAGAGGAGATTTCATTGTAAGCTATTGAATGTTGAAAGGTCTAGATAGAGTGGGGGAGCCTAGAGGCAGAGGGCACAATCTCAGTGTGGTGAACTACATATACCTGCCTGGACACGTCCCCCCTGCTGACTGCTCATGTGGCTTCTCCCACTGACCGTGGCTCCTCCCACAGACCCCGGTATAAAGGCGCTTGGGGACTCCGCCCTGGTCTCAGTCTCCAGGATGCAGTGTGGTGGTCAATTGCTGCTTGTTCTTTCTTCCAGCCAATAAAAGTCGATATCTCGTCTCACGTCTCAGAGAGTTATTGATGGTGCATCACTCAGAATAAAGGGACATTCATTTAGAATGGAGATTAGGGACAATTTCTTTAGCTAGAAGATGGTGAATCTCTGGAATTCGTTGCCACAGATGACTCTGGAGGCCAGGTCATTGAATGTATTTAAAACAGAGGTTGAAAGATTATTGATAAGTCAGGGCATGAAAGGTTATAGGCAGAAGGCAGGAGAATGAGGTTGAGAGGGAAATGGATCAGCCATGATTAAATGTTGGAGCAGACACGATGGGCCAAATGGCCTAATTCTGCTCCAATGTCTTATGGTCTTATGATCTCATGGCTTTAAAGCCACTTTCTTGTCTGCCCTTCCTAAACCTTTATGCAAATAAAGAAATAATTCCCATCTCCTTCATAAATGAGTAACCATTTTAATAAAACAGTCTCCCTAATTCTGGATTCCCCCAAGATGGAAAATATCTTGTCAGCGACTACTGTACCTGGCAACCTCAAAACTGTTTATACTTCAATCAATCACTCTGATTCTTCTAAACTCCAAATGGTATACACTCAAAATACCCTTTCATTAAAGACAACATCTTAAACCCAAGAAACAACAAATGAAACTTCACAGAACTGCCTGCAATATGTGCATACCCTTCGTAGAAGAAAGAAAATTTGAATAAAAAGACATTGCATGTCACCAGCAGCAGAATTGCATTCCATTAGAATCTGTCATCTATTGATTCTGCTACTTGCACAATCTAAAGCACCCTCAGTTTACCGGCACGTGAAGATTATGGCATGAACATCATCAGATGCAGAAATGTTTCCTTAAGTGTGGGGATAGCTGCTATCTACAGGGTGATGTGGTCTCATCAATGACCAACGTAAGTGAAGCATATCCTCTTCAATTTGTTATATTCAATTCCATCTGCAACAAGCAATAACATTCTGTTTCCCTTTCCTAATTTCTTGCTGTATTTGAATTCAGACATTTTTGTTAACCCCAGACATTCAGATGTCTCTGCATCTCACATCTGTGCAATCCTGTACTGTTTGGATAGTTTTTTTTTAAATTTCCAGCCAGAGTGGATAATCTACATTTGCCCGACATTAAATAGCAGCTGCTAACTCCTTGCCTACCCACAGACATTTTTTTGTCATTTCCTTATATTCTATTTGACCAATTTACTTTCTTAACAAGGATTGTGCCTTCATTAAAATTTTTAAACATTATTTCTGTTATCTTCATCCAAATCACTTTGTTAAATACCAAGCCTATAGCATTGATCTCTATGATGTGCCTCTCATTACAACTAAGCGAGTAGAAACATGCCCTTTTCTGCTAATTCTTTGTCCTGTTAGCCAGCCAACTTTCCATTCAGAAGGTCACCACCTACACCATGAGCTGTTCATCAAATTCCTTTTGGAAATATAAGGATATCACCAATTCCCTTTTATTCCACGTATTTTTCAAAGTACTGCAATAGATCTGTCAAACATGATTTCTTTAAAAAAAAGAGGATTTGCTGTATTACTCTGAATTTTTTTCTAAGCATCTTGCACAAACATCTTTAACATTAGCTTCTAATTTTTTCCAAGCCTGTAGTTTTCTGCTTTCTGTCTTCTTCTTTTATGTTACATTTCCTATTTTCTAATATAATTGAACTCAGCTGTAATTCAGGGATTTTGGAAAGTTAAAACTGACATATTAACTACACCATTTGCCATTTCTTTTAAGGCTCCAGGATGAAATTGAGTAGGACCTGGAGACTTCTCAGCCCACAACTCCAACAATATCACTTCCCTGGAGATTGTGCCTTCATACCTACCATCCCTGACAGAGTTCCTCCATTGCTTTCAGTTCCTAGTTTACAGCTGAATTGGAGATGTTACTTTTATCCTCTACAGTGAAGACTAATGCAAAATACTTTATCCGTTCATTGCCATCTTCTTGCTTTCCATTATTGTTTCCAAAGACTCACTGTTTATGGAACGAATCACATTTTATGACTTTTTAAAAAAACATTCATAGAAGCTCACTGTTTTTTTTATATCTGGCTGGCTTTATCTTTTACTCTAAGTTATATTACATCGAATCATTTTTGTCCATTTTACTTTCCTGCTGTTCTACCCAGTCTTTAACTGTTTATGCACAATTATATGTTTCCTTCCTCTTTGTTTTCTCTTTAAGTGCTTGAAATGCATTTCAACTGACCTAGTTTACCAAGTCACTTTAATTGGATTGGCCTTCATGCCCTCGTAATTGTCTTGGTCTCCTTTTGTGTAACATTGTTAGCAATAAGTAAAGGGTTAATTTGGACAATAATGAAAGAAAGCGCCATCAACACTTCTAACAGTAAGGATAGTTATGGTATGAATTAAGAAACAGACTAATGTTCCTCTTCATTTGTTTTCAATTGCCAGAAGTGCGATAAAACATGCTAGGTAATGACTTCACTATGATTTATTCAATAAGCAGAGCCAAGTCACAGCACACAAATTTTCTGATGCAATCCAATGAAGCAAACCTGTTTGGATACAAGATAATTGTACAGAATAGAAATAAGTCTACATGTTAAAGATTCAGTGGATAAGCTTACACATGTATTGAATTAATATCGACAAATGGCTTATGATAGCCAACACCTCCCACCCCCGTTCTCAGCAGCTGGTTAGACCTTTGCATGTTCTGCGTATTGGTTTAATTTCTATTGTTTGCCAAATTGTTCTTCTTTTCACACATTGGATGTTTGATGGTCTTTGATGTGTGGGGTTTTTCATAGAGTTTCTTTGTTTTGTGGTTGCCTGCAAGAAGATGAATCTCAAGATTGTATATGGTATATTGTACATACTTTGATAATAAACATACTTGGAACTCACAGTTACAATTACAGTTTCATTCCAGCTTTGGAGTTGAGAGTTTCTGGTCAACTGGAAGTTCCATAAATAGAACAATCAATCTCACTCATCCTGGTGATGCTGTATGATCTTGGTCAGAATCAGAAATAGGTTTAATATCACCGGCATATGTTGTTACGTGGCAGCAGTACATTGCAATACATTATGATAACAAAATATAAATTACAGTAAATATATACACTGATGAAGACCAATCTAATCAAAGTGACTGGGTAAACTAGGTCGGCTGAAATGCACTCCAAGCACTTAAAGAGAAAACAAAGAGGATGGAAACATAATTGTGCATAACCAGTTAAAGACTGGGTAGAACAGCAGAAAAATAAAATTGACAAGAATGTTTCAATGTAATAAAACAGAGTAAAAGATAAAGCAAGCCAGATATAAAAAACTGTAAGTTTCTATGGATGTTTTAAAAAAAAGTCATAAAGTGTGATTGGTTGCATAAACAGTGAGTCTTTGGAAATAATAATGGAAGTCTTGGAGCATTCTGTCCAGGGCACAGGCCTGGGCAGGGTTGTATGGAAGACTGGCAGTTACCAGTACAGCGAGTCTCCCCTCTCCACGCCACCGATGTTGTCCAAGGGAAGGGCAAGGGCCGATACAGCTTGGCACCAGTGTCATCGCAGGAGTTGCCAGAACAGGGTTGAAGGCAACGTCGGACTGCCTTACGGACTCCAGCTCCGGATTTGTCGTCAGGGTTCATTCCCGAAGCCTTTCCCATGAGTGGGTATGGCTTCAAGGCAGCAGAGGTTTGAAATCAGAGTTTCCCCTCTCTTAGATGGACTGCCTTCCCAGGCTGACAAGCTCCATCTACCTGAAGCACTGGATTTAAGGCGCCAGGACCCGCCCTTGCCCCCTTCTCCTGTCGGTAGAAACAGTTCCGCCGGGCTTAGAGGCTAAGCCACACAAAAAGGCCAGGAGTTGGACTTGGTTGTCAGAGGCTATTTGAGGCGCGTGCCGTGGAGGAGCACTTTTTGGTAGTGAGAGCTTGTCCCCTCTACCACTCCTCGGCTTGACAACCTTGGATATATACATATATATTTAAGTTAACTTAAATAGTGCATTGTCCATTCAAAGATTTGGGAGTAGAAGTACAGCCAGATGATCAGATTTTCTAAAATGCCTTTCATTAACATAGTTCACCTCAACAGTCTTTTAAAAGGAGAGAGATAATTAAAATCCAAAAATCAATGATGCTATAAAAATTGCTATGCAATTCTTTTGATAATCCTGATTACTTTCCATTTGAATAATTTAATTTTAATGATACTTGTTTATATTACTTACCTTTTTATTAAATTCATTTTTTATGGGCAAGTACTCCATCACTTCTCCCACAACAACTGAACAAGGATAACCAGGGGCTTTAAATTACCTCTATGTGACATTACAGGAGAATCAACAACTATTGACACAGTGGGGAACTCTCTCTCACTAAGCACAATTATTTTGCACAACATAGACTGTCCAGATTTGAGGAAATAAAAGGCAAGATAGACAAAGGAGAGTCAGTGGATGTTGTTTACTTGGATTTTCAGATGGCCTTTGACAAGGTACCACAAATGAAGATGCTTAACAAGAGCTCACAGTATTACAAGAAAGTTACTGGCATGGATTGGCTGATTGACAGGAGGCAAAGAGTTGAAATAAAGGGAGCCTCTTCTGCTTGGCTGCCAGTGACTAGTGGTGTTCCTCAGGGATCAGTGTTGGGACTGCTTCTTTTCATGTTATATGTCAATGATTTAGCTGATGGAATTGATGGGGCTTCATGGCCAAGTTTACAGATGATACAAAGATAGGTGAAGGGGCAGGTAGTGTTGAGGAATTAGGGAATCCGCAGAATTGAATTGACTTTATTTCTTACATCCTTCACACACATGAGAGGTAAGAATCTTTATGCTGCATCTCTGTCCAAATGTGCAGTGTGCAATTTATAGTAATTTGTAACAAATAGTATGTACAACAGGACAGTCAATGTCGTATAGAAATAAAATTGTATTAGTATGAATTAATCAGTCTGATGGCCTGGTGGTAGAAGCTGTCCCGGAACCTGTTGGTCCTGGCTTTAATGCTGTGATACAGTTTCCTAGATGGTAGCAGCTGGAACAGTTTGTGGTTGGGGTGATTCAGGTTGCAAATGATCCTTCAGGCCCTTTTTACACACCTATCTCTGTAAATGTCCTGAATCGTGGGAATTTCACATCTACAGATCCTCTGGGCTGTCCACACCACTCTCTGTGATTGAGGGAATTACACTTCTCAAACCAGGCAGTCATACAGCCAGTCAGGATGCTCTCAGTTGTGCCGCTGTAGAAAGTCTTTAGGATTTGGAGACTCATGCCAAAAGAAGGACTTAGACAGATTGGGGAAATGGGCAAAGAACTGACAAGTGGAATATAGTATACGGAACTGTACAGTCATGCATTTGTGTAGATGGAATAAAAGTGTAGACTATTTTCTAAATGGGGAAAAAATTCAAAAATCAGAGGTGCAAAGGGACCTGGATGTTCTTGTGCAGGATTCCATAGAGATTAACTTCAGTCTGAGTCAGTATTATGGAAGGATGTACAGCTGAGGCTTTATAAGTCATTGGTTAAACCTCACTTGGAGTATTGTAAACAGTTTTGGGTCCCTTGTCTAAGAAAAGATGTGCTGGCATTGGAGGGGGTCCAGAGGAGGTTTGTGAAAATGGATCTGAGAATGAAGGGTTTAACATTTGACAAGTGTTTGATGTTATGGGCCTGTATTTGTTGGAGTTTAGAAGAATGAGGGAGGATCTCATTTAAATCTACTGAATATTGAAAGCCTAGATAGAGTGGACGAGTCTAGGATCAGAGGACACAGCCTCAGAATAGAGGGATGTCCATTTAGAAAGTAGACAAGTAGGAATTTTGATAACCAGAGTTTGGTGAATCGGTGGAAATTGTGGCCATGAACGACAGTGGAGGGGAAGTCTTTGAGTATATTTAAAGCAGAAGCTGATACTTTCCTGCGTAGTTAGGGTGTCAAAGGTTATGGGAAAATGTCAGCAGAATAGTGTTGAGAAAAGAAGGATTATGAAAATGTCATGATGGAATGGTGGAGCAGAATCGATGGGCCGAGTGGTCTAGTTCAGCCCCTATGTCTTTTAAAACAGTCTAAATTCTTGAGACTGTAAAAGTATGCTGTACCACTGACAACCAATTCCTAAAATTGCTTTTTCATTTGCAGGATTTATAAAGATCAATGGGAGTGCTTTACCTATCATTATTGTTACTTAATCAATATTAGCACAAAGGTTTACTAACTAACTTCATTAAAAACAGCCAAATTAGGCAAAACTAGTAAATACAACATGCAACTCCTCTACCATCAGTAAGTGAGGCACATCAACTCAGTTAGGTGTCAAGGTAGTGTAGTAATTAGCGTGACGCAATTACAGCTCGGGGGCATTCTCGAGTCCTGAGTTCATTTCTGGGGCTGTTCTGTTAGGAGCCGCTATAAATACTCCCGGTGGAAAGAATGGGTTTTCTCCAGGTCCTCCTTCAATCCAAAGATGTACCGTGTAGATTAACTGGTTGTTGTCAATAGTCCTGTGATTAGGTGAGGGTTAATTGGATTTGTCAGGGTTTGCTGGGAATTGTCATGGCTCGAAGGGCCGGAAGGACCCACCCTGCTCTGTATTGCTAAATAAATCAGCAAATAGATCAATAAATAGATTCAGCACAAATATGCTTTGTGAATCCACTGATGTTTTTCCATCCCCATTTGATGAGGCATTAATTCATCTGTTTCTCCATCTGCTGACTTCAAGATCCTTTAAATCTGGAAATGGTTATAATTTATTCTGGAACATATATTTGGAACTATCAAAAATGACTTTTATTCAAAATACTTTTTTTAATTGCTTTGTCAAGTACAGCCATCAAAATACACAGCCTGTGTTAAATATAAAGTCGGTATTATACTATCAAATGAATCCGAATCAGAATCAGTGTCAGGTTAATATTGCTGGTATATGTCATGTAATTTGTTGTTTTGCAGCAGCAGTGTATTAAAATTACAAAACCAATAAATTACAGTAAGAAATATGTATTAAAATCAGATTAAATTAGTACAAAAAATAGTGAGATGGTGTACGTGGATTCATTGTTCATTTTTTAAATGGATTCAGACTTATTGCTTGTACAATATGTAACACTAATGTTCTTTTTTAAGCCTGAGGAATTTTGGGTCCAAAACATTGGTGGACAAATAGATGTAGAATGGCCATTAATGTGTCTAATTGGTTCATGAGGGTATGTTGAATGCTGTATTGATGGATGCTTGTGCAGTTTGAATGAAAGAAACCAGGCTGCACTGAGATAAAACATGAAAGAGCTGGTCTCTCTCCCTGTCCTTGTGAAACTCATATTTATTGGGATGCCTTTCCTGGGTTTGTTGGACTTTGCACAGACTGGAAATTGGAATCAGTTTCTGGGACTCAGGGGTGGTTTCATGAGCAAGTTGGAAATTGGAGCTCTCCCGACAACACCAGCAATCAAATGGTGACTAAGAATCATGAACCCTGAAAACTTTGTGGAAATCTTTGAGACTTGCTTTACAGCAAGTGCATGTAATTTGCCTCACACCATAACAGGTCTACACTGGGTCTGAAACTGGACCCTTGATTTCCCCATCAGGAGAATACAATTAATGTGGATTGGAAAGCAGATCTCATCCTTGCACACGCACACCTCAAGGATGTATTCTTGGCCTGCTCCTCTACTCTTTCTACACTCATGAATGAGTGGCTAGGCACAATGGAAACACCATCTACAAATTCACTGATGACACAACTGTTGTCATCAGAATCCCAGATGGTAATGAGGAGGTGCAGTGTAATGGGATAGATCAGCTGGTTGAGTTGTATCACAAAAAAACAACTTACACTCAACATCGGTAAGGTTAAGGAACTGTTGTGGACTTCGGTAAGGGGAAGTCAAGACAACACACACAAGTCCTCATTGACGGACCAGCGGTGGAAAGGGTGAGCAGTTTCAATTTCCTGGGTGTCGACATCTCAGAGGATTTAACCTGGGCCTAAAATTGCGAAGAAGGCACACCAGTGGCTGTACCTCATTGGGAGTTTGAAGCGATTTGCTACGTCACCCAAAGACTCTAGCAAATTTCTACAGATGTATGGTGGAATACAGTCTGACTGGTTGCATCATGATTTGGTATGGAGATACTAATCCACAAGATCAGATAAAGCTGCTCAGGGTTGTAGAAGCAGCCAGATCCATCGCGGGCACTGGCCTCCTCAACACTGAGGACATCTTTCAAAAGTAACATCCATCATGAAGGACTCTTATCATCCAGGATATGCCCTCTTCTCATTGCTACCATCACAAAGGACTTACAGGAGCCTGAAGACACACACTCAATATTTTAGTGCAGCTTTTTCCCCTTCACTATCAGACTTCTGAGAGGTCTATGAACACTACCTCACTATTTGGCTTTCATTTAGCACTATTTATTTATTTTTTATTTTTTATTTTTTATATATATTCTTATTGTTGTTACGTATTCAGGCAACAATAAATATATATGAGTTAGGCAAGGGTTTTCATAACAAATAACACTTTTATTAAACACTGAAAACCAACCCCCCAAAAGTAAACAAACATCAGCTCAACAGGAATTCAGCTGCTGTGCGGCAGACTCACAGTTCTTAATAGCGTTGCAATTCAAACAGTCCTTAAAGCGGTATTGAAAAAAATATAGTTCTTTAAAGCGGTATGCCGAAAGTAAACAGTTCTTTAAAGCGGTATGCCAAAAGTAAACAGTTCTTTAAAGCGGTATGCCAAAAGTTCAAAAGCTCACAGTCCTTTTAAAAGGAGAGACTTTTTAAGGCGATTTAAATTCTCTTCCACGTCGTTGTCCTATCCCCGGCGTCGAACTTTCCCACGAAGAATTTTATAAAACGTAATGGTTTAATGGCATTAACCTCTTCTTCCACACTCTGTCCTCAATCTCCCGCTATCCCAGCGGAGATTAACACGAGAACAGTCAACGAAATCCTTCCGAATGAGGATCAAATAAGATCGTAACCAATCCACCATCGAAAATCGATTCTCCTCGATTTCTATCTTCCAAATTCTTATCTTCACTCTTCACCAGCAAAGAAACCGCTGGCAATGACCTTTTAAACTTTAGGCATTATATAAAACTTCATTTTTCAATTAAACTGCGTCATCACATTAAATCACGCAGTGACATGAAGTCAGCTTGGCAAATCCCGCCACGAACTGCCCCACCTGACAGGGTGGGTCTTCCTTCTATACCCTGTAAAAAAAAACCTGTCACATGACCTCTACTGGCGGGAAAATGACGTCACTCCACCATCACAAAACCATTACCTCAAGTCCAGTATAACTTCAACCCCAGTCACGTGACAAGGGTACCACTGTCACGTGTCACGGGTACGTAACATTGTAACCAATAGTAATTTTTTATGTACTGTACTGTACAGCTTCCACAAAACAACAAACCCTACAGTCTGTCAGTGAAATAAATCTATTCTGATTCCAATTCCTATTCCAATTCTGATTCTGATCCAAAGTCCTTTACTAATCAATAGGTAACCTAGAACGTGACTGCAGATGGCATCACAAAGGAACCAGGATCCAATCACAGAGCAACCAGAGCATATGCACATGAGAGCCTGGGCCATATCCATTTGAGAAGTCAAATAAGAACAGAAGAAATGGGAGCAGGAGTAAGCCATTTAGTCCTTTGAGCCTGATCTGACATTCAATATGATTAGTCCACGGACTCAGCTTTGCCAACCCACTTCTCCCCATAAACTATTTAATGATGTAGCTTCTACAGTATACTTGGGCAGAGAAGTGAAAAGCAGTTCCTCTTAATCTCTGTCCTAAATCTACTCTCTCAATAGGGCTATGTCCTCTAGTTCTGGACACCTCCTCGATCGTATTGATCCCCTTCATAATTTTATATAATTTTATGATATCCCCTCTCATTCTTCTGAATGCCAGTGATTTCAGTCTCCGGTGACTCAATCTCCTGACAACTCCTTCATCTCCAGAATCCACCTGGTGAACCTCCTCTGCACCATCTCCGAAGGCAGTATATTGTTTTTCTTAAATAAGAAGACCAGAATTGCATGCAACACTCTAAGTGTGGACTCATGAGTACCCTGTGCAATTAGATTCTTACAGCTATAGAGCGCTACAGCACAGAAGTTGGCCCTTCAGCCCATCTAGTCTGTGTCAATGTTTTTCTGCATTGTCCCAGCTCTCCATACCTCTCCCATCCACATATCTATCCAAACTTCTCTTAAATATTACAACTCAATCTGAATCCACCAGTACTGCTGGTAGCTCATTCCACACTGTACCATGCTCTGAGCAAAGAAATACACCCTCACATTTCTCTTAAATATATCACCATTCACCCTAAACCAATGACTTCTAGCTCTTGTCTTATCCAACCTGAGAAGAAAAATCCTGCATGTACTCACCCCATCTATAACCCTCATAATCTGTATACCATCTCTCCTCAGTCTCCTATGCTCCAGAGAATAAGGTCCTGACCTATTCAGTCTTCCCCCCCCAACTCAGGTCCTCAAGTCCCATCAACATCCTTGTAAATTTTCTCTGAGTTATTTCAAGTTTATTGATATATAAATATCCTGTAGGTAGGTGACCAGAACTGCAAACAATACTCAAAGTTTGGCATTACCAATGTCTTATATAACTTCAATTCAATTGATGGAATTCACAGTCTTGTGGGGGGATCCAGTGGCTGAAGCATGTGAGTACAAGAGGTTATGCTATGCAGATCTAGCAGCTGAAGCTCGGTGATGGGGCTTGAGAACCAAAGTTTGTCCCGTGTATGTGGTTTGTAGGGATTTATAGCCACATACACCATCAAATTGTTGAAGGAGCTAGGGATCCATGGTCAGACTCTATGGCAAACCATCAGAGCCACATCAGAAGCAGTGGAAAGAAGCGGTCAATGGCTTTGGATGAAGTGAAAAGACCTTTCCAGGACTCCAGGATAGCATCAGGAGAGTGGAAAGACACAGCAGGGGCAGGTGGGGAGGGGTGTGGAGGGTGACTCTGGGAGAGATGGATTGGGCTAATCAATGAAATATTGAGGAAACTCCACGTATCAGACCTGTGCCTTTCCCAACATCAAGGCAGTCTCAAGCAAATGCTTACAGCCCATCGGCTCGAGGGATATTAATACCTTATCCTGTGTTTTCTGATTTTTTTAACATAACATCCCAGCTCCCATACTCAGTGTTCTGATTTTGCAGCTTAACCTCCCTCATTACATGGTTAAATGGCCATATGGCCAATTCTGCTCATGGCATAATAATGCACAAGGAGTAATCAAATGCTGCACATTCAAGTACTGTCCCTAACCCAGTCTGTGAATGTAGTTTATGGAATTAGTGATTTTACATGCTCCTCTATGTTTAGAAATGAAGTTTGTTCCCTGAAATGCAAAGGTGTTTCATTGGCACTAATTGTAAGAATGAAGATGGAGATTAAATAGCATTACATTGGAGCATAAGATGATGTTCTCTGGGCAATAATGGATTCGTTGAAGCCATCATCTTTTCAAATATTTCAGATCATTAACAGCATAGTTTAGGCACTCAACAGAGATTTCCCTGTGTTGTCTCATCAGTCTCTCAGAGGGCAGGAAATTGCTGAAGAAACTCAGCAGGTCAGGTAACATCAGAATCCAACAATTTTAGTGTAGTCGGCCGGGTGACTGCAAGGATTTATGGACTTGGAAGAATTGCAGACAAAGTGGAAAGTTTTCAGCTCCTAAATTAAATGGGATTTAAAAGCTTCACCTCTAATTCCAAATGGTCTGGGAGAAAAAAACTAGTTCTGGCTTCAGTACATTATCATATTGCGGAATCTACTCCATTGCTATTTTGAAAAAGCATATCTGTAAATGTTAAATACACAAGCCAGTAGAGCATTAATTAAATACTTGTAAAGCTGGGCTGGCCAGTGGTGTAGTGGCATCAGCACTGATCTTTGAGGCGCAGGGTCCAGGGTTAGAGTCCGGCCCTATCCCAAGCTGGGCAGCAGCATGGAAGAAAGGCCTGGCAATCTACTTCCATAACTTGCTGTAAATGCCCGATGGACAACTACACTATCCACAGGGTCGCTATGAGTCAATGGTGACTCGAGGGCATTGATAGATACACTATCTATGAGTCAATGGTGACTCGAGGGCATTCAACACCAAGCCAGAGGAGCACAAAAATTAAATACATACAAGCGGTGGGGAACAATACATGCAAGCGAGTGGAATATGGAGAAAACTTTAGGTTTCTGAACAGCCTATTAAAATTTTGGCTGCAATTGCATAATAATAAAAAGTACATACAAATTAAGAAACTAACCACAGAACTTTCAGTTATATAGGAACAGATAAATGAGAGTTTGAGCTATTTCCTGAATAAAATGTCTCAGTTTGACAAAATTGTTGAGAAAATCTGGATCAATTATACAAACAATTTTAAGTTTATTAAGGAGGCATGTGATCAGATCCAGGGAATCCCGGAAGGAAATGAAAAGCTTGGAATGTGTAAGACCACGTGGTTGGTGAGCAAGTGAAAGAGCTAACGGGGCAGGTAAAGACTTTCAGTGATCGATTGGAAAAGAAAGGTGAAACCCGTGATTAACTTCAAAAGCAGCATGATATACACAGTAAAAATCTAAAGAGCAGACCTCTGCATTAACCACGCCAGTGAAGAAATCAACATGATAAATGTAATCGAATTGAAGTGAATGAAGTGTATGGAGATTTAAGGCAGACTTAAATCTGTGAAAGTTCAGCCGGGACTTCATGTGGGTAGTCCACCCAGCCCAGTGGGCGGTACTAATGGCAATGCTTCCAGTGACAATCCTGTGATGCTTCTGGTGATGTTGCTAGTGACACCAGTTCTGACGCCCCTATGTCAGACAGTCTTCTAAGACAGCAACACTATCTGAACTCCATAAAATTACAACCAATTTTGAACAGTCCTCCAAGGCAGCAACACCATCTGAACTCCGAGGAATAACAAGATGGACATGACGTGGTCCCTAGCGACTCTAGTGAGGGTGGCATTGATGGAACGATAAGATCGGCCGTTATGTCTCAGCTTGCTACAACGACGTCTAAGGAATGAAGCCATGCTTGACTGAAGATGAAATAATTGTTAATCATTGTATTGACAAGCTAATGGAAGATCCATCAACTATTGTCCAGCCACTCAGCAATCTGCTGAAGGACAGAAATTGCTCAGACAGCCCTATGACTTTTAATGAAGAACAACTGAAGGATTCAAATTTTAAAGACAGTATTGTGTACTGCACCTGTATTGGCAATCCCTGATACAGGTAGACCATTTATCCCTTATATCAATGACAAACATGGCTACATGAGAGCAGTCTTAACTAAAGGACATAGAGAAAGATGACATCCTGTTGATTATTACACTGTTAACGATCTGATTCCTATAACTTGGCAGAAGGATCAACTAATTTCTACATTGATTCTCAATATGCTTTTGGAACTGTTCATAGTTTTGGAAATTTATGGAGACAAAGGGGATATCTTATGGCTGTAGGAACCCCAATAAAGAATGGTGAACCAGTACAAGAAATCATGACTATCATACAATTGCTTTATTAAAATGTTAAAGTCACTACAAAATTACTACAATGGAAAGTCATGGAAATGCCTCATGGATGAAATTGAAAAAGGGCAGTACAGGTAGGGGTACAAGAAATAAAGGATGTAGAAGTACAGGGAACATATGCATGAATCCAACAACCAAAATTGTGTTTCACAGACGAGCATTCAAGATACTTGAGAGATGCAAGGTCAATGCTCTAACCAAAAAAGAGTAGTTCTGGAAGAAGAATGGTGGGATGTTACAAAATGATGCACTAGTCATAGACAAGTAGCTCCAACAATTTTGTTTCCTTATCTGGCACTCCAGAGGACACATTAGAGTGCAAAAGGTGATCGACAGATAGTCCCAATGGTGATGGAATCCAAAGTTCAGGGCATAAGCATGATAAACATTGAATAAGTGAAAGACATGCCTGAAAACAAATTCTGGAGCAATGAAAAAGCTACCACAGTTGTGCTCCTGCCCCAGCTTCTTCATTTCTACCCTTACAAGCGAACAACATTATTTTGCCAAAATGTCAAGGATACTCAGACACACTGAGATAGTAGGAAACATTTTCAAGATGGGTGGAAGCTATTCTAGCAAAAAAACACACTACCACACACACTGCAAAAATTCTGATCAAGGACTATATTCCTCAATGGGGATTGCCATGTCACAGCAGCTCTGACCAAGAAACACATTTCACTGGAAATGTTTTGTTAGCAATTATGTTGATTGATGTGCATTGAATAGCTCTTAATGAATGGCATTAAATGGCATTGAATAGCATTTCTTTTCTAGTCAGCCACCAGCTAAAAAGGTCTCAAACTGTTACTCTTTAAATTGTAGAGATATTGTGAAATTAACAAGACTTATATTGGGGCATTGTGGGCTAAACTATTATTTAAAGATAATAGGAAAACATCCAACTGGATTATGTGACTGTGGCAGTCCAGAGACAGTTCAGCATGTTTTGCTGAGTTGTAATCAATATAAAATTGAGAAAGCATATTGTTCAAGAGGCTGTCTGACTTAAATGTATTTTGTTTTTCTGTAAAATCTTTGTTTGGCCACCAAGAGAACCACCATCTGATTGAAAAGTTTATTATTCTGTTTCTACATGTGACTAGTGTATAGACCTACTCAAGAATTTGAGTTTCTTGAAACTCTGTAACTAATTCTACATCCTGCAGAGGGCAGTAATACACCTAGATGCATCTAAACTGCTGGAAGAAGAAGAAGAAGAAGAAGAAGAAGAAGAAGAAGAAGAAGAAGAAGAAGAAGAAGAAGAAGAAGAAGAAGAAGAAGAAGAAGAAGAAGAAGAAGAATGGCTCTTATAGTCAATGTCACCCAGAACCATCAGGACAAGTCAAAGAAATGAATGGACTCATCAAACAATGACTGACTACACATCATGAGGAAGGTATACTATGGCTTACAACTCTTGTGTAACATTAGAGCAACCCCAAACAAGAAAACTAAATTAAGTCAGTCAAGCTGGTAACAGGGCATCCTAAATCTCAGTCAATCTCAGAGAGGCTGATATACACATTATGGTAGACAGTTTAGCTAACTATTGTGTGAAACTACACAACCACATTATCAAGTTCGCCGATGACACGACCGTGGTGGGTCTCATCAGCAAGAACGACGAGTCAGCTTACAGAGAGGAGGTGCGGCGGCTAACGGACTGGTGCAGAGCCAACAACCTGTTTCTGAATGTGAACAAAACAAAAGAGATGGTTGTTGACTTCAGGAGGGCACGGAGCGACCACTCCCCGCTGAACATCGACGGCTCCTCGGTAGAGATCGTAAAGAACACCAACTTTCTTGGTGTTCACCTGGCGGAGAATCTCACTTGGTCCCTCAACACCAGCTCCATAGCAAAGAAAGCCCAGCAGCATCTCTACTTTCTGCGAAGGCTGAGGAAAGTCCATCTCCCATCCCCCATCCTCATCACATTCAACAGGAGTTGTATTGAGAGCATCCTGAACAGCTACATCACTGCCTGGTTCAGAAAATGCACCATCTCAGATCGCAAGACCCTGCAGCGAATAGTGAGGTCAGCTGAGAAGATCATCAGCGTCTCTCTTCCCACCATCATGGACATTTTGCACTACATGCTGCATCCGCAAAGGAAACAGCATTATGAAGGACCCCATGCACCCCTCATACAATCTCTTCTCCCTTCTGCTGTCTGGGAAAAGGCTCCGAAGCATTCGGGCTCTCATGACCAGACTATGTAACAGTTTCTTCTCCCAAGCTATCAGACTCCTCAATACCCAGAGCCTGGGCTGACACCTTACTGCCCTATTGTCCTGTTTATTATTTATTGTAATGCCTGCACTGTTTTTTTTGCACTTTATGCAGTCCTGTGTACGTCTGTAGTCTAGTGTAGCTTTCTCTGTGTTGTTTTTTTTTACATAGTTCAGTCTAGTTTTTGTACTGTGTCATGTAGCATCATGGTCCTGAAAAATGTTGTCTCATTTTTACTATGTACTGTACCAGCAGTTATGGTTGAAATGACAATAAAAATGACTTGACTTGACTTGAAATTAACCAAAGCTGTCCAGACTGTTTCTCAGCCAGTTTCTGGCATTTGGAGAGATCCAACAGAAGGAGGACACACCCCGATACTTGGTGAGTAGGCACTGACCAAGGAACTGTAGAAGCAACCACTGGGAGCTCAGTGGGAGGGTCCTTATCAAGTCCTGTCCACTACCAGCTTGGTGGTGAAGGTAGAAGGCAAAAATACAGTAAGTGCATATACACCAGGCACTACAAGCAAGCTAAAGTGGTCCAGAAGAGGACAACAAGTACTGTGGCTAATGGCTAGTAACGTCTGACACTGTGCCAATGCTGCTGGGCTACAGTGAGCAAATCACTAACCAGTCAGGAGACTTGAAACCAAGTTGACAGCTACTGGGCATTAAGAAGTTTTTTCTGGTATGATTTGTTTTCCTACCCACAATGTTGTCAGTTGAGATGACTTATATTAGATACTTGCAAATATCACATGAATTTGCTGATGCTGTTAATTGCTCTAGCTACTGGGTATGTCAATATACACCATACACTTTAAAATATTTGCCAATGCCTGGCATTCCTGCAGATCCAGAACAAACATGCATCACCTTTATTAAACATACCAGCAATGGCAAAGTTGACATTATGCCCATGATTCATTATTCTAAGGGAGACTAATAATACAATAATACATTATTAATGATCATAATATTAATAATATAATGATCATATCTCCCACACACCATCCTAAATGGGATCATTTATGTAAATATAATCAGCATAATTTAGGAAATTATATCATATCTGACCCTATTTGTCTTACTTGGGCTAACTCCATATTTGCATCTAATGCTCATGATAAAGCTATTAAATCTTTTCATGAGTTCACTATAAAAGCTACCTTTCGCTTGAGTTCAGAAGGTACCATTCCAGTTGGGCATAGTGTAGTTCATGCAATTATGCCTTACATTGACCTAAATAGGGTAATAACTTTGGAATTTTCATTCACGATATCCATCAGAAAAATATTACAATTAAACAAGGCTCCTGTCAAGTAATAAGAGAACCAGCCCAAGTTTGTGGAACAATATACACTTTATGTGCAAAAACAGAACCGACACCCCTCTTCCAAATTGGTTAGGACCCTTTCCACAGTGGTTACGATATATTTTCCCTGCTATAAGAGACATACACACACCTTACCTTTAGCTCCCAAGTCTAGAAGTAAACTAGGGATTTCAGAAGGAGATCATTTTGCATCGATTTTATTTCCATTTTATGGTGTTGCAAGGAGTATGAGAGATTAAAAATGCCACAGCAGCTTTCGAAAGGGTAAGCAATGGCACTGTCAATGCCTCGGGGAAAGTAACAACAGAAGTACTTGCCGTGCATAAGATGATTCTTTAAAATTATCTGACATTTAATCTTCTCCTAGCAGCTAAGATGGGAACATGTGCAGTTGTTGGCATGGAGTGTCATATTTACGTACCTGACGAGTCTGAAGATATAACTGAATATAACTGATCATATTCATAAAGAGGCAGCTAAAATGCATCAATCTGTTGACCGGGATTTCTCTGATTGGATTCATTTAAGTCTTTAATGCTGAGGTTACATGATATTATGAGTCATATTATTCATATTCAATATGCCTTATCTTAATTTACATTCTTTTTTCCTTGTATGAGCTAATAGTTCATTAATCGAATAGTTCAAACTTGTATAATTGTGCTTACTAATCTGCCTAGTGTTCAAGGATACACATCATATTGAAAAGATAGGCAGGAAGGCAGAGTGGATGGCATGGCTCTGGTGATAAAAAATGAAATTAGATCATTAGAAAGTGGTGACATAGGGTCGGAAGGTTTTGCATCATTGTGGATGGAGCTAAGGAACTGCAAGGCTAAAAAGACCATGATGGGAGTTATATACAGAAAGTATACACACTAGTAAGAATGTGGTATACAGGAGGTAGAAAATGCACACCAAAGGGCAACAGTTATTGGGGATTTCAGTATGCAGATCGGTTGGGAAAATAAGGTTGGTGTGGGATTCTAAGTGGGGAAATTTTGAGAATGCCCATGAGGTGACATTTTAGAGCAGCTCGTGGTAGAGTCCACTAGGGTGTCAGCTATTCTGGATTGGCTGTTGTGCAACAAACTAGAATCGATCAGAGAGCTTAAGGTAAAAGAACTCTTAGTAAAATTTGAGAAGGTAAATCTAAAGTCAGAGGTTTCAGGATTAAAGTGGAGTAAAGGAAATCACAGAGGCATGAGAGAGGAGTTGGCCACAATTGATGGAAAAGAACATAAATTGATTGGCTTGCCCATGGAAGGCAAAGAGTGGATCTAGACGTGTCATATTCTGCATGGAGGTCGGTGACCAGTAGTGTGCTTCAGGGATCTGTTCTGGGACCCCTTCTCTTCATGATTTTTATAAATGACCAGGATGAGGTATTGGAGGGATGGGTTAGTAAATTTGCTGATGACTCAAAGGTTGGGGGTGTTGAGGATAGTGTGGAGGGCTGTCAGAGGTTACAGTGGGACATTGATAGGATGTAAAACTGGGCTGAGAAGTGGCTGATGGAGCTCAACCTAGATAAGTGTGAGGTGGTTCATTTTGGTAAGTCAAATATGATGGCAGAATATAGTATTAATGGTAAGACTCTTGGCAGTGTGGAGGATCAGAGGGATCTTGGGGTTCGAGTCCGTAGCACGCTCAAAGCAGCTGCGCAGGTTGACTGTGTGGTTAAGAAGGCATACAGTGTATTGGCCTTCATCAACTGTGGGAATGAGTTCAAGAGCCCAGAAGTAAAGTTTCAGCTATATAGGACCCTGGTCTGACCCCACTTGGAGTACTGTGCTCAGTTCTGGTCACCTCACTACAGGAAGAATGTGGAAACTATAGAAAGGGTACAGAGGAGATTTACAAGGATGTTGCCTGGATTGGGGAGCATGCCTTATGAGAATAGGTTGAGTGAACTTGGCCTTTTTTCCTTGGAGCGACGGAGGATGAGAGCTGACCTGATAGGGGTGTACAAGATAATGGGAGGCATTGATCGTGTGACTAGTCAGAGGCTTTTTTCCAGAGCTGAAATGGCTAGCACAAGAGGACACAGGTTTAAGGTGCTTGGAAGTAGGTACAGAGGAGATGTCAGGGGTAAGTTTTTTATGCAGAGAGTGGTGAGTGCGTAGAATGAGCTGTCAGCATTGGTGGTGGAGGTGGATACAATAGGGTCTTTTAAGAGACTCCTGGATAGGTACATGGAGCTTAGAAAAATAGAGGGCTATGGGTAATCTTAGGTAATTTCTAAAGTAAATACATGTTCAGCGCAGCATTGTGGGCTGAAGGGCCTGTATTGTGCTGTAGGTTTTCTATGTTCTATGTTCTTACACTGGCAGGGCAGCAATGGCTGGAATTTCTGGAGGTAATTTGTAAGGAACAGGATATATCCAAAAGAGGAAGCATATTCTGAAGGCAACATGATGCAACCCTGGCTAACAAGGGAAGTGAAAGCCAGCAGAAAAGCCAAAGAGAAGGCCTAAAATCGAGCAAAAATTAGTGGGGTTAGGGGATTGGGAAGCATTTAAATACCGACAGAAGGCAGCTAAAAAAGTCATTAAAAAGGTAAAGATGGAATATGCTAGCCAATAATATTAAAGAGGATAATAGAAGTTTCTTCAGCTTCATAGAGTGTGAAAAAGAGACAATAGTGGATATCTGACTGATATGATACTGGAGCAGTAGTATTGGGGCACAAGGAAATGACAGATGAAATAAGTAAGTTTTTTTGCATCAGTCTTCACTGTGGAAGACTGTATGGTGGAAGTTCCATTTGTCAGGGGTCATGAAGTGTGTGAAGTTACCATAACTAGAGAGAGGGTTCTTAGGAAACTCAAAGAAAGGTCTGAAGTCACCTGGACCATATGGTGTACATCCCAGGGTTCTCAAAGAGGTGGCTGAAGAGATTCTGGAGGTATTAGTAATGGTCTTTCAAGAATCACTAGATTCTGGAATGGTTCCTGAAGACTGGAAAATTGCGTATGTCATTCCACTCTTCAAGAAGGTAGGGAGACAGAAGAAATGAAATGATAGGCCAGTTAGTCTGAACTCAGTGGTTGGGAAGATGTTGGAGTCAATTATTAAGGATGTGTTTTCGGGGTGCTTGGAGGCACATGATAAAATAGGCTGTAGTCAAGGGAAAATCTTGCCTGAGAAATCTGTTGGAATTCTTTGAAGAAATAACCAGCAGGATAGACAAAGGAAAATTGTTTGATGTGTTTTCAGAAGGCCTTTGCCAAGGTGCCACACTTGAGGCTGCTTAACAATCTATGAGCTTGTGGTATTACAGGGAACTTTCTAGCATGAATAAAGCTGTGGCTGATTGGCAGGTGGCAAAGTGTGGGAATAAAGGGAGCCTTTCCTGGCTGGCTGCCAGTGACTAGAAGTATTCCACATGGGTCTACGTCGGGCGGGTTCTATTTGCATTAAATGTTAATGATTTGGATGATGGAACTGATGGCTTTGTTGCAACGTTTGTGAACAATACAAAGATAGGTGGAAGGACAAGTAGGTTTGAGGAAACAGGGAGACTACAGAAGGATTTAGACAGACGAGGAGAATGGGAAAAGAAGTGGAATATTCAATACAGTATTGAGAAGTGCATGGTCATGTACTTTGCTAGAAGAAATTAAAGTGTTGACTGTTTTCTAAGTGGAGAGAAAATACAATAATTGAAGGAGCAAAGGGATTTTGGAGTCCTTCTGCAGGATTCCCTAAAGGTTACTTTGCAGGTTGAGTCTGTGGTGAGGAAGCCAAATGCGATGTTAGCATTCATTTTAAGAAGACAAGAATATAAAAGCATAAAGTTGAGACTTTTTAAAGCACCAGTGAGGCCTCACTTGGAGTATCGTATGGAGTTTTGGGCCTTTTATCTTTGAAAAGATGTGCTGAAAGTGGAGAGGATTTAAAGAGATTCACAAATATGATTCCAAGATTAAATAGCTTGTCTTATGAAGAGTGTTTGATGGCTCTGGGTTTGTATTCACTGGAATTTAGAAGAATAAGGGGTGAACTAATTGAAACTTACTATTGAATGCTGAAAGGCTTTGATTAAATGGATGTAAAAAGGATGTTTCCTAAGGTGGGAGTGTCTAAGACCAGAGGATACAGCCTCAAAATAGAAGAGCATCTTTTTAGAATGGAGATGAGATAGAATTTCTATAATCAGAGAGTGGTGAATCTGTGGAATTCTTTGCCACAGGCAGCTGTGGATGCCAAATTTTTATGTATATGTAAGATAGATGTTGATAGGTTCTTGCTTGGTCAGGGCATGAAGGGATATGGGGAGGAGGCAGGAGATTGGGGCTGAGAGGAAAATTGTATCAGCCATGATGAAATGGAGGAGAAAACTCAAAGGGCCAAATGACAAAATTCTGTTCCTATATCTTATTGTCTTATGGTCTAACAATGACATAATCTCATGAATACTTGGAAGAATATATACTTTTTAATATTTCCATCGCTTAGGTAGTTTTTAAATATTTTGTACTTCACTGAGGTACCACAAGTTTTTCTGCCTCTGAGTTATCAGATACAAAGATAAAAAATGTGAGATTTAGAAACAATGGATGGATTGTTGGATTATACTGTTTAAATGTTACTTTTTTGCAGTTTAACAATTAATTGTTTGCTTGTATTTTTAAAAAAACTACTTATGTACATGTAACAGTTTAGTATGTTTCCTCCTGGCTACAGTAGGTAAGTACATGCAGTAGTTCAGTGTGAACATACATCAGAACATAACTAGCATGTGACATCCAGTATAATAGCAGCTCCAAACAGTTTATAATTTACAAGCTATTATGAAGTTTTCAGCAACACTGTTATTGAAAATATATGTTGGGAGAATTAGGTTGGAGATGGAAACCAAAAGAAGGAATTGTAGCTTACAGTTGAGCCCATTATGGGAAAGGATATCCTGAATTGATTATTGTGTAATGAATCAGATTTCCTTAAGGAGCTTAAGGCAAAGGAACCCTTAGGAGTCAGTGATCATAATATGATAGAATTCACCCTGCAATATGAGAGAGAAGTTAAAGTCAGATGTATCAGTATTATGATGGAGTAAAAGGAATTACAGAGGTATGAGTGAGGAGCTGGCCAATGTTGACCAGAAGGGAACATAAGCAAGATTGATGGCAGAACATCAATGGCTGGAGTTTCTGGAGAAATTCAGAAGGAAAAGGATAGATACATTGCAAAGAAGAAGTATTCTAAAGGCAGGCTGATGAAGCTTGGCTGTCAAGAGAAGTCAAAAACAACATAAAAGCAAGAGAGAACATATAATAGGTCAAAAACTATTGGGTAGTTAGAGGATTGGGAAAGTTTTAAAAACCAACAGAAAGCAGCTAAAAATGCTATAAAGAGGAAAAAGATGCCATAGTGGGGTGTGTCAGGAATGGACAGGAGGAGGAGTATAGGAAACTGATACAGGACTTTGTGATATGGTGCAACTCAAACTACCTGCGTCTCAATGTCACCAAGACCAAGGAGATGGTGGTGGACTTTAGGAGATCTAGGCCTCATATGGAGCCAGTGATCATTAATGGAGAATGTGTGGAGCAGGTTAAGACCTACAAGTATCTGGGAGTACAGTTGGACGAGAAGCTAGACTGGACTGCCAACACAGATGCCTTGTGCAGGAAGGCACAGAGTCGACTGTACTTCCTTAGAAGGTTGGCGTCATTCAATGTCTGCAGTGAGATGCTGAAGATGTTCTATAGGTCAGTTGTTGAGAGCGCCCTCTTCTTTGTGGTGGCGTGTTGGGGAGGAAGCATTAAGAAGAAGGACGCCTCACGTCTTAATAAGCTGATAAGGAAGGCGGGCTCTGTCGTGGGCAAAGTACTGGAGAGTTTAACATCGGTAGCTGAGCGAAGGGCGCTGAGTAGGCTACGGTCAATTATGGAAAACCCTGAACATCCTCTACATAGCACCATCCAGAGACAGAGAAGCAGTTTCAGCGACAGGTTACTGTCGATGCAATGCTCCTCAGACAGGATGAAGAGGTCAATACTCCCCAATGCCATTAGGCTTTACAATTCAACTGCCAGGACTTAAGAACTTTTTTTTTTAAAGCTATTATTAATGCTTTTTGAGTTAGTGATTTAGATGCATATCATATTATTACTGAGTTAAGTATTGTATGTAATGAGTTTTTGCTACAACAAGTGTATGGGACATTGGAAAAAATGTTGAATTTCCCCATGGGGATGAATAAAGTATCTATCTATCTATCTATCTATCTATCTATATGAAAGTAAGCTAGCGAATAATATCAAAGAGGTTGCCAATTGATTTTTTTCAGTTATATTAAGAGTAAAAAGAAGGCAAAACTAGATATCAGGCCATTGGAAAGTGCACTGGAGATGTAGTAATCGGGGACAAAAAATGGCTGACAAACTAAACAAAGTATTTTGCATTCATCTTCCCTGTATAAGTCATTAGCAGTATGACAGAAGTTCAAGAATGTCAGGGATGAACGCAAATTGCTAATACTAAGGAGAAAGTGTTTGGGGAGCTGAAATGTCTGAAGTTCAAATTTCAAAGTAAATTTATTATCAAAGTACATATGCATCACCATGTACAACCCTGAGATTCATTTTCTTGAAAACATACTCAATAGGTCTATAATAGAATATTAACCATCATAGAATCAATGAAAGACCACACTAACTTGAGCATTCAACCAGTGTGCAAAAAGCACAAACTACAAACACAAGAAGAAAGGAATAATAATAATAATAATAAATAAATAAGCAATAAATATTGAGAACATGAGATGAAGAGTCCTCGAAAGTGAGAGGAAGTGTTGTTGCCAATCTGAACTGACTGGGGTCTGCAAATGAGCAAATCAAGGATCCAATTGTACCAGGAGTTATTAAGGACAATGTCTTAAGCTTGTTGATTAGTTTTGAGGGAATGATGGTATTGCATGCTCAGCTGCAGTCAATAAAGAGCATCCTGATGTGTACAGCTTTGCTTTCTAGATGTTCCAGGGTTGAGTGAAGAGCCAATGAGATGATATCTGCTGCAGACATGTTGCTCCAGTAAGCAAATTATAGAGGATCCAAGCTGCTTCTCAGGCAAGAATTGAGATGTTTTATCACCAACCTCTCAAAAAGCTTCATCACTGTGGATGTGAGTTCTACTGAACAATAGTCATTAAGGCCATTTACCATATTCTTCTTAGCCACCGGTATAATTGAAACCTGCTTGAAGTAGGTGGATACCTTAGACTGCCGGAGTGAGAGGTTAAGGATCTCAGTGAACACTCCAGCCTGTTGATCAGCGCGGGTTTTTCACGCTTGGCCAGCTACAGTGACTGGGTCGGATACTTCACCCACTCCTGAAGGCTACTTGCACATTGGCCGCAGAGACTGAAACCATGGGGTCATCGAGGACTGTGGGACTGTGGTGATAATTTCTCCATGTTTTGATGGACAGAGCAAGTATAGAAGGCATCGAGCTTGTCTGAAAGCAAAGCCTTGTTGTCACCTATGTCGCCTGATTTAACTTTATAAAAGGTAGTAGTATTCAAGCTTTTTGAAGGTAGAAACATCACTTGGGCCACTTGCACAATTGCCCAGGGTTGTGAAAGAGGTAGCTGAAGAGATTGTGAAGACATTAGTAATGATTCTTTCAAGAAGGGAGGGAGGCAGAAAAAGAAAATTATAGTCCAATTAACCTGACCTCTGTGATTGGTAAGATGTTGGGGTCCATTGTTCAGGATGAGGGTTCAGGGTACTTCGAAGCGCAATAGTGTCATGGTTAGCACAATGCTTTACCGTACCAGTGAACTAGGATCAATTCCTGCTGCTGTCTGTAAGGAGTTTGTACATTCTTCCCGTGACGGTGTGGGTTTCCTCTCTCTGACTCCCATTTCCTCCCACAGTCCAAAGGCTTGGTTGGCAGGTTAATTGGACATTGTAAATTCTCCCGTGACTAGGCTAGGGCTAAACTGGGGTTGCTGAATGGCACGCTTTGAAGGCCGTAAGCTCTTACCCAACACTGTTTTGCAATAAATAAATAATTAAAATTAAAATAAACAGCAGTTAGCATGGTTTCCTAAGGGGTAAATCTTGATTGACAAACCTGTTGGAATTGTTTGAGGAAATAACAAGCAGGGTAGGGCAAGGCAGTATTTGAGCAGTTTTGGGCCCTTTGTCAGAGAAGGGACTTGCTGACATTGGAGAGGGTTCAGAGGAAGTTCACAAGAATGATTCTCGGAATGAAAGGGTTATTGTGTGAGGAGCATTTGATGCCTCTGGGCCTATCCTCACTGGAATTGGGGGTGTGAGGGTCTGGGTGAGTGGGGGGGATTCTAGGACCAGAGGACACAGCCTCAGAATAGAGGGATGTCTATTTACAATGGAGATGAGGAGTAATTTCCTTCGCCAGAAGGTGGTGAATCTGTGGAACATGTTGCCACAGGCAGCTCTGGGGCCAGGGCTTTGGGTGTATTTAAGGTGGAGTTTGATAGGTTCATGGTTAGCCAGGGCGTGAAAGGTTATGGGGTTGTGAGGAAAAATTGATCAGCTATGATGAAATCGCAGGCGAGATTTGATGGGCCGTATGGCCCAATTCTGCTGCTATCTTTTCTGGTCTGATGGTCTAAATATAGTTTTTCTCTCAAAAGTTGGTTTCTTTTAGTAACTTATACAATAGTTTTCAATGCAAGAGAACAAACATTTGATATTAGTACATTCAAGATGAAGGGGCTTTGTTTGTTAGTTTTTATATGAAGGCTCACTTGCAAGATTCTGTTGAGCTCAGCAAAGTTCCTTTATGATTGATGTGAATTTATCTGCATTTTGACTGCTTAGATACCGTTAATAATAATAAAAGACTTTATCAATGTTAATAAATTTAATTGTTCAAATTGTTTGACTTTTAACAAACTATTTTTAGTCTTTCTTATTAATTTGTGAGAGCAGTTTGCAAATATTTTAACATTCATTTATTCTGCAATTGTGGGGAAATATTTGGCAGGTACACTTGCATTTCCTGACATTTTCTGTGTTCCGATAGCAACTTAGGGATATTTGCTGTAACACATTAAACTTAATATTGAGTTCAGTTTTTATAGCTGCTGTCTTAAATTTTCAGAGTTGCACACTTAGAGTGGAGAATCCATATGAACAACCCCAATCAGATTGGGTCTGAGGCAGAAACAAGGTATTGTATTGGTGCTGCTACCTCACACTTCAGGGAGTCTGCCCAATCCTGACCTGAGGTGCTGTATGTGTGGGGCTTGGACATGCTCCCTGTGTAAAAATTTCCTCTCACATCTCTAAGATGTGTTTTAGGTCGATTTCCTGTTGGTAAAAATCCTTTTAATGTACTTTGTGTTTGAGGGAGATTTTTATTATTTTTGGAAGTCTGCAGTTATTTCCCCTAATCTGAGGAAATACATTCTTGCCATAGAGGGAGTACAGAGAAGGTTCACCAGATTGATTCCTGGGATGGCAGGACTTTCATATGAAGAAAGACTGGATCGACTAGTATATACTCACTGGAATTTAGAAGATTGAGGGGGGATCTTATTGAAAAGTATAAAATTCTAAAGGGATTGGACAGGCTAGATGCAGGAAGATTGTTTCCGATGTTGGGGGAGTCCAGAACGAGGGCTCACAGTTTAAGGATAAAGGGGAAGCCTTTTAGGTCTGAGATGAGGAAAAACTTCTTCACACAGAGAGTGGTGAATCTGTGGAATTCTCTGCCACAGGAAACAGTTGAGGCCGGTTCATTGACTATATTTAAGAGGAAGTTAGATATGGCCCTTGTGGCTAAAGGGATCAGGGGGTATGGAGAGAAAGCAGGTACAGGGTTCTGTGTTGGATGATCAGCCATGATCATACTGAATGGCGGTTCAGGCTCGAAGGGCTGAATGGCCTACTCCTGCACCTATTTTCTATGTTTCTATGTTTTTCTATGTTATTTAAAAAGTCATATTAGTTTTTAATGCTTTGGATTTTCTAATACAAAAAATGATATTAGATTAGCAAGAGGCAGAGCATATCTTGGCCAACATTTGAAAACACTTTCCGTTGCTTAAATGTATTCTCCTGATCTTACCACCAGTACCATCACTGTGTGGTGCCTGTGTAGTGAGGAAAACACTGCTCGCCTATAGGATCTTGCAATGGGCATGTTGCAGATTTCTCACTATGTTCCAACTGGGGAGCTGCATAAGGTAGGCCTGAACTTTCTTCAGAGGTCTCATTGAGTGGCTCACTGCTGATTGCTAATCCTATCGCAAAGTCTTTTCACTGCTGGAAGCATACAGAGAAGGAATTACAAGACCAGTGTTATTACGCTATTCATGAAGTGTAGAACTGGATTTTCTCTGCTACTTTTTGGAGAGCTAACAAACAAAATCTGGCACTCGGCCAGGAATGAAGACACTGGGCCAGATTGTGATGGCTTTTGCCAAAGTTTCTGCATGAAGTCAAACACTGGAATTCCCAACACTCATTCTGGGAAATCTGCTTTCATATCTTGCTTGAGTTACACCTGGTGCTGGATACACGTGTGTATTCATTCATTCATTTAAATGAGGACTGTTGCACTACAGGGGAAAGGTACACATTAATATGTACAGTACTCTAAATAAATAGTTTAGATTGCTTTTTTTAAATTGGTAACTTCTAACATTTTGATTATTTATTCTTTTTTTAATAGCTTCTGAATCTCAGACACATTCTGAGCATTACAAAACCTTGACAGTCGATAAAAGATAAAACTGCCTTTTATTGCCAATTGAAGCATTGTGAATCAATCAAGTCAGGCAAGGTTTGAAGATGCCTCAGTCATCAGGTCTACAGTCCAAGTGAAGACAAGATCTATGATGAGACAGGGTGGTGGGTCCCACAGCAGAAAATGGGCAGCAAGGACCGATGATCAAATAGCTGGTCAAAGAAGTAAGCTTTCAGGAGCAGGGTATATTGATTTATAGAGATCTTTACAACTGGATGCTCATAATTATGAATGACTTTGTTTCAGTTTCTTATGCCAATAATCTAACATTAGACCAGAAAACAATGTTGAATCTCTCTTATGCTTTAATTTCAGGATTTAGACCCAGTATATTGAAGGAATGATGATAAAATTCCAAGACAGGATAGTGTGTGACTTGCAGTGAGATCTATAAATGATGGTATACCACGTGGCAGAAACCCCTTTCTGTTTTAAAGTTAAAGATTAGCTTTATTTGTTGCACTATCAAAACATACAATCAAATAAGTTGTTTGTCAAATCTAATGAGTGGGGATTGTGCTGGATATGACGCAAGTGTCACCACGATTCTGGTGTTAACGTAACACGCCTATAACTCACTAACCTTAGATGTATGTCTTTATTTTTGCAATATGGGAGGAAACCAGAGCACCCAAAGGAAACCCGAGCACCCGAAGGAAACCGAAGGTCATGGGGAGAACATTCAAACTCCTTACAGACTGCAGTGGCATTCGCACCCTGATGTTACAGCCGGCATTGTAATAGTGCTTTGCCAAACACTGTGCTGTGTAGGGGCTGGATAACACAATTGGAAAAGCCTAGGCAGGTAAACAAAGTGCATTTTGCACATAGCTACAACAGAGCCATTCATTACTGTTAAGAGAAAGAAGCTTTGGGGTAGCAATCAAGCACTCTATTTAGTCTAGATGTGTCTTTAGTGTCTTTACTGTTATTGGAGTTCCAGTTATCCAGGCAAGTTAAGAGTATTCCATCATATTCCTGACTGTACCTTGTAGATGTGGAAGTAAGCTAGGATGACAGAGGGTGACTTGTAGGGAACCCTATCTATGGCCTGCTCTTGTAGCTACAATATTGTTGCAGTGGTCTAGCTGAATTTCTGTGATCAATTGACTATAGTCTTCAACACACTGATGGTGTTGGTACTTTGTGCTGGTAATGCAATTAAACACCCAGGCTAGGCTGCTCAACTCTCTTATATTGGAGAAGGTCTAGCACTTTTTTGGCAGGAATATAACTTGCAACTTATCAGCTAATTCTTGAATTTTGTGTAGCTTGTATGCATGCTGACCAGGTCTGCTTCATTTACTGAGTCTCTTGTCCTGTTTATATACTCATTCATGAATAACATAGTTTAATGGTAGCATAGCAAAATAAGTAAACAATAGCATATCTCTCCACATGTTAAAAGTTCTGAGTATGTAGTATGTGCATTTTATATCCTTTGATCAAAAGTCTTTCAGAAGGTACTTTCTATAAGTACAATGGACAGCACTTGGTTATTTTCTCATGTGAGGGTGCTGTCTATTGTGCCAATTGGGATTTATTGGTTTTAGTTGCAAATTTGACTTTATCCACTTTAGTTTCACTATTACTGAGAACTTCAAGAAATAGTGTGTTTCAGGTGATAATTAGTGAACCACACAATGGAGTGATTGTGGAATTTACTGTTGTAATCACTTTAAAGGCCTGCATGTTATATGGACTTCCTTGTATCTAAAAAGTTATTGTATTTCATAAGCACTGTATCTGCTGATTGTAATAGCATAGATCTACACTTAGTTTATTAGGTACAGCAGTACACCTGCTCTTTAATACAAGTATCTAATCAGCCAATCATGTGGTGGCAGCTCAATGCACAGAAACCTGGAGACACGGTCAAGAGGTTACAGTAATGGCATGCAAAAGAGCATCTCTGAATACACGACATGTTGAACCTTGAAGTGGATGGGCCACAGCAGCAGAAGACGACAAATGTACAGAAGGTACCTAACAAAGCGGCCATTGAGTGTTCATTCCTTATTTCTTGTCTGAGATTCCTATCATGCTGTTTCACTTTTTTCTCAGTAGACTTTTAGCATCCACTTCATGGGGTATCACTGGAAGATGCAAGCACATAGTGAGCAAAAATCAGGGTAGTTATTGATGTTCTTCATGTTGAAGGTGTTGTTCCTCTGCAACAAGCTTCTTGCTTCCATGATTCTTTCTAAATTTCATGATACCTTGATAGCTTTCATGAGAAATGTCTATTATGCATTTGTTGTACCACAAGACCAGAGGTGTGATTGTGAGTCTATTGTGAACTTTGTGCATATCTTGCAGTTTTTGTGTGATATCACAAGAGGGTGCAGTTTCTTTGACATGAGTTGCACTCCTGTGACTTAATGCTGGCAGTGATGGGCCAACAATCTGCTTTGTTAAACAGCTTCTGATTTTGCTCAGTGTCATTCCTTTCATATTCATGCTTACATAATCAACATGCATCCTTTTCCTGAGACAGATGGGCTCAGCTATCAATATTGCATATATGATCACTATAATGTAATGAAAAGATGATGTGTGAGACCGCAGAGAAATACCATGGTCACCTGAGGTTAAATAGAATCTTATGATGATGCTCTCAGATTTGATTATCATTTATGATGAAAATGTTGCCAGAACTGACAAAATTATAATATTATTATAATGAACTTTCCCAGCCTTTTCTTGCTGAGTTAGAGTAGATTTTTTTTTCTCATTGCACTGAATACTTCACCTTTCTGTTCCAACCAGTACATTGTTTGTGAGTTTTAGATGTTCATATCGCATCTATGGCTTGCTGTCCTTCCAGGTGGGTACACCCAGATTATTGGAATTTGTCTTTGATCTCTGCATTAGCTTCAACATTCACTCCATGCTTGGATGAGTTCTGATGCACTGGGCTGGGTGGATGGCAGACTTTTGCAATACCTTTAAGTTTTCTATAAGGCTTGCAATGTTTTCTCTTTGCAGACAAAATACTTTTTGAGGATAGTTGCCACCTCAATATTAGTGAGCTATGTTTTCAGCTCTCATTCAAGAGAGTAGAATTTTCACATGTTGCAACAGGTTGTTCCAGGCATACGCAACATTGATTAGTACTTCATTTGCTTTTTGCCTTGTGCAGTGAACTGTAATTGTCTCATGCTCAACATTTTGGTTTGCAATAAGACAAGCAAACAACGAACTTATCTATGTCTTTATGGTCATAAATTGCTATTTCATAAGCAAGAATTAGCTTTTCTTATGTCATCTCTGATTCCCTATCCTGTCATTGCTCCCATACACCAGTGATGTTTCTTTAACAAGGAAGGACAGAAGTGAGAATGAGCCAGAAAGCAAGGTAAATTTCATAAGATTAAGCATGACTATTGGCACTGTGACAGTATGTATAGAGCATATATTTTCTTCTACTTACAGTACCTGTTCAATATTGGATCACTTGCATGGTTTTAACTTAATTAGAGTAGAGTTAATTAGAGTTTTTAACTTAAAACGTACAGGGATAAGCAAGGTGCTGAACCATTTTTGAAACACCACAGCAATAATGGTGGAGCCACAAATCCTGGATAATTTACCAAAGACATTTGACCACAATTACGTTACGGCATTTGCATGCACAAGATGCTCAGATTTGAAAGCAAGTACATTTCCTGTATCCTCATCCTCATCTCCAGTTTAAGCACTATTTAACCCTTACACTTGAGATTGTTAAACACACTCACCGCTGAACATGATATAAACAATGGCTGCTTTTCATTATCATAACAACTGAAATACTAGTCATGGTCAGAAAAATGCTTGTAAAAGGCAATGCACATAACATCGTCTGCAGTAACAGCCCATAACAATTACATTACACAACAATATAATAACACTATATCTGTGTTTAACTCTAATAGTCATGTTGCATAATGCTGAATAAAGCAGTGAATTTCCATACCATAGTAAACTCTTAATTTGGAATTTACAGCTATTTGATTCCAGCTAAATGGAAGCAAAACACATGCTTAAATGATCCAATATTATTCACTCCAAAATCTCATCACTTTTTGTTGATCTAAACATAAAACAATTTTGAGATTGCATACATGATTGCATGTCAATTTACTTTTAATTAGTATTGTTTTATAATGATAATGCCTCAAGCCTATATTACATATTCTGGTATAATTGCTGTAAAATGCATTTTCATTTGACCTTTATTTACATTTATAAATAAGTCTGCACTTGGCATCCCCCACCAAATCATGCTTTAAATCTTTTCTAAGCTTCTTATCGACAGATTTGGGGTTTAAATCTATTACTGAATAACCAAAATCTAAATCAATAATGCACCATGTTGCTATTCCATCTACCCTCCAGCTTTTCCCCAAATGCCTCCAACATGACTTTTGATTCATTTCTCTCTCAAATCAATTTTTATTCTTCAGAAGGAATAGATGAATAAAATATTAAAAGAAATTCATTCGTTTTACCAATTATATCTTGGATTTGATTCCTAAAGTCTTTCATTACAAGGCTGAATACAAAAACTTCTTTCCTTAAATTTGTTCAGGAGTGAAAAACCTGATACTCAGTTTTCATATACCAGCATGTAGCCAAAGTGAAAGGAACAATTTTTAAGTGAATACTTTAACAAGTGGTATGTTAAAGAGTTTAAAAGTCAAAGAATGAAAATACGTTAGAAATTTTAGACACAAACACATGGCCTAAATGATAAGGTGCATTAACTAACTTTGCATCTTTTAGATACAAGATCAATTTGAAATAAATTTGGCTCATTTTTCCTGCATTCCTCTCTAAACGAAACTATTAATAAAACATACTTCATTTAGAAAGGTTGAAAAATTAAAGGAACAGTGATTTGGATATAGTCCCCATTTAGTTATAAATAATAATACCCTTGTGCATGGATTATGGAAATATATTAAAGTAAATTAAAAAAATCTACTCATCTGTGTTCCCAAAATGTTTAGCAAATACCTGGTGACAAAAGGAATTAAGCAAAACAAACCTTAACTCCAGACTCACATGTTAGGTTGCATAAGGATATTTATTTAAAGAATAGCTATTGTCCTTCAACCTGGCAATGGGACCAGCAGGATATCTTTTACAAAGAGCTAGTATGGACTCAACAGCCCAAATTGCTATTTTAATGCTCTATCCATTCAGTGAACACTAGTTTACCTTCAGTGATTTCACAACAGAATACGATGATGTAATTCAGAATAGAACTGTGACAGTTCTGAATTTATTATCTTTGGACAAATGTATTACTGTTCTGGGGATGTTGCCAGCTTTATATGTGTCAATGGCAGCTTCAGGGGGAATGAAAAGGCTTTCAAAGTCAGTTTAGTTCAGAGTAGCTTTAATTTCAGCAATTTCAGAGTAAACTGCTCATTTGAAAACATCAGTTTTAGTTTTATGTGATGATCATAATTTCATCCAACAATAGTCGCACAAAATCTTATTTTCACAACTACAGTTGCAAGAAAAAATTTGTGAACCCTTTGCAATTACCTGGTTTCTGCATTAATTACTCATAAAATGTGATCTGATCTTCATTGTGACTGAGATGAAGATCAGACCACATTTTATGAGTAATTGATGCTGAAAACCAGGTCACTGTAAAAGGTTCACAAACTTATTCTTGCAAATTATATCTCTTTCCTTCTTGAAACTGCAAGCTTCAATTTACTCAGTGGCATCTAACAGACCTTCACCACCCTTTCAGTCATACTTGTGTCATTCAGTCCTTCTCAGTGCCCATGATCCCTTCCAAATGTCAACCAACCTAAAACATTTCTAATATTTTCTTATTCTAACAAAATATCATCCACCTGAAACTTCCATTCTATCATTCTCCAGTGTCATTGCTGCCTGACCTGTGAATGTTTCTATCATTACCTGTTTTTATTACATGATCTACTGCTCATTGTTGTTTTCCTTTTAGATATGTACTTAATGAAGTAACTGTAGTAATGTGGTAAATAGTATTGTGGTTTTTGATGTAGTAACACTGCCAAAATATCTAATAGGAAACTTAGCTGACAACAGTTCACACTAAATTGCACAGTAGGACAGCAGTAGAGTTGCTGCCTCAGACTTCCAGTGGCCTGGTTTGATTCTCACCTCAAGTGTTGCCTTGTGGAGTTTGCATGTTCTCATGTCACCATGCAAATTTCCTCAAGTTGCTACAGTCAAAGGTATATTATTAAAGAGGGAAAAAGTGGAGAGCAAAGGGATTTTGGAGGGGGGGGAGATTATTGAATTTAATGCCACAACGATTGTTTTCTTATACAGTGGCATGCAAAAGTTTGGGCACCCCTGGTCAATATTTAATGAAGTAACCATAGTAATGTGGTAAATAGTGTGTGTAGGCCTCCGTTAGTCTTGATAGACCATGAATTTGCGCCTTGGAAAGTTTCCAGGGCACAAGCCTGGGCAAGGTTTTTTTTTATGGAAGACCGGCAGTTGCCCAAGCTGCAAGTCTCCCCACTCCATGCTACTGATGTTGTCCAAGGGAAGGGCATTAGGACCCATACAGCTTGGCACTGGTTTCGTCACAGAGCAATGTGTGGTTAAGTGCTTGCTCAAGGACACACACCAAGGCTCAAACAAGCGACCTTCAGATCACTAGACAAACGTCTTAACCACTTGGTCACGCGCTAACACTGGTAAATAGTAATGTGTTTTTTGATGAAGGAAAGAGATATAATACGCAAGAAAAAGTTTGTGAACCGTTTACAGTAAATAGTTAAGTGAGTAGAAGATGAGCTGATCTCCAAAAGTCATAAAGTTAAAGATGAAACATTCTTTTCAATAGTTTAAGCAAGATTAGTGTATTATCTTTGTTTTGTACAATTTTAGAGTGAATAAAAGGAAAGGAGCCTCATGGAAAAGTTTGGACACCCCAAGGATTTGAGCTCTCAGATAACTTTCACCAAGGTCTCAGACCTTATTTAGCTTGTTAGGGCTATGGCTTGTTCACAGTCATCATTAGGAAAGGCCAGGTGATGCAAATTTCAAAGTTTTATAAATAACCTGACTCCTCAAACCTTGTCCCAACAATCAGCAGCCATGGGCTCCTCTAAGTAGCTGCCTAGCACTCTGAAAATTAAAATAAATGATGCCCACAAAGCAGGAGAAGGCTATAAGAAGACAGCAAAGCGTTTTCAGGTAGCCGTTTCCTCAGTTCGTAATGTAATTAAGAAACGGCAGTTAACAGGAACAGTGGAGGTCAAGTTGAGGTCTGGAAGACCAAGAAAATTTTCCAAGAGAACTGCTCATAGGGTAGCTAGAAAGGCAGATCAAAACCCCCATTTGACTGCAAAAGACCTTCAGGAAGATGTAGTAGACTCTGGAGTGGTGCTACACTGTCAACACCTGAACAAATATGACCTTCATGAAGAAAACCTTTCCTGCATCCTCACAACAAAATTCAGCGTCAGAAGATTGCACAAGAACATCTAAACAAGCCTAATGCATTTTGAAAACAAGTCCTGTGGACTGATGAAGTTAAAATAGAACTTTTTTGGCCACAATGAGCAAAGGTATGTTTGGAGAAAAGGGTGCAGAATTTCATGAACAGGACACCTCTCCAACTGTTAAGCACTGGGGTGGATCGATCATGCTTTGGGCTTGTGTTGCAGCCCAGTGGCACGGGGAACATTTCACTGGTAGAGGGAAGAATGAATTCAATTAAATACCAGCAAATTCTGGAAGCAAACATCACACCGTCTGTAAAAAAGATGAAGATAAAAAGAGAATGCCTTCTACAACAGGATAATGATCCTAAACACACGTCAAAATCCACAATGATACTTGCCAAAGGGGGTGTTACTAAGTACTGACCATGCAGGGTGCCCAAACTTTTGCTTCGGGCCCTTTTCCTTTTTTGTTATTTTGAAACTGTAAAAGATGGAAATAAAAAAGTAATCTTGCTTAAAATATTAACGAAATGTGTCATCTTTAACATTATGACTTATGGAAATCAGGTCACCTTTTACTCGCTTAGCTATTCACAGTAACAGAAATTCTGACCAGGGGTGCCCAAACCTTTGCATGACACTGTAAACCTGTTCAGCTGAGTTCACAACTGGACGGATACAGATACCTAAGAGTTTTACAGAGTTAAAGGAAATTACAGAAAAAGAGAAATGCAAAACCTTGAAAATAATAGAAAACAAGTGTGCAAACTCTAAATCACAGCATAACTGGACACAATTTAGGATTAGCAACACAGGGGTAAGAGCTGAAGTGAGCGTGGGTTGACGAAGATGCGTGCAGCAGAATTTAGAGGACCTCATGCAGGAGAGCATAAATCAAAGTGCTATGCACTATAATTGCTCCTATGACCAGGCAGGGTTCAGTTCTGAAGTGTCATCTACAGTATGTAATGTTTGTACATTCTCCCTATGACTATGTGGGTTTCTTTCAGAAACTCAGACTTGCTCCTATAGCCCAAATATGTGTAGTTTGGTAGGTTAGCTGGCCACTGTCAATTGCTCTGAATGTGTAGGTGTATGGTAGAAACTAAGGGGAATTGATGGGAACATTTGGGATTAATACAAATAGGTTCTTGAAGACCAGCACAGACTCTGGGCTGAAGGGCCTGTTTCTGTATGGTGTAACTCTAAATCAGAGGCAAGGAAGTCCAAAAGGAAGTAGTAAATGTGAGGTTGGACCTAAACTTGGGTGACATTATAAAAGTGAAAAAAGATTAATTATAACCTTTGAAAATTACTTGAAAGTGAGAAAAGGAAAACATTATCTTTCACAAGTTTAGAATGTTCCAAAATTATTCACGATACAACTACTTGTTTGCTGTGCTCTCCAGAACATAAGTATCATCATAACAAAGGTATGACAATGTCTCTACCTTCTTAAATTTTGTGTAGATTTGTTGTGGTATCAGAAACTTTGGCAATTTTCTTTAGATGCACAGTGGAGAGCATCCAAACTGGTTGCCTCACAGCCTGGGATGGAAATACCATTGCCCAGGAACAGAAAAGGCTACAGAAAGTGATGGATATAGCACAGCCCATCTCCGCACCATTGAGTACATTTAAAGAAGTACAGCCACAAGAAAGAAGTGTCCATCGTCATTGACTTCCACCATCCAGGCTGTTCCTTCTTCTCACTACTACCGTCAGGTAGGAGGTACAGAAACCGCAGGTCGCATGCCACCGGGTTCAGGAACAGTCATTACCCAACAACAATCAGGCTCCCGAACTGGCATTGAAAACTTCATTCACCACTTCACAGAACTTATTCTACAATATACATACTCATTTTTGAGGACTCTTTACAACTTATAATCTCACTATTACTTTTAATTGGTCATTTTGTCTTTCTTTTGCACATTGGTATTTGTCAGTCTTTGTCTGTTCATATGTATATTTTTTTAGAAAATTCTAATATATTTCTTTTTTACCTGTAAATGCCTGCAAGAAAATGATATAATATAGGGAAACAAAGAAGCCAATATACACACCTTAAATTTAGACAAGCGGAAAAGATGTAATTCACTAGATAAAACAATTTCAATGGTGTATAGTCAAGAATAAATGTTGGCACAGCTTCAGGCTTTCAGTTATAAGTTATTACCCTCATATATAAAATGTAGAATTGATGCTGCCTGCTTGGTTTTTAACCATTCATGTGTAGCCCACAGACCATATGAGCCTCAGATGCTGAACAGGCTTCTCCTGGAGATTCGAGACTGCTTTTGCTTTAATTAAAGAACCATCTCCCGCTTGGGCTCTCGCTTGGGAATCTTCCTTGGGTTGTAATCTTCCTTAAAGAAAAATTTTGTCTTATTTTCATATTGATTGTGATCTTCACCCCTTCCTCTCCATCCCCAAATTCCTCCACTCACTTCACCCAGCACTAAGCAATATTTCTCACCACATCCAAGATCCCTTTGTCAAACTAATGTTCCCTCAGGAATGCACGGTGTTCTCAAGAAACACACACAAAATACTATGGGAATTCAGCAGGTTAGGCAACACCTATGGAGAGGAATAAACAATCTGTCATACATTTCACATCACAGGTGCCCGGAATTAGGCGTTTCATAGTTTCCTTTATCCCTAGGTCCTCACTTTCATACTGAGGTTGCAACCGGTGTTGAAGAAATATTGGGGAAGTATGCTGCAGATTAGGAAGGCTCATTGGCACTCACCCTTAGCTAAGTATCTGTTTGTTCAATGTTTAATTTTGTAGTTGTATAACTTGGGGCACTTAGATGTTTGGTGGAATGTGCTTTACTGTTGATAAATAAATGATTAATGTGCTTATTTGTAATCAGTGTCTTCTGAACCCAATTCCTCATAACTGTGTGTGAGGTTAGGACTGCCATAAGCAACACACAGATCTTTAACATGAAAATACGTATTGATGAATTTCCTGTTCATTAATCAAGTCTAAGAGAAGAATTGATTACTTGCAATGCAGTATGTCATCGACTAGCTCCATTTTTGGGTTCAGATTGGTGCTTGCACAATATATGATGATAATTCTCTAAAGATTTCCCAATTACCATCCATCTTGACACACAACATTGGAGTAACTGCTGAGTGAACTAAAGATTTAGTCCATATACAGGTCTTAATATGGCAAGAGAGCTCATTTGACTTCACCTATAAGTTGACTTTTTCACAAATTGCCAGTCTGTTTCCCTTACAGCTTGCATTTTATCACTGAGTGGTATCTTTGATGCTCTCTAAAGAGAAAACCTGGGCACAAGAGAGACAGAGATGCTGGTGTAACACACACAGAACACAGGAGGAGCTCAGCAGGTCAGTCAGGATCTACGGAAGGATATGAACAGTCAATGTTTCAGGCCAAGACCCTTCATCTTGTCTGGAAAGAAAGAGAGCAGAAGCCAGAATTAAAGAGTGAGGAGAGGAGGAGAGGCACAAATGGGTGGGCAATAGGTGAATCCAGGTGAGATGGTAAGGTTGGGGGGTGGGGGGAGGGCAAAGGAATGATAAGGTGGAAGAGGCAAAGGGATGAAGAAGAAAAATCTGATAGGAGACAACAGTGAATCATGGGAGAAAGGAAGGAGGTGAAGAACCAGAGAAAGGAAGTAGTAGATGATGGACAAGAAATAAAGACAGGAACTTGTGGAAAATGATGTGTTGGATTCAGAAGCTCCTGGAGTGATAGGTAAGGTCAAGGGAAACCCTATCCCTGATATTTTGGAAAGGGTGGTAAAATGAGATGAAAACAGAGAATAGAGGAGATACAAGTGAGGGTTGCATTGATGGCCCATAGAGGGAAAGTCTTGTTTTTTTAAAAATGGATATCTTGGATGTTCTGAAATCAAAAGCCTCATGATGAGAACACGTAGGATGGAGAAGGAAGAAATGAGAGAGGGCGACATCCCTGCAAGACACAGGATGAGAAGAGGTGTAGTCAAGGTAGCTTTGTACATCAGTCGGCTTGTAAAAAATATCAATAAATATTGGGTCCAGAGCTGGAGACAGAGAGATTAAGAAAGGGGAAATAGGTGTCAGAGATGGGCTGTGTGAAATTAAGAGCAGAGTGAAAGTTAGTGGCAAAGATGATGAAATTGACAAGCTTCATAATGAGTGCAGGATGCAGCACCAATGCATTCACCAAAGTAACAGAGAAAGTGTTGGTTCATGTTACCATGGTAGTTTTGGAACACAGTAGCTGGAACCCATGTGAATGCCCATAGCTTCACCTTGGCTCTGGAGAGATTGGAGCAAGCTGACAGAGAAGTTATTTCAGGGTAAATACCAGTTTTGCCAGATGGAGGACAGTGGTGGTGCAAGGGAGCTGTTGTGTCTGTTACCAAGAAAAATAATATGGAGGGTCTTGAGGCCTTCTTGATGGGGAATGGAAGTGTACAATGACTGGATATCCATGATGAAAGTGAGGCGGTTGGGGCTGGAGTTTAGAAATTTGTTCAAGTGGTTCAGGGCATGCTAAGTTTCATGGATGTAGATGGGGAAGGACATCCAAGTGGGACAAAATGGAGCTGAAATACCAGGACATGAGCTCGGTGGAGTAGGATCCAAGTGGAAACAATGAGCCTTACTCGACAGTTAGAGTTTGTTATGAGGTAGAAATAGTCAGTGCAGGTGTAGGGAAATTATGAGGTTGAAAGCTGTTCTCTTGAAGTTGGCGATGATGTGGAAGACAGTGTCTGAAACTTCTTAATGAAGTCCTGGTTAAGTGGTAAGTAAGAGGAAGTGTCTGAGCACTGTCATCTGGCTTTGGCAATGCAAAGGTCAATCCACCAGAGTACAACAGCCCTGCTCTTGTCTGAGAGTTTGGTGGTGAGTTTGGGGTTAGTACGGAGAAAGTGAAGGGCAGTGCATTCAGTGAAGCTGAGTTTAGAATAGGTGAGAGGAGTGCTGAAGTCAATACAGTTAATGTCCTATCAGTAGTCAGAGATGAAAAGGTCCACAGCAGGCAGAAGGCTAGAGCTGGCTCTGAAGCAGACCAAGAGGGGTGAAGGTGGGAGAAGAGATGTGGTGAACTACATATACCTGTCTGGACACGCACCCCCCCCTCTGCTGACTGCTCCTGTGGCTCCTCCCACAGACCCCTGTATAAAGGCGATTGGAGGCACGGCTCCTCCCTCAGTCTCCAGGATGTCGTGTGGGGATCTCTTGCTGCTGACTGCTCTCTTCCAGCCAGCGAATAAAAGCCTATATCTCGCCTCACGTCTCCAAGAGTTATTGATAGTGCATCAAGAGACTTGGTGGGGCATAGTGATTCCTTGCCAAAGAAGTAGGCCTGAAGACAGAAGCAATGGAAGAAGAGATCAGCATCATGGTGGGGGGGGGGGGGGGGGGGGTGGGGTGTGTGTGTGTGTGTGTGTGTGTGTGTGTGTGTGTGTGTGTGTGTGTGTGTGTGTGTGTGTGTGTGTGTGTGTGTGTGTGTGTGTGTGTTTTCATGTTCTGGAAGACAAGAACAAGAAGCAGGTACTATTTGAGGAATGGCAGAGCAGTCTTTCATGTCTTCTCTGCCAACAGCAAGGCCCTGGTCCATCCTTATCTTGCCAATTTCTTGTGTATTTCCCAAATAATTTGATTGCCATGAATTCCAAAAGGCTAATCTGTTTCAGATTTGAATATTTGACAAAAATGGGCATTCAGAGAATTTCAAAGATTACTCTAAACCTTGAGTGATTAAACTTCTTTTCTCAGTTCCAAATAACATCTTGTTTTTCCTAAGCTTTAGGCCAAGTTCAGGACCTGCAAGTGTAACTAGCTTCTACTTTATCGTTTACTTTATAAAACACTACTCAGGAACTTCCATGCAGTGCCAGTCGTATTGAGCATTCCTTCATAGTAGGGAATAGTCCCTTTCCCCGAGGAATAAATTCAGAATCAGAATCAGAATCAGGTTTATTATGACCGGCATGAGATGTGAAATTTGTTAACTTAGCAGCAGCAGTTCAATGCAATATGTAATCTAGAAGAGAACATGATAATAATAATAAAAATAAAATGATAATAACAATAAATAAACAAGTAATCAATTACATATATTGAATAGATTTTAAGAAATGTGCAAAAACAGAAAAATTGTATATTAAAAAAAAGTGAGGTAGTGTCCAAAGATTCAATGACATGCCCTGGGTGCTGGAGGTCCTTAATAATGGACGCTGCCTTTCTGAGACACCGCTCCCTAAAGATGTCCTGGGTACATTGTAGGCTAATCCCCAAGATAGAGCTGACTAAATTTACAACCTTCTGCAGCTTCTTTCGGCCCTGTGCAGTAACTCCACCATACCAGACAGTGATGCAGCCTGTCAGAATGCTCTCCACGGTACAACTATAGAAGTTTTAGAGTGTTAGAAAAGAACAAATCAAATTTGTAAATACCTAAAAAAAACTAGATGCAGAGATATTATAAACTGCTTGTAACTGTGCAAATGAGGCAAAGTTTCCATTAATATATAGGTCACCTATACTACAGATGCCTCTCTGTTTCCAGGTGGAAAAAACAGTATCATTCAGGCCAGGCAAAAAGGAATAATTGTCTCAGATTGGAGTGTCAATATAAGTTGACAAACATGAGTCCTTGGAGGCAATAAATAAATTTGATCCTGTTACTCGTAGTGTCGTATCCTATTTTTATCAGATCCTACATAATGGAGCTCGGGTGAATACTGCAGGTCTAAAACAGGCATGGGTGGATGAATTGGGTATAGAACTGACAGATGAGGTCTGGGATGAGTGTTTAAAGAGTATGCATGATTATTCGGTCAACATTAGACACAGTCTCAAACAGTTTAAAACATTACATAGACTCCTTTATTCTAAAGAAAAGTTGCACAGCTTCTACCCAGATGTTTTGCCAGTTTGTAATAGATGTAAATCTGTGAACAGTAACTTGTCACATTCATTCTGGTCATGTTGTAAGCTTTATGCATACTGGAAAAGTATTTTTCACTGCTTCTCTGAGGCTTTTGGGAAGCAGTGGGAACCAGACCCACTCACAGCCATCCCTGGAGCACCAAGCTCCCTATCTCCAGCCAATAAGCATGAAAAAATGGCTGTATTGTTTGGAATGGTGATTGTTAAGAAGTTAATCCTGCAAATGTGGAAAATGTACTCTGTGCCTACGTACGATCTGTGGCTGATCTTTGGAGAGACTGAGATTACGTAGTGAGGGCAGAGGGGACATCTTTGAAAGGATATGGGGACCTGTATTGGACTTTCTTACGAGGTGAGGACTGAGGTTTTTTGGTGCCAAGCACCTCTACTGTGTATGTTTACATTTTGCCTTTATATTTTTTTTCCTCTTTTGCTGCTCAATATTTAACTTGATTTTGCTATGGTTGTGGTTTTTGTGGTTGTGCTGTATATGATTTTTTGTTAGTTTTTTCCAAGTCCGTTCACAGAAAACAGTAAAATATACTAAAAAAAAATTGAACAAATCAGTTCTAATGGATGTGTATTCTTCCTTCAGTACAGAGACGAAAAGTTACTCATCGTTTCAAAGCCCTCTAACATTTCAATACGACATTCCTATTTTTGTACTTAATTTTTATTTCTATTTCAATAGAATACAACCTGACATTCTTTCACTGCATGCTGTTCCTGCAAATGAGCTATTTGTGTGCTGAGCAAGCAGACTTAAATCCCTCTGAATCTCATCACTTAGGAATTTTTTCTCACTACATAAAATGTTTTGCTGGTGTTGAATCCTGATGCTTTTACAATTCAAAGGTTCTTCAAAAGTCAAAAATGAGGCATAAAGCTTGTTGCTTATGATCGTTTTATTGATGGTTAAGAGCAAAGAAGAAGAGGGAAAAAGAAGAGCGGCAAAAGACAAAGGAAAAGACTAAAATGTTGTGTGATCTTCTCATACCAGACTACTGATAACAGGAATTTCCAGTGATAGATAGTTAACCAGTAAAATAATCAGACTGAAGTAATGTGACACCCACCACTGAAACCAAGAAGTTTCCACAAAAATACAGAGGCAATTGTAACTGCTGGAAAACATTGAACAATCATGTGTGTATAGGTTATTATATAAAAATACAAACAAGCATAAGAAAGTTAAATTACAAGAAAAAAAAATCACAGTTCTACACCACACCCCCAATCCAACAGTGGGAATATTTGTCCTTTGGTTATTGTCTCTAAATGAGTATGGGATTCTCAGGTGCCAGCTAGTAACAAAATGGAATGGCAAGTGGTAAAAGACACTGGTGGCAAAGTTTTGGTGCTTCCAATTAGAACAACTAAAGTTAAATTTTCACCTGTTCTGTCACTATTATTTCTACAAAAGGTGAGAACTTTTTGGATAGAGTGAAACATGCTAATGTTAATTTTCTTGCATAAATGTTGCTTGTCTTGAAATTTGTTAACATTCACGAGAGATTCAACTAATTGATTATTTACATCTATTTCCTTACACAGCATATTATGTATGAAAGATCTGAGATTCTGGGAGGAAGAGATTAACGGGCAAGTAAAGGTAAACTATTGGATTTCATTTACTTTGATTTAATGATTTCTAATCATTGTCGTGTGTCTTAAATAACATTTTAATGTTGGACAAAGCAGTATTTTTGTTTTAGAATTATTTATTAGAATTAATAGTTCTTAATGTTTCTTAAAAACTGTGAATCTGAGGGTAGTTTTAACTGTTAGCATAGCCCTATTTCTGCCTGTTAAAGGTGCATCTAGTCTAAACGCCCTGAGGTCTGGTTATCATTCAAACCTCATCCACCAACTTGAGAATACAAAGGGTTGGTGAGAACGTGGTCATGTTGAATTGAATTAAATTGACTTTATTTCTTACATCCTTTATATACATAAGGAGTAAAAATCTTTACGTTACGTCTCTGTCTAAATGTGGTATGTGTAATTAGTAACTTATAATAAGTATTATGTACAACAGGATAGTCAATATAACAGAGATACAGTTGCATCAGCATGAATTAATCAGTCTGATGGCCTGGTGGAAGAGGCTGTCCCTGGAACCTGGTGGTCCTGGCTTTTATGCTGCGGTACCGTTTCCCGGATGGTAGCAGCTGAAACAGGTTGTGATTGGGGTGACTCAGGTCCCCAATGATCCTTCGGGCACTTTTTACACACTTGTCTTTGTAAATGTCCTGCATAGTGGGAAGTTCACATCTACAGATACGCTGGACTGTCCTCACCACTCTCTGTAGAGTCCTGCGATTGAGGGAAGTACAGTTCCCATACCAGGCAGTGATGCAGCCAGTCAGGATGCTCTCAATTGTGCCCCTAGTCAAGTCAAGTCAAGTCACTTTTATTGTCACTTCGACCATAACTGCTGGTACAGTACATAGTAAAAATGAGACAATGTTTTTCAGGACCATGGTTTACATGACACAGTACAAAAACTAGACTGAACTACATAAAAAAAACAACACAGAGAAAGCTACACTAGACTACAGACCTACACAGGACTGCATAAAGTGCACAAAAACAGTGCAGGCATTGCAATAAATAATAAACAGGACAATAGGGCAAGATGTCAGTCCAGGCTCTGGGTATTGAGGAGTTTGATAGCTTGGGGGAAGAAACTGTTACATAGTCTGGTCGTGAGAGCCCAAATGCTTCAGAGCTTTTTCCTAGACTGCAGGAGGGAGAAGAGATTGTATGAGGGGTGCATGGGGTCCTTCATAATGCTGTTTCCTTTGCGGATGCAGTGTGTAGTGTAAATGTCCGTGATGGCGGGAAGAGAGACCCCAATGGTCTTCTCAGCTGACCTCACTGTCCGCTGCAGGGTCTTGCGATCCGAGATGGTGCAATTTCCGAACCAGGCAGTGATGCAGCTGCTCAGGATGCTCTCAATACAACCCCTGTAGACTGTGATGAGGATGGGGGATGGGAGATGGACTTTCCTCAGCCTTCACAGAAAGTAGAGACACTGCTGGGCTTTCTTTGCTATGGAGCTGGTGTTGAGGGACCGGGTGAGATTCTCTGTCAGGTGAACACCAAGAAATTTGGTGCTCTTTATTATCTTTACTGAGGGGCTGTCGATGTTCAATGGGGAGTGGTTGCTCCGTGCCCTCCTGAAGTCAACAACCATCTCTTTTGTTTTGTTCACATTCAGAGACAGGTTGTTGGCTCTGCACCAGTCTGTTAGCCGCTGCACCTCCTCTCTGTAAGCTGACTCGTCGTTCTTGCTGATGAGACCCACCACGGTCGTGACATCGGCGAACTTGATGATATGGTTCGAGCTGTGTGTTGCAGCACAGCCCTGGGTCATCAGAGTGAACAGCAGTGGACTGAGCACGCAACCCTGGGGGTCCCTGTGCTCAGCGTGATGGTGTTGGAGATGCTGCTCCCGATCCGGACTGACTGAGGTCTCCCAGTCAGGAAGTCTGACTTCCTACGGAAAGTTCTTCCTATAGAAAGTTCTTAGGATTTGGTGGCCCATACCAAACCTCTTCAACCATCTGAGGTGAAAGAGATGCTACTGTGCCTTTTTCATCACACTGCCGGTATCTACTGGCTACGTGAGATCCTTGGTGATGTTTATACTGAGTAACTTGAAGCTGTTCACCCTCTCAGACCTAGATCCATTGATGTCCATAGGGGCTACCCTGCATCCATTCCTCCCTGTAGTCCACAGCCAGCTCCTTTGTTTGTGTGACCTTGAGAGAGAGGTTGTTTTCTTGACATCAGTGTGTCAGGGACCGCATGCAGTAATTCCAGCCAGAACACTGGTGTGGCATGGAGTTAATCAATTTTATTGATTTTGATGCTGATCAAATGATGGCTCTTGGTGAAGAAAATGAATAACTTCCCAATGTTTTGAAATGTTGTTGCTGGTTCCTTATAGAATAGATTCATAGAGTCAGACAGCATGGAAGCTGTCCTTTTGACCCAACTCATCTATGCCAACCAAGCTGCCTTCTTGAGCTAGTCCCATTTGCTTTGATTTGGTTGATATCTCACTAAACCATTCCTATCCATATACCTACCCAAATGTCTTTGAAATATTATAAATATACACACCTGTACTACTTCAAAGGTCAGCTCATTCCAAAGATGTACCACTGTCTGTGTGAAAAAGCTGTCCCTCAAGTCCCCTTTAAATCTTTCTCCTCTCATCTTAAATCTGTGTTCTTCATTTGTACTTCCCCTACAGTATCTATGTCTCCCATGATTTTATCTACCTCCATGAAGTCATCCCTCGGCGTCCCATCCCAGACTTTGTCAAAGTCCTTGCTAAAATCCATGTAGTCAATCTGTACAACCCTGCTCTTGTCAATCTTCTTTGTCATTTCTTCAAAAGATTCAATCATATTTGCAAGGCAGGTTTTCCAATGTACAAAGCTATACTGAAGGTTTAGTAGCACTGCCTTTTCAAGTGCTGGTAGACCTTCTTGTTCAGAATCTCTCTAGTAATATTCCCACCACTGATGTTAGGCTCTCTGGTATGTATTATCCTGGTTTGTCCTTGCAGTCCTCCTTAAATAAAGGCATTATATTAGCAGTCTTCCTGTACCTGATCCATAGCTAAAGATGATAGAAATATTTCTGACAGACCCTGCCAATTCCTTCCCTACTTTCCCACAATGTCCCAATACACACTTGTTCAGGCCCTGGGGAATTTCCCTCTGTATGCACTTTACGACCACCAGCACCTCCTCTTTTGTAAACTGAAACTGTCCATTTACCAAGCAGACAATACCCCAATTTAATGTCACACTTGTATGATGGAATCTCTTATATTGAACCACCTTGTACTGGTGTTTCAGTTAACATTATTGTGCTCCATTTTCTGAAGGTGGGCATGCAAATCATTATCTTTCTGACTGTGATAAGAAGTCAACCCACTGAGCCACCATTGGCAACCATTGAAAGTTTAAGAATTAATTGCTTATCATTTCTCATTGGCAATGGAAAGATGATTGGAGTTAATAACGCCTGTATGTTCAGTGGAATAATATTCATTCCAACCTTGCTCAAAAGCTATGTGACACTTGTATAAAATGATTATCTCTTAATGGGATAAGTGAGGAATGCAAGCTGTCCTGAATCCACTCCAATGTGTATCAATGTTGTAAGTTTTGATATATATTAATCTGATTTGAAGCACAATAATAAATTGAATCATAGCATCAAACAATATCCAAAAATGAAAAATCTAAGAAATCATGAAGAAAACCTATTACTAGTATGTATTACATAGTATACTGACACAACTAATTTTTATTCATGAACTAGACTTGTATTGACGATATTTCAATAACTCTGAAGCAATAAGAATAGATCTCATTCAAATTATTTAAGTTTTTTAATCATGAAATCTATACTCTAAGTATAGGTAGTACAGATTTATTGACCAGAGGCTGGAGCCAAGGAAATGTTTTCCCATTCCTGATTCATTCAGTGCCATCAGCTGAATGATATGTGTAAATTAGAAAAAGGGGATGCAGTGGATGTTGTATATTTGGATTTTCAGAAGGCCTTCGACAAGGTGCCACACATGAGGCTGCTTAGCAAGATAAGAGCCCATGGTATTACAGGAAAGTTACTGGCATGGTTAAAGCATTGGCTGATTGGTAGGAGGCAGCGAGTGGGAATGGAAAGATTCTTTTCTGGTTGGCTTCCAGTGAGTGGTGGTGTTCAGACAATTTCTTTTTATGCTGTATACCAGTGATTTTGATGATGGAATAGGTGGCTTTGTTGCCAAATTTGCAGATGATACAAAGATTGGTGGAAAGGTAGATAGTGTTGAGGAAACGGGAAGGCTGCAGAAGGACTTAAGCAGATTAGGAAAATGGGAAGAGAGAGGCAAATGAAATACAGTGTTGGAAAATGCATGGTCATGCACGTTGATAGTAAAAACAGATGTGCAGACTATTTTCTAAATGGGGAGAAAATCCAAAAACCTGAGGTGCAAAAGAACTTGGGAGTCCTTGTGCAGAACACCCTAAAGGTTAACTTGTCAGTGGGTGAGGAAGGCAAATGCAATGTTAGCATTCATTTCAAGAGGTCTAGAATAAATAGCAGGGATGTGATGCTGAGGCTTTATAAGGCACTGGTGTGGCCTCACCTTGAGTATTGTGAACAGTTGTGGGCTCCTCATCTAAGAAAAGATGTGCTGGCATTGGAGACGGTTCAGAGGAGGTTCACAAGGTTGATTCTAGGAATGAAAGGGTTGTCGTATGAGGAACATCTGATAACTCTGGGTCTGTACTCACTGAAATTTTAGAAGGATGAGGGGGGATCTCATCCAAATGTTGAAAGGCCCAGATAGAGTGGAGGTAGAAAGGATGTTTCCCATGGAGGGGGGAGTCTAAGACAAGAAGGCAAAGCCTCAAGAGAGGAGCGTCCATTTAAAACAGCGATGCGGAGAAATTTCTTTAGCCAGAGCGTGGTGAATTTGTAGAATTTGCTACACAGGCAGTTGTGCAGGCCCAGTCGTTGGGTGTATATAAGGCAGAGCTTAAAAGGTTTATGATTAGACACAGCATCAAAGGTTACGGGGAGAAGGCTGAGGAGTGGTGCAGAGGAGGGTAAAAAAAAGGATCAGCCAGGATTGAATGGTGGAGCAGACTGGACAGATCAAATGGCCTAATTCTGTTCCTATGTCTTATCATCTTATGGATATATCATGCATGTAGTATGTATGTTGGATCAAGATCAAGAACTCAGGTGGTATGTTTGTATATGCCTAACAAATGGCACATAGATGAGATACACAAGAATTGCTGTTGACAGAAAAATACACCAATAATATAAAAATAGCTTAAAATACCAAATAAATTCCTTTTCTGTTAAATGTACAAAGTGTTGCCAAATATCTGGAACTATAGCCAACTAGTTCATCTTGAGATTCCTTGAAACACTTCCACCACCTACAAGGCTGTCACTAGAGTTTGATCCAAAGTGACGTGTAGCCTGTGTCTATTAATGATTGGCTTGCAACAATTAGAACCTCCTTCCTTTCCCTGCATTCCCAAGATTGAACTCCAATTTTGTTAATGAAGCACTTGAACAAATGTCACCTTTTGAACTCTGATGTTTTGACCTTATCTTTGGAACTTAGGCATCGTTGAGGTGAGGGGTCAGGTAGTCCTGCAAGTATCCAGTGTCAGCAGCGTTGAGCATTATTCATAAGCAACTGGAACTCACTATCACTGCCGCCATTCAATTAAAATTTGTTGATATTTGTGAGTAAATTATGGAAAAACGCTTGGCTAATTTGGATTAGGCCTGCTTTATTCTGGACACGGTATATCTCGGCAGCTTCAGGTTTTTAGGTAAATGCTAATAGATAGATAGATAGATAGATACTTTATTCATCCCCATGGGGAAATTCAACTTTTTTTCCAATGTCCCATACACTTGTTGTAGCAAAACTAATTACATACAATACTTAACTCAGTAAAAAATATGATATGCATCTAAATCACTATCTCAAAAAGCATTAATAATAGCTTTTAAAAAGTTCTTAAGTCCTGGCGGTAGAATTGTAAAGCCTAATGGCATTGGGGAGTATTGACCTCTTCATCCTGTCTGAGGAGCATTGCATCGATAGTAACCTGTCGCTGAAACTGCTTCTCTGTCTCTGGATGGTGCTATGTAGAGGATGTTCAGAGTTATCCATAATTGACCGTAGCCTACTCAGCGCTACTGAGTCTACTTCGCTCAGCTACCGATGTTAAACTCTCCAGTACTTTGCCCACGACAGAGCCCGCCTTCCTTACCAGCTTATTAAGACGTGAGGCGTCCCTCTTCTTAATGCTTCCTCCCCAACACGCCACCACAAAGAAGAGGGCACTCTCCACAACTGACCTATAGAACATCTTCAGCATCTCACTACAGACATTGAATGACGCCAACCTTCTTAGGAAGTACAGTCGACTCTGTGCCTTCCTGCACAAGGCATCTGTGTTGGCAGTCCAGTCTAGCTTCTCGTCTAACTGTACTCCCAGATACTTGTAGGTCTTAACCTGCTCCACACATTCTCCATTAATGATCACTGGCTCCATATGAGGCCTAGATCTCCTAAAGTCCACCACCATCTCCTTGGTCTTGGTGATATTGAGACGCAGGTAGTTTGAGTTGCACCATATCACAAAGTCCTGTATCAGTTTCCTATACTCCTCCTCCTGTCCATTCCTGACACATCCCACTATGGCCGTGTCATCAGCGAACTTCTGCACATGGCAGGACTCCGAGTTATATTGGAAGTCTGATGTGTACAGGGTGAACAGGACTGGAGAGAGTACGGTTCCCTGCGGCGCCGTAAGGTAAGGTGTAGTTTGTTTGAGTCAGAAGCACAAGTTTTCAGGACTCGCTGAAAGGATATTGCCTGAGCCTCTTCTGTTTGATGTCAAGAGAGTGGTTTCTTGTTGTCACGTGAGGTGAATTAAACCGACATACCATTTGTTCCCTTGACTGTCAAAACCTTGAAAGAAGGATTATTTACTGAAGGTAAATATTCTACCCTTGCCTTTGGGACCACTGTTGAGTTCACCGTCACTAGAGCAAGTTGTGTGGACACAAAGTGAATTGGTTAGTGGTTGAATCTGTGATGATCAGATCCTCAGGAGATAGCCAAGATGAACACTTGGTATGTAAATGTGTCTATCATTTTTAATTGTAAAAGTTATTGATTCAGGTCCAGCATTTACAGTATAATGTAGTCCAAATTCCTTTTCAAAAGGTTTTTTTTTCCATTACTGTGTGCATCACCATATTGCATTTCACCTGTCACTGTCCTGACCACTCACAGCTATTGTTTACAAGGTTTGATCCTATTTATTTAAATATTTTATATGTGCCATCTAGATTTTTTTAAAGCGTATCAACACATAAGTCTCTGCTTTTGAAATAAATCCTTTGCTTGGTAGAACAAATGTGCAGACAATCAACAATCTTTATGGCAGCACAAGAATAAATTTCCTTCTGCATTCAACAGATAAATTCTATTCCTTCTGAAGAATATTTATTGGATTTTGGACGCTGCTTCAATTAATCATACGTAAATTATTTGGAATTTATTTGTCAAATTTGAGAATCATCTTCTGTTGCTTCATCAATAACCTTTTTATCATCATAAGGTCAGAAGGAAGAATAATAACTAATGTGTATGTAGAAGTCAAAAGCATTCACAAGTCCGTACTCTTAAGTCATCTGTATCTGCACGCAGAAATGAAAACAAACAAGAGCTGCAAGTGCTGGAAATCTGGAACAAAAAGAGGAAATGCTGCATCAGCATCAAGAGTTAATTCAGGTGCAGGACCCCTTGACAAAACTGGGAAAGAGAAAAACAAATTAGTTTTAAGTTGGAGACACAAGAGACTCTGCAGGTGATAGAAATTTTGAGCAATACACAAAAAATGGAGGAACTCAGCAGGTCAGGCTGAGTTTCTCCGAGAAAGGAAGTGAACCGTTGATGTCTCAGGCTAAAGCTTTTCATCAGGAGTGGTAACGCTGGGTCCAGAAGCCAGAATAAAAAAAGTAGGACAAGAGAGGAGGGATTAGATTAAATCGTTTGAGAAGCCAGGAGGTGGTAGGTGGAAATGAAAGGGCTAAAGAGGAAGGAATCTGATAGGAGAGGACAGTAGATCATGTCGAATAAAGAAAAGGAATAAAGTAGAATAAAGGAAAGAAAGTGGGGAACCACAGGAAGGTGATGGGCAGGTCATATGGATGGAAAGAGGGTGAGGGAGCCACGGGAATGAGGAAAACAAAAAGAGGGGAAAACGTGGCGGGGGGGTGTGTGGTTTGAAATGTTGCGGAATATTGGTAGCGCAGGTTGGCTATTTGGAAGTTTGGTTGATTATCGAGCTTGGCAAAATGTTTGCAGATGTTTCAGTTCCAATCGAGAAGCCATCTTCAGTGCGCAGTTGAGGGTGTTGTCTCCTCAGAATGCCGGCTTATACACTCCTCCGAGGTCCAAATGGATATTGATTAGACATTGTGATCTGGTTGGCTGTTTCAAAACCCTGTGAAAAGTTCATCAGTAGAAAATTCTGATTGGCTAGCTTCGAACTGTTTGGAACTGTTTGCTTCATTAGCCAGATCCCAAGATTTCTGGCAATTCATTGATTGTTGACATCATTGTTTCACTTTTCTCTGTAATGATTCATATACTAGATCCATGTCAATGTGTTTGTTGATGGATCATTTTGTAGAGAACCATCCTTCGAGAAATTCTCATTCCTTTCTTGTTCTTGCTTGAGCCCAAACTCTGGCTGTTGTCCATTTGAAATTGTGTCCTTCTTCTTCTTCAACTGGACAATAGCCAGAGTCTTGAATCCAGCAAGAACAAGAAAAAAAATGAGAATTTCTCTAAGCTACACACTCAAAATGCTGGAGGAACTCAGCAAGCCAGGCAGCATCTATGGAAAAGTGTACAGTTGACCTTTTGGGCAGAGACTCTTCATCAGTTTCCTTCTTCTCTAGCCTTTGACCTTTCCTACCCTCCGGGCTTCACCTTATCACCTTCTAGCTAGCCTCTTTCCCCTTCCTTCCTCCACCTTCTTATTCTGGCATCTTCCCCCTTCCTTCTCAGTCCTGAAGGATTAGATGCTGCCCGGTCTGCTGAATTCCTCCAACATCTTGTGTGTGTTACTTGAATTTCCAGTATCTGCAGATTTTCTCCTATTTGAGAATTTCTCTAAGCATGGTTCTTCTCTACAGAAGGATCCATCAACAAATACTTCAACATAAATCTAATATATGAATCCTTATGGAGAAAAGAAAACAAGATTAGTGATTGTTTAGGTAACAATGTCTTACAGTGCAGTGGCAGGGTTAATTGTTCTTGGAGATAAGAAGATGAAATACACTGAATTCCATCAACACGTGATGAAATATTGTGAAGTTGCCTCAATGAGAGAAATATGAAAGAAGCTAAGATTATTAAGGACAAACCAGATTAGCAAGCCATCCACCAGCTTAAATATTCAGTTCCTCTACCAAAAATGCTGTATAAAGTCAGAAAGCACTGCAGTAATTCCAGAGACCTTGTTAACAGTATCTCAAGATCTACAAACTCTATCAACTAGAAAAATAAGGACAGCAGCCACTTGGGAACACCAGCACTTCCAAGTTCTCCTCCATAAATCATCCAGTATTGGGTATATGCATCTGTTCTTTCATTGTAATTATGGAAATCTACATGCCTAGCTGATCTGTGTAAGTATCTTTACTAAACTGACTGCCAGAACTGAAGAAGATAAATCACCTCCAATCTAAAGGCAGTTAGTGATAGTCAACATATATCAGCTTTATCAGTGATGTCCATTTCCAGTCCATGAATAAAACAAAAATATTTTTTTTCTATTCAGGAAAGGAACAAGATGATACTGTATATTATAATCTTGAAACACTATTGACTTGCCAGGTATTCTGTTGAAATTTCATAATGTCTTGATCAAGATCGAATTTTGATTTTTTTGTATCTTTATAACTAAGAAGTCCAATAAGGATCTTCAGAATCATTTCACCATGAAAACAATGAAAAACTTATAAATTGAAAAATGATTGGGGTAGCTAATTGTAAAAGAAAGAAACTACAGATATTTTAAATAAATCGATGGCAGTGCAAGAAGGAATTCCATAATATGTCAAAGAAACTGTGGAGGAGTTGTGCATCTCCAACCTCAAAATTATTGCAAAAGAAATCTTCTTGATAAAGAAATGGAAAGCATACACAAGACTGGAATTGTTAGATGATATTATAAATCTAGGCAGAGGAATGATGAAATTTAAAATGAGGTTTATTGCATTAGTAATGGAATTTGATGGTGCCAAGGTGGAAAAGAGATCTAATAATTTGAATATAAAATCTTATTTTGATGTTGACCACCCATTATCAAGCTTCTAATTAGAAGTTGGATTCATTTTCAGTAATATTCCCTTAGCTATCTCATTTGAATTCTGACCAATATGTCCTTCGGTAGTATTAAATCTGATCATATCTCACATATTGATGCTGTCATGTTTCTGCTTGATTTTCCACATCATCTTGTTTCAAACCTTCAGACAATTACTTATAAAGTACAGTTCATTGTCTTTTTAATTGATTAGCTATTTCCACTTTCAGATGTTAGAGATTTCAAATACAGCTGAAGCCTCGAGAATTCACAAAACTACAGTTCTTAGACTGTCAGTGTGGTGAACTACATACACCTGTCTGGACACGCCCCCCCCCCCCCCCCGCTGACTGCTCCTGTGGCTCCTCCCACGGACCCTGGTATAAAGGCGATTGGAGACACCGCCCCGGTCTCAGTCTCCAGGATGTAGTGTGGTGGTCAATTGCTGCTTGTTCTTTCTTCCAGCCAATAAAAGCCTATATCTCACCTCACATCTCAGAGAGTTATTGATGGTGCATCAGTCAGTTCACCTGATCTCAGCTGCAAAACAATTAAAGACTATTTCTAGGGTAATACCTACAGTTTATTCATTAACACCATTTCGACACTTATCACAGTTTACTGATGTAATTTGCATTTGGTGAAAATACTGTATGGATCTATGATAACTCGAAAGTTTGCTTATATATAGAGACCTTGCATTTGCATTTCCAAACAGTTTTGTGCCTGGATGGGCTACTGTACTATCTGCACCCATAAACCACTTCATTTTAAAAGGACTGAATATTACACTGCTCTTGAATAAGCTCATATTCTCAATGTCTTTACATACAACTACTTACGAGAGAAGGATGTGCATTGAAATCTGGGTTCTGCATCATTAAACCATTGCCCTTTTGTAGGTGTTCCAGTTTTGCTGCCTGTAATTCAGTACCAGAATTGGTTAAAATCAATGCAAGAAAGCACAACAGTAACTATTAGACCAAGAAAATGAATTTTACTAATAGCATGCAGTAGATTGCTTGCAGTATTAAGCTGGTTTTGTGAGGCCAGCCATATAAATTAAAACTAGAGATAGAAACAATCAATAATTTAGAATAATTCAATTTAATGGTCAGAAAATTATAAACAGTAGACTCTTTATTTAGTGATGTGATTTTTCTTAATTTCCTTTATTTTCAGGATGTGCCTATTCTGGCAAATTCTGCATTTATTGCCCATCCCAAGGAGATCTTGAGAAGTTGGTGTGGATCTCTGATTAAACAACTAAACCTTTCTGCTGAGGGTACTCAAAAATGATATTGTAGAAGGATTTCCACAGTTCAGACGGGGTGACGGTGAAGGAACAAACAGTATGCTTCCAAATCGTGATCCTGTGCATTTCTGTGTTTTTTTTTCTTTTGGTGTTAGAGATGATTGGTGAGAGTTTCTGCCGTTAGAACGGATAGTTATGTTTAGAATATTGGAGCAGTCATGGTGACCAATAGTGGTGGAAGTGAACACCTAACATGGTGGATGAAGAACCAGTCAAGAAGACTGCAGGATGGTGACGAGCTTGTTGTTGATGGAGTCACTGTCACTCAGGCAACTGGTATGCTATCACACTTCTGACTTCTACCTTGTTGATGGTGAAAAAGCTTTGAGCTGCCAGTAGGTAAGCCACTTTCTGGAGGATAGCTAAGCCTTAATATGCTCTTAAACCTATTCCAGCTGAGTTTCTGGTCAATTGTGAACCTTAAGATGCCCTTGGTTGTGGACTCAGTGTTGGTGAAGTCATTGAATATTAGAAGTAGGTGGTTAGACATTCTTGTTGAAGATGGCCATGTTTGACATTTTATGATGCACTTGATATGTACCACATATTGCCCCATGACTGAATCTTTATTAGATTTTGTTGTGTGTAGATGTGGACTATATCATTTGCCGAGGAGTTGTGAAGGGAATTAACATTGAACAATCACCAGTGAACAGGCACACTACTGACCCTATGATGAAAGGAAGAACATGAAGAACTGAAGATATTTAGATCTAAGATACTACCCTAAAGAATTCCAGTAGCAATAACTACCTTGTTTTGTTGTGATTTCAAGATCACAAGGCTCTGCAGCAGATAGTGAGGTCAGCTGAGAAGATCATCGGTGTCTCTGTTAGCACCATTACAGACATTTACACCACACGCTGCACGCGCAAAGCTAACAAACAGCATTATGAATGACCCCACACACCCCTTGATGCACCATCAATAACTCTCTGAGACATGAGGCGAGATATCGGTTTTTATTGGCTGGAAGAAAGAACAAGCAGCAATTGACCACCACATTGCATCCTGGAGACTGAGACCGGGGCGGAGTCCCCAATCGCTTTTATACCGGGGTCCGTGGGAGGAGCCACGGTCAGTGGGAGGAACCACAGGAGCAGTCAGTGGGGGGGGCGTGTCCGGACAGGTATATGTAGTTCACCACACCCCTTAAACAAACTCTTCTCCCTCCTGCCATCTGGCAAAAGGTACCAAAGCATTCGGGCTCTCACGACCAAACTGTGCAACAGTTGTGCTGTGAGGATTACATTCCTTGACTTCTCTAGTGCCTTTAACACCATCCAGCCCAAGATCTTAAAGCACAAACTAACGGAGATGGGAGTAGACTCTCACATGGTGGATTGGATAGTGGACTACTTGACAGATAGACCTCAGTATGTGCGGTTGGGAGACTGTAGGTCTGACACGGTGGTCAGCAGCACAGGAGCGCCACAGGGAACCGTACTCTCTCCGGTCCTGTTCACCCTGTACACATCTGACTTCCAATATAACTCGGAGTCCTGCCATGTGCAGAAGTTCGCTGATGACCCGGCCATAGTGGGGTGTGTCAGGAATGGACAGGAGGAGGAGTATAGGAAACTGATACAGGACTTTGTGATATGGTGCAACTCAAACTACCTGCGTCTCAATGTCACCAAGACCAAGGAGATGGTGGTGGACTTTAGGAGATCTAGGCCTCATATGGAGCCAGGGATCATTAATGGAGAATGTGTGGAGCAGGTTAAGACCTACAAGTATCTGGGAGTACAGTTGGACGAGAAGCTAGACTGGACTGCCAACACAGATGCCTTGTGCAGGAAGGCACAGAGTCGACTGTACTTCCTTAGAAGGTTGGCGTCATTCAATGTCTGCAGTGAGATGCTGAAGATGTTCTATAGGTCAGTTGTGGAGAGCGCCCTCTTCTTTGTGGTGGCGTGTTGGGGAGGAAGCATTAAGAAGAAGGACGCCTCACATCTTAATAAGCTGATAAGGAAGGCGGGCTCTGTCGTGGGCAAAGTACTGGAGAGTTTAACATCGGTAGCTGAGCAAAGGGCGCTGAGTAGGCTACGGTCAATTATGGAAAACCCTGAACATCCTCTACATAGCACCATCCAGAGACAGAGAAGCAGTTTCAGCGACAGGTTACTGTCGATGCAATGCTCCTCAGACAGGATGAAGAGGTCAATACTCCCCAATGCCATTAGGCTTTACAATTCAACTGCCAGGACTTAAGAACTTTTTTAAAGCTATTATTAATGCTTTTTGAGTTAGTGATTTAGATGCATATCATATTATTACTGAGTTAAGTATTGTATGTAATGAGTTTTTGCTACAACAAGTGTATGGGACATTGGAAAAAATGTTGAATTTCCCCATGGGGATGAATAAAGTATCTATCTATCTATCTATCTATCTATCTTTCTTCCCCAAAGCCATCAGACACATCAATACCCAAAATCTAGTCTGACATCTACATTATTTATTATTATATTGAAATTTGTCCTCTACTGTGACTATTGTCTTGTTTATTAATTATTTATTTAGTAGTTAATTATTGTACTGCCCTGCACTGTTTTGTGCACTTCATGTAGTCCTGTGTAGATCTGTAGTCTAGTGTAGTTTTTGTGTTGTTTTGCATAGTCTAGTGTAGCCTTGAGTTGTCTCACATAGTCTAGTGTAGTTTTGTGTTGTTTCATGTACCACCATGATCCTGGAGGAATGTTGTTTCATTTTTACTGTGTACTGTACCAGCAGTTTATGGTTGAAATGACAATAAAAATTGATTTGACATGACTTGAATTGAGAAGGGGTGACTCCAACTCCTGAAGTGTTATCCCTTTGATGCCCATTGACTTTGGTTTTCACTCAGGTTCCTGCTGCACTCTGTCAAATGCTGCCTTACTGGGTAACCACTCTCTCTTCACCACTACATTTTATTTACTTATTTCATTTGTAGACCAAGGCTGTGATCATGTTTGGAACTAAGTAGTCACTGGTAGTCAATGGAACCCATGGTAATAACAGTGTCACTGACATCCTCCATCTGATAACTGAGAGCAGATTTGATAACCTGCTTTTGAGAAGAGGCCCTATCAAAACAGTACTGCAATTTGTGGCAACCTTCTCCTGGAGCAATTTGGACAGAGGTTCAGCAATGCCTTTAGTGCGGGACCTCCACACTACAGCTAGGACATTGTTTTGTCTCAGAAACTTCTCTTGACTGGAGTAATTTGAAGTGATTGGTAAACAAAAAGAAACTATATTATCCTAGGACTATTTTATTTCAGTCTAAACTGTTGTTAATAATGCTAAAACCAACAATATCATTATCGATGAAAGAAATAACAAAGGAAAGAAAGGAAGAGTGAAAGAAAAAAGAATAAAAGAGATTTGCTTTTGTGTTGTAACTTTCATATTCTATATAGCACTATAACAGCTCATTTTTGAAGAATAAATATTGTTGTATTGAGAACAGCAACATACCTCTTTACACATGATATTCTGGCTCAGTGTTAGACAATAATTTTGCTGTTATTGATGCTGGGGGTACAGGCCTCCCAATGCATTTCTTGTGGTCATCCTTGCCAGTAGCCATATAAAACAATTTGTTTCCTTCCAGGGATGCAGGAAACATAAGCAACATCCTTGACATTCCCAGGCTAAGTACAACGGCGGACCTGAAATCAAAAGTGTGAACGGTAAAGCCTTCTCATCATATTTACATGTGTAGCCATGATTACAATGCCTTCATTTGAATTTCAATGGTCCCATTACAGCAAAAAATAAAATTCTACAAAGTATAACACAGAGTCAAAAACATAGACCCTGCTGGAATAAATTAATAAGTTTAATATATATATATATTTGTGAAATATTCTCAATATGATACTTCAAGTTTAATGTTAAGCAGCCACAGACATTAAGTAGGAATGAATTTACTGCATTTTGAGCCATACTCAGAGATTCTGTGCTGTGTGCCAGTAATAGGCTTGACCCATGGTTAAGAACTAAACATTTTAGCGCACTGGAGTGACATTATAAGCCCTTTATTTGAACCTAATGCTGAAACGAATTGACATCACAGAACTCATTAGCTTAATAATATCACTACAAAGATGAAAGACTATGTCCCTAGCTAATGATACATTAATACATTATTGCAGAAATAAAGCCAGCAGAAAGAGATACCACACAGCATGAGCACAAAGAAGTTCCCTTAAAACTGTTGGTCTGTATGACCCTGAGTGACACATTATGAAAATGTTGCTGGACTTCAGAGTCTTTGAGATATTAAAGAGCTGTGAGAAGATACAGCTTCAAATATATCTAAAAAATCATGGATTAAACATACACCACTCCATGAATATTTTTGTTTTAACTTCAGTGTTAATCAGCACAATTATACTACTCGAACAGGCAAGGGATTAAACCAACATTAAAGAATTTTTTTTATCTTGGATGTCTGAAATAAGTCTGATGGATTACTTAAATCAGCATGTTCAAAGAGTCAAATGGCAGAGGCTGTGAATGAAATAAGATCGCAAAATGTTCTGGGAGTCATGATAAAATTTTACTTTGCAAGGACTACTTCAGGCTTGAACCAACAAGATGGACCATAGTCGGATTCCTTTACCCATTACGCCAAAAGGCACTAAGCCATTTCACTAACCCAGCCACTAACTCAGCCCAACCTTTCTTTCTCTTTTACTTCCCATAATTCTCCACCTTCCCCCTAGCCTATTTCCCTTCAGCCTATCACTTCCCAGCTCTCTACTTCATCCCTCCCCCCACTTCTTATTCCCCCTGGACCATCCCATGTTACTTCACTCCTGATGAAGGGTTTCAGCCCGAAATGTCATCACTACCTCCTCCCATAGATGCTGTTTGGCCTGCTGAGTTCTGCCAGCATTTTGTGTTTTTAAGCCATTTCATGGGTTGATACCTTTCTCCATAAATGTGGACATGGCCAGCTGCTTAGGCATTGATCTTTGTTTAATAAAGCATCAAAGAAGTAGAAGGTCCTGGAATTAGCAGCCCTCTCTATCATAGATTCAGGAGACAACTCACTTTCTGGAAATGTTTGATTGTTGATATAGTTGCTGACACAATGAAATTTACTCAGATATTGTAAGTCTAATCATAAAAATGGTGTAGTTCCTATATGTTTTTGAACAAACAGAGAGAATGCGAAAGGTTCTCAGTTTATGACCAGGACATACTTTTATTAGCTGCTACCATATCTAGAATCAGAATCAGCATCAGGTTTATTATCACTATCTTAAATGACATGAAATTTATCATTTTGTAGCAGCTGTGGAGTGCAATTACATAAAATAAATAGTGCAAATGATAGAATAACAAGGTAGTGTTCAAGGGTTCATGAACCATTCAACAATTTGGTAATGGAGGGGAAGATGTTGTTCCTGAATTGTTGAGTGTCGTTCTTCAGGCTCCTGTACCTGTTTCTGAAGGTACATGAGAAAAGGGCATGGCCCGATGATGATGGTCTTTAACTGTGGATGGCACCTTCTTGAGGCACTGCCTTTTGAAGACATTCTCGATGGTGGGAAGGATTGTGTCTCTGATGGAGCTGTCTAAGTCCACAATCCTCTGCAGCCTTTTGTGATCCTATGCATTAGAACCTCCAAACCAAGCAATGGCGTAACCAGTCAGAATGCTATTCACCACACATCCATAAATATTTACAGGAGTCTTTGATTCTAGGCATTCTGGTGTTCCGAATCCATTTCTGGTGTCACTTGGAAGGAGCTTGTATGTTCTCCCTGTGAACCAAGCGGGTTTCCTTTGGGTGCACTGGTTCCCTCCCCCAGTCCAATGATTTCTTTAGCCAGAGGGTGGTGAATTTGAGGAATTTATTACCACAGGCAGCTGTGGAGACCAGGTAGTTGGGTGTACCTAAGGCAGAGCTTAATAGGTTCTTGATTGGACATGGCATCTAAGGTTGTGGAGAAAAGGCCGGTGAGTGGGGCTGAGGAGGCGAAGAAAGGATCAGCCATGATTGAATGGTGGAGCAGACTCAATGGGCCAAATGGCTTAATTCTGCTCTTATGTATTATGGTCTTCTTATGTATGGGTTAATAGGTCATTGTAAATTGTCCTGTAATTAGACTATTGTTAAATAGGTGGGTTGCAGAGTAGTGTAGCTTATTGAGCCTGGTCTGCACTGTATCACCAAATAAACAAATAACCTTCGACTGAATTTTGTTTTAAAGATAATAACAACTTTAAACAATCATTATCAAGGATATTTTACTTAGATGTAGTATCCCTATCTTACTGAGCTCCTGAGAAAATCTACACTTATTTGGGTTATTATGTTAAGATTATGCTTTACAGGAGTATATTCTCTGAAGTTGCCAACTTGTGTGAGAGTAAAGGATATTTGATATTGGCACCCAGTTTGTTCGAGGAAATTCTTTATGTTTGCCAAACGCATTTCATACTGAACTCTTCATACTACCTAAGACAAGAGACTGTTAGACTCAAGCAATCAGATTGGATTTGTTCTCAAGTCCGTGCAGTAAATAAATAATGTGGCATCTACATCAGTGCCCAGGCTCTCTGAAATCCTATAATCAAAGGAGTTTGTGAATTATTGACATTGAGAAGTGTTTGTTTATGATAGTGGCTAAAATTAGATTAAAAATCAGAATCCAGAGAAAATGTTCATTAATGCAGTCAAACAAAACAAATGGTGATATTCTGTTATTGGCATGAAAATATCTTTTTCTGGTCCGACATGATGAAGTGACACATAATTAATTTGGAAGTATACACAGGTTATGTAATTACAGTTTGAAATGTGGCTCCATAAAGAGGCAGGAATGCAAGTGTTAAAACTTACCCAATTACTTATTTTAATATTTAGTATTCTGCCTGGTGTGGAGGAAATTTACAGTCAGAAAAGGAAAAGAATTAGGATATTGGTTCCTCAGGACATGCTTCTTTCCTCTCAGATTTTTAACTAAAGGTAAATGCAACGCAGCTGATCATTGGAAAAATACATATCCAGCAATAACAATACATATCAGTCTTCCACTCTGCAAAATGATGAACATGCATGACTATCAGAAACCTTCTATTGTCTATTTTACCATGTATAAATTCAAGATCAGCAAACATAAAAGAAACAATTGAACTGTTGAACAAAATTTTACAAAGGAATTGGAAGCTCCGACTCAAGACTTGAAAATTGACATTCAGGAAGCACACTTACATTGTTAGAAGTTAGCTAGAATGAAAAGTAATTTTAAAAGCTAGTCAATTAGCAAATTCCAGCAAGAGAGGATGTGGTTTATTGTTTATGAACAATGAAATCTAAATTGAGGAACAGAAGTGTCATTTGTTAATAATCTTTGCATTTAACTCTCTGGAACAAAGTTATCTCTCATGTCTCTTTAATCTCTCCCCTTGTATCTTCTACCTGTGCTCTCTAATTGTGAACTCCCCAACCCTGGGGAAAAGATGATAGTCCACCTTTTCTATACCGTTCTTGATTTTATAAACTATGTGTTCACCTCTTGTGTTTCTATGCTTCAAGAAATAAAGATCCAGCATGGCCAACTTTTCCCTACAATTTAGGCCATCTAGTCCAGGCAGCATTCTCATGAATCTCTTCTGCATCCTGTCAGCAAGACCCCCTAGTATAGTATCATCAACAGACTTACTAATTATGCCATGTACATTCTCATACAAATCATTCAGACCTTAAGACATACGAGCAGAAATAAGCCATTCAGCCCATCAAGTCTTTAACACCTTTCCATCATGGCAGATTTATTATCACTCTCAACCCCATTCTCCTGCCTTCTCCCTGTAACCTTTGACACCCTGATTAATTAAGAACTTATCAACCACAGCCTTAAGTATACCCAATGAGTTGACTTGCACATCCGTCTGTGGCAATGAATTCCACAGATTCACCATCATCTGACTAAAGTAAACTTTTCTAATCAATGTTCTAAATGGATGACCCTCTATTTTCAGTCTGTGCTCTCTGGTCCTAGACTTCCCCGCTTTAGGAACCATCCTCTCCACATTCAATCTAGGCCTTTCAATCTTCAATAGATTTCAATGAGATCCCTTCTTATTCTTCTAAGCAACTGCAAGTAAAGGCCCAGAGTCATCAAACACTCTTCGTAGGTTAACCCTTTCATTTCTGGAATAACTTTCATGAATCTCCTCTGGCCTTTCTCCTATGGCAGCATATCTTATCTTAGGTAAGGCCCAAAACTGCTCACAATACTCCAAGTGTGGTCTGATCGATCCCTTATAAAGTCTCAGCATTATATCCTTGCTTTTGTCTTCTAGTGCAGATCCCACTGCCATGTGGGGTCTTATTGAAGTTCGTGTAGACAACATTCACTGCCCTATCTGCATCTATCTCCACAGTTAGTTCTTTAAAAAAAAGTGCAATAGATTTGTGAGACATGACCTCTCATACACAAAACCATGCTGACAGTTCCAGGTCAGGCTTATTGAGGTGATGCTAGATTTCATCTCTCATAATTCCCTCCAGTAACTTCCCTACAAATGAATTCAGTCTTACTGGCCTGCAGTTCCCTGGCCTGCGTTTGCTAGCTTTCTTGAAACAAAACATTAGCCATCCTCCAGTCTTCTGCAACCCAGCCATTGGCTAAGAATGAAGCAAACATTTCTACAAGGTCTTCCACAATTTCCTGCCTACCCTCCCTAAGGTCTGGGTGTGCACTTGCTCAGGCCACAACATATTGCTCTCATTCCTTGGTCATCCATGATATCTTCCTTAGTAAACACCGAGGAAAAATATACATTAAAAATCTCAGCCCCCTCCTGCGGCACCTCAGGCGTGACAGATATGATGACTTAAGAAGACCTTATTTCTCCTTAGTCAAGCTACAAAGAAGGTTGTTTGTTTGTTTGTATACATGTACAGTCAGATGATAATGAATTTGAATGTGAACTTGAGCTATTACTGTTGTATAACTGAAGAACATTTTAGGTTTATCTTAAACCCTGCCTGCCAAATCCATTTCATACCCTCTTTAGCCTGCTCCTAAACTTATCACATTCATCCAGGGATTCATTTGTACCCATTTGCCTAAAAGTGATGCACACTTCCTATGTCTCGCCAGCCAAGGTTCAGAAGCTTGCTGTGTCTACCCTTCATCCTGCTGCTCCTGAACTTTTAGAATAACCCTTTTGAAGGCCTCCTGCTTGTCCACTGTAGCTTTGCATTTAAATAGAGTCACCCAGTTGATTCCAGCTAGATCTTGCCTCATGCCTTCAAAGCCAGCTCTGCTCCGTTTGAGAGCATTAACCTCTGGACCTATTCTGTCTTTTCCATCTGACCATAAGACACAGCAGCAGAATTAGGCCACTGAACCCATCAAGTCTGCTCCACCATTTCATTTTGGTTGATTCATTTTTCCTCTCAGCCCCAAGCTCCTGCCTTCTCCCTTTATCCCTTCATGCCCTGACCAATCAAGAATCTATCAACCTCTGCCTTAAATATACATAAATACCTGGCCTCCACAGCTGCCTGTGGCAATGAATTCCACAGATGCACTCTTCTCTGGCTAAAGAAATTCCTCCTCATCTCCCTCAGTGTCCAAGAAACTAAAGAGCAGATTGTGGTATACAGGGGGAATGGAGACAGACATGGCCTGATCAACATCAATGGGTCTGCAGTTGAAAGGGTGAGTAGTTTCAAGTTCTTTGGTATACACATCACTGATGGTCTCATCTGGACTGTACACACGGGCTTTGTGGCAACAAAAAGCATAACAGTGCCTCTTCCACCTCAGGCAACTGAAGAAATTCGGCACGGGCCCCCAAATCCTCAAGACCCTCTACAGGGGCACCATTGAGAGCATGCTGACTGGCTGTATCACTGCCTGGTACGGGAACTGCACCAACCTTGATCGCTGGGCACTGCCAAGAGTGGTATGGACAGCCCAGCGCATCTATGGATGTGAACATCCCTCCATTGAGGAGATTTACAGCAGCAGGTACATAAAGAAGGCCTGGAAGATCATGGGGGACACAAGTCACCCCAACCATAAATTGTGTCAGCTGCTTCTATCTGGCAAACGCTACCGTTGTATTAAAGACAGGACCAACAAGTACCAGACAGCTTCTTCCTACAAGCTATTAGACTTATAAATTCACATGTCTGTACATTACAACAGAGTCATACCACAAAGATTTTTACTCCCTCACGTTGTGGGATGGATGTACGATTTAAATAAATTCTAATTCTAAACAGATGCCTCTCTATTCTGAGGCTGTATCCTCTGGTGTCAGACACTCCCTCCATCGGAAACATCCTCTCCACATCCACTCTGTCAAAGTCTTTCACCATTTGATATGTTTCAATTAGGTCACTACCCATTCTTCTGTATTCCAGTAAATACAGGCCTAGAGCCATCAAATACTTTTCATGTGACAAGTAGTTTAATCCTGGAATCATTTTCATGCACCTCCTTTGAACCCTGTCTGGTTTCAGAATATCCTTTCTAAGATAAGGGGCCCAAAACTATTAATAATACTCCAAGTGAGGCCTCACCAATGCTTTATAAAGTCTCAACATTACATCCTTGCGTCTATATTCTAGTCTTCTTGAAATGAATGCTAACATCATATTTGCCTTCCTCACTACAGACTCAACCTGTCATATCACCTTCAGGGAATCCTGCACAAGGACTCCCAAATACCTTTGCACCTCAGATTTTTGTATTTTCTCCTCATTTAGAAAACAGTCAACCTTTTCATTTTTTCCATCAAAGTGCATGATCATACACTTCCCGACACTGTATTCCATCTGCCACTTCTTTGCCCATTCTCCTAATCGTCTCCTATATTTAAAATCTAATAAAAGTGTAGCCACTGTTCCTAAAGTGTTCCCCAGCTGCTACTTTAGTTACTCCATCTGCTATGTTCCCCAAGAGCTCCTGTATAGCTCCTTCCCTAGCAGGTACCTCTATGTATTGTGTGAGGAAACAGTATTGAATACTCCACACAAACTCCAACCCATCCAGACCCTTTACACTCTGATTGGTCCTTTTATACTGGGAAAGTTGAGATTTCCCATTAATATTACACTACTATTCTCACAACGACATGCAATTTCTTGACACATCTGTTCCTCAGGATTCCTTAGATGGGAAGGAGTCTATAATATAACCCTAACAAGGTGACCATCCACTTCTTATTTCTAAGTTCTACACAAATAGCCATGTTAGATGATCCCCCAATGACATCCTCTCTAGGTATTGCTGTTCTGCCCTCCCATATTAAAAGGGAAGGAACCCCCTACTCCTACCTGATCCTCAGTCACATCTAAAGTATCATCTCCCAAAATATTGAGCTGCCAATCCTAGCAACACACACACACACACACACACACACACACACACACACACACACACACACACACACACACACACACACACACACACACACACACACACACACACACACACACACACACACACACACACACACACACACACACACACACACACACTCACCTGAAGGTACTCAACAGGCCAGGCACAGCATCTATGGGAAAAAGGGTTTCGGCCCGAAACATCAACTGTACTTTTTTTTCCATGGATGCTGCCTGGCCTGCTGAGTTCCTCCAGCATTTTGTGTGTGTTTCTCAGATTTCCAGCCTCTGCAGCTTTTCTCTTGTTTGTGAGCTGCCAATTCTACCCACTTCTCAGTCATGTTTCTGCTGTGGCCACGATAGCAAGTCCCTAGAGTCAATGTACACCCTATTGAAGTATTCGGCAGTCTGTTCTCAGCCAATATAAATGAATGTCTAATAGTGTTTCATGCTCATTCCCTTTCACTGATAAATGTTTTTAGGAAAAAGAACTGAAATAGGATTAAAACAAAGGTATTTAAATGTACATGAAAGCTAATGCACTAAATAAATATGCAATACCAAAAATGTTGCAGCTGATGCTAAATTGTATTTAATCCCTTTTCAATCAGGGACAGATGCAGATACACAAACAGAGGATTTGTTGTTTGATAATTCAGTTAAACTTGTGAATATCTATGATTTGCATTAAGTGCGAACAGAAGAGGAGCTGCAATGGCTCTTATTTTCTTGAAGATGATGTATGTGTTAGCACAGCTGAATTTGTAGAGCAGATTAGAATAAATAATGGCTACAAATAGCAGGAGAAAGCATCATTGCAATAGGAGAGTGGAAGACAAGTAATTTCAGTTTAGTTTTCTATCTGAATATTTCAACTAAAGAACCAGTCTTACTATACCTCTCAGGAAATGGAGAGAAGAGGGAGACTAGAGGAAAAGGAGACAACAAAAACACATTTAGGACATGAGGAATTTAAGAGGAAACATATACTGTTAGTAATCTGGAAGGAAGGAGAAAGAATAATGCAGAAACTGACTGACTTGTCCAAAGGAAAACTAGCAACATTAATACTTTGAGTGATAACTTGAGGTGAATCAGCTACATGTGTGGACAAATGGACATGGTGTTAGTCTATTCCTGCCACAGGTTTGTTTCTATATTATAATGTTACTTCAATTACTGATCCTCATCCACTTCATCATCAGTCATTGTTTCATCATTCATGATATATATACAAAATCTAATTTTCCTTCCACTGTGGTACATTACACCAAACTGCATTCAATTTCTTTTGCCATTATTCTTACAAGTGCTTACAAAAATCTGGTCTCTACTCGTTAGTGCACCACGTGTGGGCAGATGAATATTAAAAAGATGCATACGGGGCACACATAGCACTTGCCATATTTTACTTCACGTCATTCTTGGGAGCCTTGAAGCTCTTATGTTAAAGGAGAGTACAAGGTGCTGAGAGGGGAATCATGTTCAGGACCCACTGGATACTGGGAAATTATATGTATATCATTTAAGGCATTGTCTTCATTGTAAAGCTGGCTTGATTTCCCAGCAAAGCCACTCAATTGCTTATCATCACAGAGGCAGAAAGCCATTAGTTTATAGACAATAGACAATAGGTGCAGAAGTAGACCATTTGGCCCTTCAAGCCTGCACCGCCATTCTGAGATCATGGCTGATCATCTACTATCAATGCCCGGTTCCTGCCTTGTCCCCATATCCCTTGATTCCCCTATCCATAAGATACCTATCTAGCTTCTTCTTGAAAGCATCCAGAGAATTGGCCTCCACTTCCTTCCAAGGCAGTGCATTCCAGACCCTCACAACTCTCTGGGAGAAGAAGTTTTTCCTTAACTCTGTCCTAAATGACCTACCCCTTATTCTCAAACCATGCCCTCTGGTACTGGACTCTCCCAGCATCTGGAACATATTTCCTGCCTCTATCTTGTCCAATCCCTTAATAATCTTATATGTTGCAATCAGATCCCCTCTCAATCTCCTTAATTCCAGCGTGTACAAGCCCAGTCTCTCTAACCTCTCTGCGTAAGACAGTCCGGACATCCCAGGAATTAACCTTGTGGATCTACGCTGTACTTCCTCTACAGCCAGGATGTCCTTCCTTAACCCTGGAGACCAAAACTGTACACAATATTCCAGGTGTGGTCTCACCAGGGCCCTGTACAAATGCAAAAGGATTTCCTTGCTCTTGTACTCAATTCCCTTTGTAATAAAGGCCAACATTCCATTAGCCTTCTTCACTGCCTGCTGCACTTGCTCATTCACCTTCAGTGACTGATGAACAAGGACTCCTAGATCTCTTTGTATTTCTCCCTTACCTAGCTCTACACCGTTCAGATAATAATCTGCCTTCCTGTTCTTACTCCCAAAGTGGATAACCTCACACTTATTCACATTAAATGTCATCTGCCAAGTATCTGCCCACTCACTCAGCCTATCCAAGTCACTTTGAATTTATGGTTTTGTTTCCAAACAGGGCAAGCATCTGCCCCACATTTCCACAGCATAATGGTCCATCTGAAAATAAAATATCCCATTTTGCAGATCCTTTCCAATTGCTTCATTATTGCTCCCAAATTTATTATAATCTAAGGACTTGACCATTTACATTATACAGTATATCAGAATGTTGATCAGAAATATCAGAAAGTAAAGGGGCTTTGCCACAGTGCTTTCCCTCCCCAAGCTTAAACCCAGGATAACAAGTGCATAAAACAGCTTTAACAACCTAAGTTATAAAGCATTGTTTATGGATTACTGACAATTAAATTTTCAAAAAAAAATTACTGACAATCTTTTCCAAAAAAAATGGGGTGCATATCAGAGCCTTTATTTAACACCAGTGAGGACCAAAGACTCTAGAGAGTAGATCAGTCCTCTTATAATGGGCATTTGACACTATGTTGTTAAATTGGACTCTACTAATTCCATTTGATATCCATGTTTTATTTCATGAGTTTAGCATCAGGAAGAATAATCCCTCTTGCACCTCCTCCTAAATCCAGATACCATTCCTCTGCCTGAAAGGATTCTCAGCAATCTTCAGGGTAATTAGCTTTTAAGTTGAAGCTGAGCTGGATACAGGAAGAGACGAGTTTTCATCAGTGATTTACTATTACCCAAAAATGTTCCTCAGAATGTTAGCTAGAAATAACATAATTCTTTATTAAATTTTATTCAATAGAATGCAATATGTTCTTTCATTCCTCTTTTGAATAAAGACTGTTTGTTGCTTTAATACCCATCTAATAATTATGTTGAAGATATTCACTCTTTCTGGACTTTTATACTGATATTCTTTCTTTTCAAGGTTCAAAGTTCAAAGATTCAAAGTAAATTTATTATCAAAGTATGTATATGTTATCATATATTACCCTGAGGTTCATTTTCTAACAGTAGAACAAACAGATGTAATAGAATCAATGAACAATTACACATAAAGGCTGACAACCAATGTGCAATTGAAGACGACTGAGCAAATAGAAAAAATCTAATAATAATAATAATAATAAAAAGTACACGAGAACATGGGCTGTAGAGTCCTTGAAAGTGAGTCTATAGGTTGTACAATCAGTTCAGTGTTGAGGAGCCTGATGGTTGAACTGTTCCTAAACTTGGTGGTGTGGAACCTCCCCGCTACTGAGCACATCTCAAAGGACGTCTTTTTTAGATATATTCTCCTCTTCCGCATTAGAAACATTATTAATTGTTGAGGGTGCATGTGTGCATCACTTTCAATGTATTATAAAACATTTCCAAATTACACTCTGTAACTTTCCTGATAAGGTTTATCCAATGAGTAGCCAGGTCATAAAGACTACAAATGCCTCATATTAAATCCTTGTTATCTGTTCAACCAGCTAGTCTCAGCCAACACAAATATATAATGCCAAACTTTGGTAAGAGGAGAACAAAAATAATCAGAGTTAACTGTACCATTCAGTGATTGGTAGATTGTAGCTATTTGAAAAGAACCCTGAACTTACGCTCCCCAATTTAAAAGAAAATCTGGATAGTTATTGTCCATCCTTCAAAATACCATTTTATTGAAATCTATGCAAACCATATCATGGTATGTAAACTGAATTGGCAAATGATTTAAAGAAACTAATTAAAAAATAAAAGTTATTATACGTACGGTGACTCCAGAATTCTACCTCCAAATGAATTACAAAACTGTTTTAAAGTAATATCTGAATGTGTGATAGTAGGAAAATAAACACAGTAGTTTTGTGCATTAGGACCCAACTCTTCATGGTGGAGTAGAAAATGTTTATCACATGACGATATGCCAGTTTTGGATGTGCTGTCAGAGCAAAGGCTCTCCCTAGGACCTATTTCAGGAAAGATGCAGCAGCTGAGACCAGTTTCTCATCAGAAAACATGGTTGTATATTTTTCAGGAAATGTCAGTTCCACTGCAATTCCAGAGTTTACCAGATAACTCAATTTAATCCATTTTTGATATGCTTAGTCCAGTATCTGTACATCCTTCCTCAGACTGAATTATTTGACAATATGCCTGTGAATAGAATTCAACAGTTCTGCCAGAAAAATACCTACTTACAGACAGACTGCAAGCTTCTCTCCTTTCTCTTTACGTTGCAGGTGAAATCATTAGCTTCCACTCAAAATGATCTCTGGACAGCAGGGAGCAGTTCATCAGAAGGATTCACAAAACAGATCCATGCTGTGCAATCCTGCAGACTAGCAGGTTAACGACACAACAGGATGCCTGTAAATGCTGTATTCCTAAAATTGGTGCAGTTTTCATGCAAGTCATGTGAAGATTTTTTTTTTCCTGATTTTTTTATGGGGAAGCAAAATACTCACACAAAGAATCGGCATCGGAACAGCCTAGTAAAGCAGAAGTCACTGTTAAAGATGATTGGTCAGCAAATGAAGGCTAAGAGAAAGGTATGACCCTTGCCATTGTTTTGCCTTGCTCTATTAGTGGGGGAATTCAAATGCAAAGTTCATGTTTTGTGCCTTGCATGACTAATTGAATTATAATATCAATCACAGAGTGTAATCTAAACATTAATGTTCTTTAAAGACACAGTCAAATATAAAGTGTGAGTTATGGAGGTATAAAGCATGAGTGCATGAAAGACACTGGACACAGAGTGTTGATGCTAGTTGTGTGAAAATGCTTTGATGGGTTCAAAGGTACATTTAATGTCAGAAAAATCTATACAATATACATCCTGAAATTCTTTTTCTTTGCAACCATCCACGAACACAGAGGAGTGCTCCAAAGAATGATAAACGGTTAAATGTTAGAACCTGAAAGCCCTCCCAGCACCCCCCACCGAGCACTCAAGCACGCAGCAAAGCATCAATAAAAACACAGACTTGCAGTACCCCAAAGACTACTCGTTCACCCGGTAATTCGACGTAGCACAGGCTCTCTCTCTCCCTAATAAGGGAGAAAGAGGTGTCCCTGTTTCACAGCGAGAGGGGAAGCATAACAAACAACTCACTGATCTACAACGTTAAAAGTCAGGTTCAACTCAGATACAGCAAATGATTTCTGATCATTGTTCAGATAAAGCCTCTATATTAGACATGAGGTGATGGAGAGTCAGGGAGTGCCGGGGTGAAGTGATATGCCTCCCGAGGCTCACTCTGGATGTACCTCCGCAACCTCAGGCTCCAGGAAGGAAGTGGAGAGGTGGCGTGCATATTCCCCTTTCTGTCCTGGCAGCCCATCCCAATCTGTGCTATTATATCCAGCAATGGATCTAATTTGAACACATAACATTACATCCAGTAGGTTAGTTTCTATCTTATACACAGCTCCTGAAATCATGCCTGGTTGATTTTTTGCAAAAGGATCACGAATCATCCTGATTATATCCATAATAACATGTATAATGCGAGAATGCAATTGGTTCCTGAGTGGCTCTGACAATGAGAGCTTGACTTCATGCAGAACAGCAGTTTGGCATTTGCTTGTAAGAAACTATGGCATCTTGGAGCATTATCTTACACATCCCTCATAAAATTAGGCAGCTTCCATTTATGTGGTTTTATACTTGATTTTAGCATCATGAAGAAAATTATTCTGATGATTAAAATATAGCATATATTCCAAGATAAGTCTACTTGCATGTGTGACTATGCCACCTTGCAGCAAAGACATAATCCAAAATATGTCCATCTTTTCACGTGATTGTAAAAGACCCTTCGGCAGTTTTCAAAGATATACAGAGGAATTTTTCTTGTGTCTCAAAGCGGATTAGCTAATCATTCATTTCTCTGTAGAACCATCTGGTAAATCTGTGTTTTCCTACATTATAACTGTGAGTAGACTTCAAAAGTGCTTCATTAAGGCTAAAGTGCTTCAGGACATCCTGAAGTCATGAAATCAACTGAATAAAGATCCGGAGGTAATTTCAAATCAATTCACTATTGCTGTTTTACACTTTTACAGAAAGCCAAAATGATAAATTCTGCAATTCAACTTGTTCATTCTCACTCTGTTCCTCTCCTTCCTCCACTTATCCCAAACTATGTTAAAGAATTGCTATCAGCATCTCAAAGGATGAAAAATAATACTGCAAAGCATTCTGTGAGACTATTGGCTGGCAATTGGAAGCAGTTACCACAATGAGATTGTCATCAGCTTAGCATAAAAATATCCTCAGTGTGCTAGTTTCAGCAGTTTTCAATGTAACTTTTTCTGGGAACTTTCCCTACCTCTTCAGTTTACCGACAACCCTCATCACCAGGATTACCAGCATCTGAGGGAAATACCATCTGGCGAACTGAGATACAATGCATGATGCAAGCAAAGTGGTATTTAATCAACCTGACCGCGCTTCTCTATCACAAATACACTCTTGCATAATGTTGACTTATTTTACATGTAGCTATTTGGAGCAATGACGATCATTTCTAAAATGTTGTTAGTCACCGCATTATTGTTGATTAATGGTGAGTTTCACTGAGGCCATTATTGCATAAAAACACTGAGCTTGTCCCAGTTTCTGACATCGGTTGACATAATTTTGAAACAAAGCATTCTACTTTTTGAAATCCTATATTTCAATAATTGCTGGTTCAAGCTATACAAACGTTGTTTGCAATTCAATAATCCTCTCTTTTTCTGCAGTATTCCTTTCCATGGACAATTCTAACAGTTGTGTTCATAAACAACCAAATCATAGCATGAAGGAATAATTAAAGATACCTTCATAGATTCAAATAAAAGGGGGGGGGGTGGAATTAACACAGAAGGATGCCTATTGATTGTTGTTGAATAGAGGGGCCAAATGGCTTGTTTCCATGCCAGAAAATACTATGACTCTGGTTAGGCATTGCTGAACTGATGGTACAGAGGCAGCTTCTAATTTGTGCAGAATGGATGTGGTACGTTATGCTAGAAAATAAAAACAAGGAGACCCACTGTTCTCAGGAAAGAAGCGTCATAACAGGATAGAGCAACAGAGGGGTTGAAAATAACAGATGCATAAATCTCTAAAATTAGTGGCATAGGTTAATAAAACAACAAACAAGGCATTTCAGCTGATATGTAAAGGCAAACAAAAACAAGGAAATATCTTGTTGAATTAATACAAAAACATACTTGGACCACACTTGCTATATTATGTACTGTATATAGTTTTTAACACCATACTATACAGTACTGTGCAAAAGTCTTAGAAACACATATATAGCTAGGTACCTAAGTCTTTTGCACAGTATTGTATTTGTCAACGTGGAGGGGAGAGTGAGTTTTTAAATCTGGTGGGAGCAAAGGATGTTAGGAATGGCAAGGGTGGAGCGCCACAGGAGGGGTGCGTGACAGGTGGCAGAGAAGGAATGCCAGGGGAGGGGGTAGCATGGGTTCCACCACACCATGAGACACCAGGCAAGATAATTTGATTCCAAACAATTAGTTTATTGATCATTATAGACTGTCTCTCTGATGCTTCCCGCTCTCTTCCCACTTACGGTCCGCAATAGAGAACCATAGGAGAATCAGGTTTATCATTACTCAAATACAATGTGTTTTTTTTTGCTGCAGAAGCAGCAGTACAGGTTAATACATAAAATTACTACAGTACTGTGCAAGTTTTAGGCAACCCCAGCTATATATGTGCCTAAGACTTTTGCACAGTACTGTACATGCATACTGAGGGGCTAGTAAATGTTCAGAATGTATATTATAGACATGAGAAATTATCCTGATCAGGGAGGCATTTAAGACCTGAAAAAATGAGAAATTTCCAACTGTGAATGAATCCAATACTATGCAAAAAGCTCATGATGATAATGAATTTCCACAGACAATTAAAGTTGAATTGTTTTAAAATTGTAGTCACTATTGTAATATAAAACAAGCACATATGCATTTATAGGACACTCCAGTCATAGTTTCAGCTCAACTTGAGCGCTTGCAACCGGCTCTCAAATATCACTTCCAGTTCCGTGTGAACTGCTTGCATTGCACACTGGGAACTGAAGTTCTTTATTATATACACACACATAATAACAAATCTTCCCCTTTTACAGAGAAAAAAACACAATGCTATGTCCTCAAAAACCTGCAAGAAACAATAATGCTATCCCACAAAGATACTTACATCAACATGAATTGTAATGAGCAAATACAGTCCCATATTAACTCAACAACTCCCAAACAGACTCTGAAGTGTTTTGATTATCCTTTTTGGTTTGCTATTTGTCTCCACAGGTGTATTGCTTTCACTTGCTGTGTTAATATTATTGTCTTTCTGAGAACTCTGAACAAGCATATTTTTCACATTTTCTGACCCCTTTGGTGTACTGACAGCAATGGGTTGGAGCTTGTGGTTGTAGATCAAAATGGTTCCTCTCAGAGGCGTCCGTTGCTCTTTCTGGATCTGGTCAGAATGTGGAACAACTTCCTCTTGCATATATCCTTGCATGGACCATGTGTTGGAATTGTGATCTCAGATTTGCACTTGATCTCCAGGCTTCAGGACTGGTAGGCATTTCACAGTTTTGCCAGTTTGTTTTTCTTTCCCTTTTTCTTTAGCCAATTTAACCTCCTTTATTGTGTCAACAGGCTTCATGCACTGGAAGGTTAGTGTGTATGCGTCAACCCAGCAGTATTTGGCTGGTGAAAGGCCATTCTGCAGTGGTGCACTTCTGTAAATCATCAGACTTTTGTAAAAGTCCTCTCGTCCATCTTGCACTTTCTTCATGAGGCCCTGCACTACCTTGACCAAACTCTTTGCTAGGCCATTAGGTTTTTTTTGGTAATGTGGGCTTGCAGTTATATGTTGAAACCCCCAAACATTGGCAAAGCACTGAAATTCACAGCTCAAAAATTGTGGGCCATTATCAGATACCACTTCACATAGAACTCCATATCTCACAAACACAACTTCCAGGAAGGTAGTGTTGATTGCAATGTTGCAGCTTCTGGGTAATTGGAAAAATAGTTTGTTACAACAACATGACTCCTCCCATTACAATCAAACAAATCCACTTCAAATTTGAAGTACGGCCTGTCTGGTACAGGGCGGGGTGTAAGCAGTTCTGCTTTAGTCTGTAAGTAAGGCATATTTCACATGAAGTCCATGGTCTACTGATATCTTGGTTCATTTTTTTGCCAGTACACCACTTCACAAGTGGGATGCCCTCAATTCCATTCTTTTCACTTTTGCCTCATGTAGGATTCTCATGCTTGTACTTATCATTTCAAGTTGCATGAGTCCTGTTAGCCTTGAAGCCATTCTGTGGAGCCCTTTAGCAGCCCAGTGAAAGAAAAGCAAAACACGAATGCAGATACTGAAAAAGAAATAGGGAATGCACAAAGTATTCAGCAGACCAGGCAACAGTTTTGTAAAGAGCAACAGTATGTTCCATACTTCCATGTTGGACTGCTCTGAAGTGACATTAAAAACATACTGACACATATACCAGTGCCAGTCAGTTCTTCTCCATGGATTGCCATTAATGGGTTCTAAGCAATGACTGGTGACAATAGTAATTGTAAGTCTTATCAGAGCACCTATATTTACTCTGTAGAAGTGACTCTGAGCTCCCTGTTACCTGCCACTATAATTCACCATGCCACTCCCACGCTGCCCTTTCTGTCTGTGGCCTCCTGCATATGGCCCAACACAGCCTGAGAAACAAGACCTCATTTCTACCTGATCATATTGAAGCTTTTGGTTTCAATTTTGAATTCTTCTACTTTAGATAATTCACTTTTTCTTTCTGCCTGTAATAATTTTGGTTTTTAATTGTCTACCGATATAGTCCGGCCTGCTGAGTATGTTCCACAAGCTCATTATTAACAAGACATTACACAGGCAAAGAACCATGATGTGTGTGTGCAACTGTCCCATTAACTCATTTGCTCTCATCCTAGTGAGAGATATTTCCTTTGTTTTAGTATCCTCCCACCTCTCTGCTAATGTGCCCTTCTCCCTGATTGAAGATACTGAACCTGAAACATTAACCACTGATGCTGAGTGTTTCCAACATTTTCTGCATTTGTTAATGATAGGTGACAACTTTGAATCAAAGATGTTGCAGTAAAGCTGCAAAGTAATAATTCTGGTCTGATTCATGAACAATTGCAATCTTGTGCACAAGCAATAAAATCAGGGAACTTATGAGTGACTAGTGTTTTGTGATGCAATAACTTAGACAGTTTATTGTCTTGCATGACAAGGAATTTGAAACAATTTTAGTCAAGAAATTACAGGGGCGCAATATTAATAAACAAATCTATACTGCAGCTCAAGACAACCAAGTCAGCCAGTTCTACTCTGGGCCAACTGGCAAGCTGCACTAGCTTCGGATTGGCAGCAGATGATAGTTTTATGATAAAGATGCCTAAGGATCAATTTGAAGCAATCCTCTGGCCAGGTGGTCAGGAACTGATTAATTTCTCCCTCACCGAGTCTGTAAATTATGAAGAAATTATTGATTATCAAATCACCTTTGGAGCAGTTGGGTAATGAACTGTATGCAGGGGAAGCTTCAGCTCATTTTCACCAAGATCTTGCTAATGCAATTCAAGTACACTGTATAATACAAATCAGGATTCACTTCCAAATCCTATCATCAATCCAGAATTAATCTGTGATGCCATTATTTTTAACAACATGGAGAGAGGGAATCTGCTGCATGGGCAACAGCTTGCTCTCCACATTATACTGCCCTGGCTTGCATATTGACTTCACCTTGCAGCCCGACGCTGTTCAGGACAGGACACTCCTGCTTCGCCTCATGACATTGACACAACACAGGAAGCTAGTAATTACTGGCTCTAAGTCACAACGCTCGATTGACGTAGAAGATGGCACCGGGGGGTGGGCTTCCGATGGTGGGAGAGATTCTTGGATCTCACCGGGCAGCTACTGCCCATGTTCAGATGGACAGCCTCCACTCTAAAAGGTGCTGCCCCGGCGTGGTCTGCTTTCTTCATTGAGTGCACGGGGACTAGGTATTATCCAAACTGCAGACTGAGAACACTGCACCAGGCAAAACAGCACAATGAGTCAGCTCCAAAGCCCCAGGGTACTGAAGGCCTGTGCAAGCCAGCTGTCCGGTATTTTGCAGAACCTTCACAATCTGAGTCACAGTCAGGAAAAGACGTCAGTGCTGTGGAAGACTTCCTGCTTCGTTCCTGTACACAAGAAGGCGACTCCATCTGAACTTAATGACTACAGACCAATCGCCCTCACATCTCATGTGATGAAGGTGCTGGGGGAGGCTGGTCCTGACTTACCTTGGACCGCAGGTGAGATCTTCTTTGGACCCTCTACAGTTCACCTACCAACCTCCTGTGGGAATGGATGATGCTGTCATCTACCTGTTGCAGAGAGCTCACTCCCGCCTGGATGATGCTGGTGGCATCGTGAGAATCCCATGTTTTGATTTCTCTAGTGCTTGCAATACAACCCAGCCACTTCTCCTGACTGAGAAGCCGCAAAGAATAGGCGTAGACAAATCCACTACCTCCTGGAGTACTGACTACCTGACAGATAGACCCCATTTGTACTGCTGTGCATTTCCTGTCTGAGACGGTGGTGAGTGGCACTGGAGAGCCACAAGGGACTGTCCCTTCTCCCTTTCTGTTCAGACTGTACACAGACTTTCAGTCTTGTCACTTGCAGAAGGTCTCTGATGACTCTGCGGTGGTTGGGTGTATCAGAGATGGACAGGAGTTGGAGTACAGAGGACTAGTGGACAGTTGTGGAGTGGTGTGGGAGGAATGTGGCCAAACCCGGGAAGATGGTGATTGATTTTAGGAGGAAGAGGACTGTGGCGAGTCCTGCATACATTCTGGGAGAAGAAGTTGTGGTGGTGGAGGAGTACAAATACTTGGGAGTTCACCTTGACAACAGACTTGTCTGGAAAACCAACACCCTGGCTGTTTACAAGAAGGGGATGAGCAGATCCTATTTTCTAAGAAAGCTGAGATCCTCCAATGTGTGCAGCAGAGTGTTGGAGATCTCTTACCTGTTGTATCGCATGCAGTCTTCTTTGCGACTTTATGTTGGGGGAGCAGCATCGGTGCTGGTGATGCAAAAGGACTAAGTAAACTCATCAAAAAGGCTGGATCTGTTCTTGACTACAACCGGAACTCTTGAGTTAGTGGTGGGGAGGAGGTCACTAAACAAACCTTTATCCATTACGGACAGTCTGGCACATCCTCTCCATGACCTACTGAATAAGCAGCGGAGCACCATTTCAAACAGACTCATTCAGCTCTGCTGTCACAAGGATCGTTACAGAAGATCTTTCCTACCAAATGTAATAAGCATATACAACAGTTCACCTCTGTGTGGCAGGAGAATACACTTCACAGTACAATAGTCTCCGTTTTATTATTTTGTGCATTGGTAAATTATTATTGTGTACATTATTATTAAAGTCTGCACACTGCTAAGTGTTTTTTTAATGTTTCTGCTGTAATGAAAGAATTTCACATTCGGGATCAATAAAGTATTTATTATTTTATTATCATTATTGTTAATATTATTAAAGCTGCGATGTTGGAGTGCCCAGACAATGATGACTGGCCTCTCTGATAACCTCTAAGATATCAGTAATGTCAGGAAGACAGCTGTAGTAAATGAAGACATAGCCACCCTCCAGGAGATGCGTCTGACCAACTAGGGAGTATTAAAGGATAAGGACTATCACTTCAGATGAGTGCGGAAGGCATGGAGTAGGCCTTGCAGTGAGGAATACATTGTTGAAGAAAGAGTAACCATGGAGGAATGGATCTGAGTGACTTGGTTCCCTTCACCTCAACACCGCTGAAGGTTCAGTCAGTGTGTATGCTCCCATGTTGTGCTTCACATCTGAGGCAAAGGGTGAGGATTAAGTTATAAAGCTAAGCTATATTTATGCCTTAGTTTTAATCATTGGTATGTGTGCCAAAATGTTATAATAAGTTACAGGCACTGGATAGGTTATGAAATTCATTCCACATAATGCAAGGAAAAAGATTCATTCCTGTAAGTCATAAAGCAAAATTCCAAAAGCCACAGACTGTAACCATGATAATGCGCCAATCACCGCGGCAGAATCTCTGTTGCATAAGTAACGCATCGCACTGAAATTTATCATGTATTCTCAACATTGTTTCAGCATCTGCAAACATCCTATCCGTCACCATGGTTACTGTGCTATGGACTGCTGGTCCTCCACAGTATGAAAGTAAAATATCACTATACCATTCCAAAGCTCTAAGAAAAAAAGAATTATATTTTAATTCAAACAAAACAACATCAAACTTTAATGCATAAGCACATAGCAAAAATACTATAGTTAGAGAATGTGTATTTTAAGTTCAAACTCTCCATGCCATGAGTCTTTTCTGTTCTTGAATGACACTCATGGCTTCCTCGTCCATGGAATAAACATTCAACAACTTCTCCTACTGCACTGCTGCATCACAATTCAGTAAGCACAGTGTACAGCCAGTCATGGGTAGCACTGGAAGGTAGAAATTATCATTCATAAATTGTAATAAGACTGGCAGAGATTTTGTAGTATAATTTCAATCAGCTGAGTGGATGCTGGCTTTTAGAACCATTGCAAACTGGGTTACTTACATGAATAAATGAACCTTGGACCCTTCTTTAAGGATATACTGTAGAGAATGGATTCTGAATGCTCCAGTTAATACCCTGATGACCAAGTTCTTTTACAAATTAACTTTTAAATGTTTTCTCTTGTCAGGGTGAGAAGAAAGTTTTTGAGTATGTATTTGCAAAGCATAATAGATATTTGGATACAATATAAAACATAAATATACTAATCTAATCAAGTAAGTCAGTATCCAGCCTCTACCCTCCCTCATCTGGTTCCACCTGTTAGCTGCCAGCCCCTGACATAGGAGCAGAATTAGATCTTTTGTCCCATTGAGTCTGCCCTTCCATTCCATCTTAGCTCTCAAACCATTTTCCTGCCTTCTCCTCATAAATTTTGACATCCTTACTAATCAGGAACCTATCAACCTCTGCTTTAAATATACCTAATAACTTTGTCTCCACAGCCACCTGCGGCACTGAATTCCACAGACTCACCACACTCTGCCTAAAGAATTTTGTCTTCATCTCTGCTCCAAGTGGATGTATCTCTATTCTGAGGCTGTGCCCTCTGCTCCTAGACCCTCACCAAAGTAAACATCCTCTCCACATCTACTCTTCCAATTCCTTTCAACATTCAATACGTTTCAATGAGATTCTGAATTCTAGTGAATGCAGGCCCAGAACCGTTAAAACGTTCATCATATGATAAGCCTTTCAATTTTGGAATAATTTTCATGAACCTCTTTTGAATCCTCTCCAATTTTAGCACCACCTTTCATAGATAAGGGACCAAAACCTGTTCACAACTCTCCAAGTGAGGCCTCATTAGTGCCTTATAAATTCTTACAATTACATACTTGCTTTTATATTCTAGTCCACTTGAAACAAATACTAATAGTGTATTTGCCTCACTCCCCATCAAAACAATGTGGATCCTTTGATGTTAAGCTCTAGGCTATAATCTTGTTTCAGTTGCGATTCAATGATGCCAACAACATAATACATGCCAATCTCTAACGGTGCTAGAAGTTCATCTACCTTATTCTGTATACTGCATGTATTCAAATTAGACACCTTCAGTCCTGAATTCATAGCCCTTTTCAATTTTGTCCCCCTTTTACATTGCAACTTATCCCATTGATTGCAATTTTGCCCTGTCATCTGCCTGTTCTTGCTAGCAATCTCACTAGCCTCTGCATGTAAAACAACGGCCCCACCCTCAGCTCTTTCACTCCAGTTTCCATCTCCCTACTAAATTAATTTAAAACTTTCTGAGCAGCTGTAGCAAACCTATCCGCAAGCATATTGCACTCTTCCGGTTTAGGTCATCCCTTCCCCAGAAGAGATCCCAATGATCCAGAAATCTGAACCACTGCCTCCTGCACCAGTTTCTTAACCACGCATTCATCTGCCAACTCATCTTTTTCTTACCCTCACTAGCACATGCCACAGGCAGCAATCCAGAAATTACTACCCTGGAGGTAACACACACAAAATGCTGGTGGAACACAGCAGGCCAGGCAGCATCTATAGGAAGTACAGTCGACGTTTCGGGCTGAGACCCTTCGTCAAGACTAGCCTGGAGGTCTTGCTTTTCAGTTTTCATTCGAACTCTCAAAAATCTCTCTTCAGGAAATCCTGGCCTATCCTACTTACATCATTGGTGCCAATATATACCAATACTTCTGGCTGCTCGCTCTCCCCCTTTTGAAAGCCCTGGATCCCATCCAAGACATACCTCACCCTGGAAGCTGAAGGCAACATACCATCTGGGCATCTTTATCACATCCACGGAATCTAATCTCTGCTGCTCTAACTATGGAACTCCTATCACTACTGCAGTCCATTTTACCTTTCTTTCCGTACTAAACCACAGCACCAGGCTCGGTGGAATGGCCACAGGGGGACTCTGTGCTGCCTGCCCATTTCCCTTCCTTCTCCTGACAGTCAACAGTTACCTGCCTCCTGCAGTCTGGGGGGTCACTACCTCCCTGTAGCTCCTGTCCACCACTTCCTCAGTTTCCCATACGAGCCAAAGGTCATCAAGCTGCAGCTCCAGTTTCTTAACAACTGGAGCAGATGTTGTATCAGGAAGGCTGGGGGTCTCCCAGAATTCCCATATCAAGTCAAGTCAAGCCAAATCACTTTTATTGTCATTTCGACCATAACTGCTGGTACAGCACACAGTAAAAATGAGACAACTTTTTTTTCAGGACCATGGTGTTACATGACACAGTACAAAAACTAGATTGAACTATGTAAAAAACACAGAAAAAAAACTACACTAGACTACAGACCTACCCAGGACTGCATAAAGTGCACAAAACAGTGCAGGCATTACAATCAATAATAAACAAGACAATAGGGCAGTAAGGTGTCAGTCTAGGCGCTGGGTATTGAGGAGTCTGATAGCTTGGGGGAAGAAACTGTTACATAGTCTGGTCGTGAGAGCCCGAATGCTTCGGTGCCTTTTCCCAGCCGGCAGGAGGGAGAAGAGATTGTATGAGGGGTGCGTGGGGTCCTTCATAATGCTGTTTGCTTTGCAGATGCAGCGCGTAGTGTAAATTTCCGTAGTGGCGGGAAGAGAGACCCTGATGATCTTCTCAGCTGACCTCACTATCCGCTGCAGGGTCTTGCGATCCGAGATGGTGCAATTTCCAAACCAGGCAGTGATGCAGCTGCTCAGGATGCTCTCAATACAACCCCTGTAGAACGTGATGAGAATGGGGGGTGAGAGATGGACTTTCCTCAGCCTTTGCAGAAAGTAGAGATGCTGCTGGGATTTCTTTGCTATGGAGCTGGTGTTGAGGGACCAGGTGAGATTCTCCACCAGGTGAACACCAAGAAATTTGGTGTTCTTAATGATCTCTACCGAGGAGCTGTCAATGTTCAGTGGGGAGTGGTCGCTCCGTGCCCTCCTGAAGTCAACAACCATCTCTTTTGTTTTGTTCACATTAAGAGACAGGTTGTTGGCTCTGCACCAGTCCGTTAGCCACTGCACCTCCTCTCTGTAAGCTGACTCGTCATTCTTGCTGATGAGACCCACCACGGTCGTGTCATCGGCGAACTTGATGATGTGGTTCGAGCTGTGTGTTGCAGCACAGTCATGGGTCAGCAGAGTGAACAGCAGTGGACTGAGCACACAGCCCTGGGAAGCCCCCGTGCTCAGTGTGATGGTGTTGGAGATGCTGCTCCCGATCCAGACTGACTGAGGTCTCCCAGTCAGGAAATCTAAGATCCAGTTACAGAGGGAGGTGTTCAGGCCCAGTAGGCTCAGTTTTCCAATCAGTTTCTGAGGGATGATTGTGTTGAATGCTGAACTGAAGTCTATGAACAGCATCCGAACGTATGTGTCTTTTTTGTACAGGTAGGTTCGGGCCAGGTGGAGGGTGATGGCAATGGTGTCATCTGTTGAGCGGTTGGGATGGCACACAAACTGCAGGGGATCCAGTGAGGGGGGCAGCAGGGTCTTGATGTGCCTCATGACGAGCCTCTCAAAACACTTCATGATGATGGATCTGAGTGCAATGGGACGGAAGTCATTTAGACAGGACACTGAAGATTTCTTCGGCACGGGGACAATGGTGGCGGCCTTGAAGCATGTTGGAATGGTGGCGCTGCTCAGGTAGATGTTGAAGATGTCAGTGAGAACATCTGCTAGCTGGTCTGCACATCCTCTGAGCACTCTACCAGGGATGTTGTCTGGTCCAGCAGCCTTCCGTGGGTTGACCCTGCACAGGGTTCTTCTCACATCGGCCACGGTGAGACACAACACCTGGTCATTCGTAGGACGGGTGGACTTCCTCGCCGCCATGTCATTTTCCACCTATAGAAGTTATTCAGCGCATCTGGGAGGGAGGCATCACCTGCGCAGTCAGGTGATGTTGTCCTGTAATTGGTGATGTCCTGGATGCCCTTCCACATGTGCTGCTATCCTGGAAGTGGCTGTGGATTAGCTGGGCATGTGCACACTTTGCCCCTCTGATGGCCCGGGGCAGTTTGGCCCTCACTGTTGTTAGAGCTGCCTTGTCACCTGCTCTGAAGGCGGAGTCACAGGTCCTCACACACCTCTGCGGTCATCCATGGCTTTTGGTTAGCGTGTATAGTGATGTTCTTGGACAGAGTAACATCATCAATGCACTTGCTGATGTAGTTGGTCACCGATGCTGTGTACTCCTCTAAGTTGGTAGAGTTGCCATCGGTTGCAGCCTCCCTGAACATGTGCCAGTCAGTGTGCTCAAAGCAGTCTTGAAGAGCAGAGATGGCTCCTGCTGGCCAGGTTTTCACCTGCTTCTGAACTGGTCTGGAGCGCCTGACGAGCGGTCTGTATGCTGAGACTAGCATAACAGAGATGTGGTCATATCTCGCAGAAAGAACACAAGCCATTCTCACTACCATGAAGAGCTGTTTTTATAATCTTCATTTGTGGACTTCACGATGATTGGCATCAATGCCTCCAGGTGGTATTCTTTTATGTCTGGTGTAGAGCTCTTTGGTACAGGGATGATGGTAGCTGATTCGAATTGTGTGAGGACAGCAACCTGGACGAGTGAAGCGCTGAAAGTGTCCACAAAGTCATCCGTGAGTTGGTATGCACGCTCCCTGCGTACTCAGACTGGGAGCTTTTCTGTCCCGGCAGACGTATGTGGGGTTGTCCTTCCTGCATCTGCTACTGTTACAGACAGTGGCTGCTCACCTGGAAGTGGGATAGCTCTCGTGCCTGGTGTTGTGCTGCATGCATCATAGTGTGTATAAAAGTTGTTTGATTCACCCTAGATCCCAGCATTTGCAGTCTTTAGTGCCTGCAAGTATTTATGTACAGCTTCAATTGGATTTGAGGAATATTGGATCTGGCAGGATATCCCTTACTGGAAGCATATTCAGGATAATCACATTTAACAGCATGCTACATATGACATTAACCTAATATCAGCCCTGCATTCAATAGCTGGAGGGGACCCACTGCAGTATATTGCATCATCCATGTCTCCTCCATGTAGAACCATAGCTAACAGCTGGCCTCAAATTCATTTAAGCATTGACATCTAAACACAAACCTCCTTGGTCATTTTGCTTAAGATACATCTGTTGGATATCAATATACATAGTCTGAGCTTAATGTAAACTGACTGAGCCTGACAAGATAAATAAAACAAAAAAGCTATGAGAAGTGGCTAATCGGGCACTTCAAAGAAAACAGAGGTTCATTTACTGCTTAGAATATGCATGAATCACTTTTATAAAAACAACTGTTCATGGCTGAATAAACTGGACTGGCTGATTACATTAATGACATGGAAGTTAATTTGAAAATCTTTAAGGGCTGAAGAGAAATTGCACAGAGCCTTTTCTGATGTGGATCTTTGCATACGATTATCAGCTCACAGTAACAGAAGAAATTGGAGCTACCTCCCGATGAGGCAGATTCTACATGGTCTGTGGAGACAACACGTTCGAGTGGCCTGATGGATCCTTACATTCCATATTTTGTGCTTTTGAGTGTTTGACAGCATTGCAGGATCACAATAATATTCACACTGGGAAATTCATGAAAAAGAAACATGGTCTTTTGGTAGATGTCAAAACATTAGCATCTCTTGTTGAAAATTTAAAGATTTCTCAGCAACAAAAAGTTGGATTAATTATTTGCTCTTGTGAAGAGCAGAACTCAAGAAGGAGCAGAAGATAAATGTTAAACATTATTTGCAGTCATAAACAGTTCTTCAGTGGTCTGTTGCAGCCCAAGGTGTTTGTGTGCACAGTGCAATATGAATATTAAGGATCTAACATACTCAAGCTGCCAACTACTTCCCGTAGTTATAGACATTTAAGCCCTGCCCTTGGCATTCTTTAGGCTCCCAGGATATGCAATAGATTTATTTAATTTTGTAAATGCACTACTGGGAATCTTTATAGGCAGCATTTGGAATGCAAAATAATGATTCTTGTAAGTAATGATAAAAGAAGAGTGCTCCAATGACTCATTTCTTCACAAAGAGATTTAATAGCTCTTAAATATTTAATAGATTAGAAGTGATAAAACTTCAAAAAAAAATTCAATATTTTTGCCCAATTGTGAATGGAAAAAGTGCAATCATTTAGATTACATTGCAAGTAATAACACATGGCTTAGAATCCATAATTGATATGACAAGTGAGAGTGAAGAAACAGTTCCTAAGTAATCAGGTTGTGTCTGACTGCATTCTCAGCTCACCAGGTTGTTTTGTTTAAGAAGGGGTGGTGCAGCAAACTGGCATCTCAAAGTCAAATAGTAGAAAGCATCTGTATGTATGAGATGTACTGCACTCCCAAATAGTTGGCAAGAGTAAATCACAGGAATATAGCTGAGCAGAAGCATCAAACATTGATAAGACATATAACAAAGGAGAAATGCAAAAAGGCAGAGCCAAGTTTGGGTTGTTTTTCCAAATCTTTGAACTGCTTTTAGAATGAAATTTGAAAGAGCTTGGAAAAGAACACCTGCCCACCTTATTGGCTAAGAAACAGTATGTGACCTACACAACACAAATAGAGAAAGGTAAACTGAGCATTGAACTGTTGAAATAAATGCTAAAATTGGTAGAACTTCAATCAGCTCCTGAACATTAAAAGGTGGATTAGCATTTTTGATGTAATTCTTCTTTAGAATCAAAGTAACAAAAAGCATCATTATTGATCTGTATCCAAAGAGGTAAAGCAGTTCCAATGCCTATCTTAACTTCCCACAGCAACTGTCCTTCTGGATAATCTTTATCACATTTAAACCAAAATACTGTCAGTGCAATACAACCAAACTAAGTGAATAATACAACTTGAGCCAGTTTTGAATACTTGAATGCTTGCAATTTAAGTTTGATATCCTGGATTTTGATTAGTTTCTTGAAATCCACAGAAGCCTTTCTGGAATGAAAATCATGACTGACTTGAGTGAATTTTGTTTGCACTATATCAATTCTAGCATAAAACTACAAAGTGTAAATTCAGCAGCATTTAAAATCAAATTTAATTGCAACTATTTTCTACAGAACAGAAATTATAAGAACTATTAATTCAGAACAGTGAAAATTACTTGTGAAATAAGGAAAACGATCAATAAAAGTAGGAATTTGATCCGCCAACTAACAGGATCTCCAATGCCAAAGCCAATTTTTGATTATGAAGTAAACCTTGTGAAACTACCCAAGATCCCATGAATTTGGATCCTGCATACTTGATTAGTTTATTTTATCCATTTGTCCATAATAATTGTATTACTCATTTAATACTAGAGGGCATGGATTGAAGGGGAGAGGGGGTAGGTTGTGAGGCTTTTACTTAGAGAGTTGTGGATGCCTGGAATGTACTGCCTGGTATGGTGGTAGAGGCAAATACACTAGAGGCTTTTAAGAGATGCTTAGACAAGCACATAGATGTAAGGAAGATTAGAGGAATAGGGACATGGTGTATGTAAGAGGGTTTAGTGTTCGGGTGTTTTTGATTTGCTTTTTAGCCGGTTCGCCACAACGTTGTGGACCATGTGGCCTGTTCTGTACTCTTCTCTGTTCAGCTACTAAAGAGGCAGATTTGCTGGAGAATAAATGACAAATCAAAGTTTACAGAGAAACAGTCCCAAATCTCTGACCAATATGCTGATTTATAAGCATGGGAATATTTAATCAACAAGAAATTTGTCTCCATCTAGAATTTCAAAGGCAGGACAAGACAAGATGTCGTGTGCTGACTCTGTGATATTATTCAGCATTACCAACCAGGATGGGTTTCTAAGCAACTATGTTCATGAAATGTTTCATTTTCTCAAGTATTTCTTTGATTGGGGAAAGAAGGACAGAAAAGCACTTGGTCACTTCTTACATGATTACAGAAAATTCTAAGAAAACAGTGATGTATAGAACTATCAGTCTGATAATATTGTGCTCAGACAAAAAGCTTTCTAAATATATTTTTATTTAGAAATGCCCTTTAAAGTCAAGAGAGTCATGTGAAAGCCCAAGAAAAGTAATTCTCCAATATACTTGAACAGGGGCAATGATTTATTTGTTCTGACTCTCACTTTCTGATACTATATTTTCTGAAAAGCTTAAGTTTCTGAACTCTAACAGTTGGAACAGCCTCTTAAACTTATATGAATCTATTTTTTAGTGTTGATTTTCATACTAACTTAAAATTTCTAAGAGCCATAGCTGTTATTTATTTGCTTCTGATTGCCTGGCAGAGAAATAAAATGAACCACATTTTAAAAGCATGTGAACTTTGTATTGTCGGTTATATATTCTGTTATTTTTCAGACAGTCAATTTACATCTAAAGTATCCAAAAGATAGAGATTGATTTAAGACATTTTAAAAGTATAAAAAGTACATGAAAGTGTACAACTAATTTATTCTTCGATTCTACTGATTGTCTGACGAATTGTCTAATTTATTAACATCTTTGAAAATGGGAAAATGGTAAAAGAAATTATTAAAAAATAAAATGATCATTAAGAAACAAAGCAGCAATAACAACTTCTACATTTCTAAGAACTATTACTTACTTTGTTATCAATAAAGATTGAAAATGAAAAAAGAAATACTACTATTTGCACTCCTGGAATACAGTATAAGAAACAGCTGAAATCTTGCTCTGTTTACTATGAATGCTAAGCACTTCATAGTAGAACTGAAAAAAGGATCTTGACTCCTAGATATCAATATTTGGATTTATTGCATATGCCCAAAAGAAATTGAATCTCAGGGTTATATATGGTGAAATATATGTACTGTAATAATAAATTCACTTTGAACTTTGACTGCTGGGAATCACTGGTTCATTGCCTCTCTAACTTATAAATCGAAGCAAGAGGCTGAGAGTGAAGGACTAAAGACATCTCGGAGAGAAGCCACTTTTTTACACTGATCGGGAAAAAGAGGCTAGACTGCGCAGGCGCGTGACGTAGCGCACCAAAGGTTTTTTAAAAAAGACCGCCATATACAGTGGCCATCGTCGGAGTGGACTGAGTGAGCGAGGGACGGCTTTGGCGCTGACAGGCAGAGGCGAGGGTAGGTTCCGGTAAGTTTTGTTTTGTTCGTTTAGAGTAGAGAGAATGCCAGGAAGGATGTTGGAATGCTCCTCTTGCAGGATGTGGGAAGTCAGGGAGACGGGAGATCTCCCTGACAATGACACCTGCGAGAAGTGCATCCAGCTGCAGCTCCTAACAAACCGCGTTAGGGAACTGGAGCAGGAGCTGGATGACCTCCGGATCATTCGGGAGAATGAGAAGTTTATAGATAGTAGTTTCAGGGAGGTAGTTACGCCAAAGGAGCAGGGCACAGGTAATTGGGTTACCGTCAGGTGAGGGAAGGGGAAGGGCAGGCAGAGCAGGGCTCCCCTGTGGCCATTCCCCTCAACAACAAGTATACCGATTTGGATACTGTTGGGGGGGGAATGACTTACCTGGGACAAGCCGTGGCAGCTGGATCTCTGGCACCGAGTCTGGTTCTGCAGTGCAGAAGGGAGGGTGGAAGAGAAGGAGAGCGGTAGTGATAGGGGACTCAATAGTTAGAGGTACAGACAGAGGTTCAGAGAGGTACAGAGGTTCTGTGGTCGCGACAGAGAGTCCCAGATGGTTAGTTGCCTTCTGGGTGCCAGGGTCAGGGAAGTCTCTGACTGCATGCACAGCTTTTTGAAATGGGAGGGTGAGCAGCCAGATGTCATGGTACACATCGGTACCAATGATGTTGGAAGAAAGCGTGAGGAGGTCCTGAAGAGTGAGTGTAGAGAGCTTAGTAGGAAGTTAAAAAGCAGGACCTCAAGGGTGGTAATCTCAGGATTGCTACCCGTGCCACATGCCAGTGAGGGTGAGGATGCTCTGGAGGATGAACACGTAGCTGAGGAACTGGTGTAGGGGGCAGGCTTTCAGATTTCAGGATCATTGGGACTTCTGGGGCAGGTGGGACCTGTACAAGAGAGACGGGTTACACCAGAACTACAGGGGGACCAATATCCTTGTAGGGAGGTTTGTTAGTGCTATGGGGGGGGGGTGGTTAAACTAGATTTGCAGGGGGATGGGAACCAGAGTGATAGTGGAGCGGGGGTGAAAATAAATGATATTAAAGGTTCATGCAAAGTCAAAAATAGAAGGGTTGTGTGTGGTGGTAATAATCTTCTGAGGTGTGTCTACTTCAATGCAAGGAGTACTGTGGGGAAGGCTGATGAGCTGAGGGCGTGGTTTGACACTTGGAATTATGACATTGTAGCCATTAGTGAAACTTGGCTACAGGAGGGGCAGGACTGACAACTTAATGTTCCAGGGTTCCGATGTTTCAGACTTGATAGTGGCAGAGGGATGAAGGGTGGGGGGTGGGGGGGGTGGCATTGCTAGTCAGGGAAAATGTTACAGCAGTGCTCAGGCAGGACAGATTAGAGGGCTTGTCTACCGAGGCCATATGGGTGGAGCTGAGAAACAGGAAAGGTATGACCACATTAATGGGGTTGTATTATAGACCACCCAATAGTCAGCGAGAATTGGAGGAGCAAATCTGCAGAGAGATAGCAGTCAACTGCAGGAAACAAAGTTGTGATAGTAGGGGATTTTAATTTTCCACATATTGATTGGGACTCTCATACTGTTAAAGGTCTAGATGGATTAGAGTTTGTAAAATGTGTTCAGGAAAGTTTTGTAAATCTATAAATAGAGGTACTGACTAGAGAGGATGCAATATTAGATCTATTAGGAAACGAGCTAGGACAGGTGACAGAAGTGTGTGTGGGGGAACACTTTGGTTTCAGTGATCATAACATTAGTTTCAACTTGATCATGGATAAAGATAGATCTGGTCCTTGGGTTGAGGTTCTAAACTGGAAAAAGGCCAAATTTGAAGAAACGAGGAAGGTTCTAAAAAGCGTGGATTGGGACAGGTTGTTCTCTGACAAGGATGCTGTTGGTAAGTGGGTGGCTTTCAAATGAGAAAGTTTGAGAGTGCAGAGTTTGTATGTTCCTCAGGATTAGGTGATCTAGGTGCCCTTGTTCATCAGTCACTGAAAGCAAGCATGCAGGTACAGCAGGCAGTGAAGAAAGCTAATGGCATGTTGGCCTTCATAACGAGGGGAGTTGAGTAAAGGAGCAAAGAGGTCCTTCTGCAGTTGTACAGGACCCTGGTGAGACCACACCTAGAGTATTCTGTTCACTTTTGGTCTCCAAATTTGAGGAAGGACATTCTTGCTATTGAGGAAGTGCAGCGTAGGTTCACAAGGTTAATTCCCGGGATGGTGGGACTGTCATATGTTGAAAGATTGGAGCAACTGGGCTTGTATACACTGGAATTTAGAAGGATGAGAGAGGATCTGAAGGATGAGAGGATCTAAACGTAAGATTATTAAGGGATTGGACACGCTAGAGGTAGGAAATATGTTCCCAATGTTGGGGGAGTCCAGAACCAGAGGCCACAGTTTAAGAATAAGGGGTAGGCCATTTAGAACAGAGTTGAGGAAAAACTCTTTCACCCAGAGAGTTGTGGATCTATGGAATGCTCTGCCTCAGAAGGCAGTGGAGGCCAATTCTCTGGGTGCTTTCAAGAAAGAGTTAGATAGAGCTCTTAAAGATAGGGGAGTCAAGGGATATGGGTAGAAGGCAGGAACGGGGTACTGATTATGGATGATCAGCCATGATCACATTGAATGGTGCTGCTGGCTCAAAGGGCTGAATGGCCTACCCCTGCACCTATTGTCTATTGATTAAAGGCAAAGTGAATAAAAATAAGGAACCTTGGTTCTCCAGGGGTATTGGAACTCTTATAAAGAAGAGAGAGATGTATGACATGTATAGGAAACAGGGAGCAAATAAGGTACTTGAGTATTAAAAAGTGCAAAAAAATACTTAAGAAAGAAATCAGCGGGCTAAAAGAAGACATGAGGTAGCTTTGGCAGTCAAGATGAAGGATAATCCAAAGAGCTTCTACAGGTATATTGAGAGCAAAAGGATAGCAAGGGATAAAATTGGTCCTCTTGAAGATCAGAGTGGTCGGCTATGTATGGAACCTAAAGAAATGGGGGAGATCTTAAATGGATTTTTTGTGTCTGTATTTACTAAGGAAACTGGCATGGAGTCAATGGAAATAAGGCAAACAAGTAGTGAGGTCATGGAACCTATACAGATTGAGGAGGAGGAGGTGCTTGCTACCTTGAGGCAAATCAGAATAGATAAATCCCCAGGACCTGACAGGGTATTCCCTTGGACCTTGAAGGGGACTAATGTTGAAATTGCAGGGGCCCTGGCAGATATATTTAAAATGTCAGTATCTACGGGTGAGGTGCCGGAGAATTGAAGGATAGCCCCTGTTATTCCGTTGTTTAAAAAAGGCTCTAAAAGTAATCTGAGAAATTATAGGCTGGTAAGTTTGACGTTGGTAGTAGGTGAATTATTGGAAAGAGTACTAAGAGATAGGATCTACAAGTATTTAGATAGACAGGGAATTATTAGGGAGAGTCAACACAGCTTTGTGCGTGGTAGGCAATGTTTAACAAATCTATTAGAGATTTTCGAGGAGGTTACAAGGAAAGTGGATGAAGAGAAGGCAGAGGATGTTGTCTACAAACTCTCATTGACAACAATGCATCAGTGATGGAAAATCAACCTAAGTACCTGGCGGCTGATCTGAACCTTCTGACTCAGACATCTACTGATGCTGGTTTACATCGAGTACATGTTAAGAAACATAGCAACTTAGAAAATGAGCTGGTTTCTCCAAAACTCTCGTCAACCTTGTTCCTTTTTCATTTCTCTGACAAAATTGCTGAAATAATCCACGTAAGATGCTGGAATTCACCAGAAAATCCAGCAATAAAGAAGCCAAGACTTGAGTAAAACTCACAAGTACCAAGTAATATTACATCATCTGAATTCACTTTTATTTGTAATGCACCATTTCTACAAAGTTAAAGGTAGAGATCAGAAATATAACTGAAATCAGTTACATTTTAATGTAATACAGTTTTTGGTGGCCTGATTCTGCTCCTATATCTTATGGTCTAACCCTAATCCTGAGTCTTTTGAATGCGGAAGGAAACTGGAGCACCCAGAGGAAACCCATGCAGTCATGGGGAGTCGTGCAATCACAGCACAACACTAAATAACCTGGCGGTGGAAGGGTTAATGGTTTAAGAAATAAGGTAAACACAAAAATAATTAAGGAAATCTTTTAAGTGCTGATGTCCTTGACGATTCTGTACTCAGTTGTTAGACCATTAAGAAATCAATACTGTAGCATTAAGTGATAAATATTTTATGAAATGCAAGGTAAAGTATATACAAGTACAGTAATGTAATTCCAGAGTTTGCTTTGCCCACTCCAATTTCAATAATAAGTATTAATCTGAGGAGGACACCTTCTCAATTTATTGACGTGTCTGTGCATGATTAAAGGCTCCAAGTTTTAAAGCTGTTCTGTGATAAGTACATTGATCAGTGCTGCACAGTAACCACAGCGCCACAATTTGCTGGGTCATTTGAATTCCAGACAGAGGTCTACCAGACTCCCTGTTCCTTGTTAGGGTTTCAATGCACAATCTCACAGGGAAGTGGGTCACAGACTTACGCTGTGATATTTTACTGTCACGCCATTTGCCAACCAGTGACTGAGAACAAGTGAAAGTTGACAAAAATTGAGACATCTTCAATTCGTTACTATTTCATTAACATTGAATTTAGATGTTTCAACATCCCATTGTAGTTGGCAATATAGCCTGGTTGGAGTTACAAGCTATCACATTTTAACAAACTAGTCTTGTTTCTGAGCTTCACTTAATAAGCAAAACTACCTTTTGGTTTAACAGTAATTAATTATCTATGAAGGCCCCAGGTCTGATTTCTGATCTGTGTTCATTTAGGTCACAGCATTATATAATAGTTATAGCACAAAAAGTGTCCATTTGTCTATAATTCTACATTGATTCTTGGCTGCCCAATGAAACCAGTTCCTTTCCCATGCACTCTCTCCACAGATCTGCAAAGTGGGTGATTCCATATGATCTAAATGCCTGTCAGTCAGTGAAAAGTAAAGTTAGAAAGAACTTTTGTTCAGCCCAAAATATTGGCTGCTTAATAACCTCCACAAATGCTGCCTGACTTGCCAAGGTTAGCCAGCAATTTTTGTGTGTTGACAAAGATTTCCAGCATCTGCAGAATTCCTTGTGTCTCTCATTCCTTAGGGTACCCAACAATTGATGCTGAGTGTGAATAGGATTTGATTAGGCTATAGTAATTTACACAGTTAAATGATACTCACCATAATACACTGAAACACATCCAACATGGCAGAAGGTTATTAAGTGCATTGGCAATAGTGTTTTAATCAGCACTTTCACAGGACAGTCGATTGGAGAAAATGTTATTGGAAATGCAAAGGATAGGTTACAGTATGTCTGGGTTTGCATGGAGATATAAGGATTAATACATTCATCCCAAAGAATAGTTGGCAAAGGAGGAAGCAAACCATTCATTTAAGCATTCAGCTGAGAGGAAAATTGGATCAGGCATTATGGCCTGGAAACATGCCTGCACCACGAATAGTGCTCCAAAGCAATTTGTCAGCTGCCAGAAACTAAAAGCTACATGTGCTGAAAATTTCAATAAAAGGAAATGATGGTGATATCATGAGTTCATGTATGAATGTGGATGGTGGTGGAGGGGGAGAGGTCAGCCCCCTGTTTAAGGAACAAGTGACGGGCTCTCAAGCCATCCAGGTCAGTGATGGAGGAGTAGAGGGATTTCCTTATACGCACACTATAATGGAATAAAATGTGCATTTGACCCAAATAACTTTGTTACTAACAGAAGCTGAAATCATTAAAATAAAACAGACCAACTCAATACTGAACTCCAATCTGCCTACTGAACATAGAACAGTAGAGCATAGGAACAGTTCCTTCAGCCCCCAATGTTGTGCCAAATTAATTAGAATCAGAATGAGAACTGGTTTAATATCACTGGCATACGTCATGAAATTAGTTGTTTGTGGCAGCAGTACATTATAATAAATAATAATAAAAAACTACAAATGATAATAAAAATATGCTTTTTCTAAATAAATTAATTAAGTAATGCAAAAAAGAGAGCAAAAACAGAAAAAAATAGTGAAGTAGTGTAGATGGCTTCATTGTCCACGCAGAAATCTGATGGTAGAGGAGAAGAATATGTTCTAAAATGTTGAATGTGTATCTTCAGGCTCTTGTACCTCTTTCTTGATGGCGGAAATGTGAAGAGAGCATCTCCTGGGTGATGGGGGTCGTTAACAATGAATGCCCCTTTTTTGAGGCATTGCCTTCTGAAGATGCCCTCGATGCTGGGGAGGCTAGTGCTGGCCAAGTTTCGCAACTTTCTGCAGCTTTTTTCAATCCTGTGCAGTGGTCCCTCTGACCTAGGGGGTGATGCAATTAGTTAGAATGCTCTCCATGGTACATCTGTAGAAATTTGCACGTGTTTTTTGCTGACATACCGAGACTCCTCAAGCTCCTAATGAAATATAGCCATTGTTGTGTCGCCTTTGTAATTGTATCAGTATGTTGGCCCCAGGATAGATCTTCAGACATGTTGACACCCAGTAACTTGAAACTACTCACCCTTTCTATTTCTGATCTCTCGATCAGGACTAGTGTGTGTTCCCTCGACTTCCTCTTCTTGAAGTCCATAATCAATTAAATTAATAATCAAATGCCCAGCTAAACTAATCCCTTCTGCTTACACATCACTTCTATCCACATCCTTCTACTTCCTACACATACATGTACCTATCTAAGAGCCTCTTGAATGCCTCTATTATATCCACCTTCACCATCAGCTATGTCTCTCCTGATCTTACAAACCTCTATCTGATCTCCCCTCAGCATTCACACTCCAGAGTAAACAAAGAAATTTGTTCAAGCTCTCCTTAGAGCACATCCTGATAAACCTCGTCTACTGCCTTCACAAAGCCTCCACATCTCTCCCGTAATGGGGTGCCCAGAAGTGAATACAATACTCCAGAGGGGCCCTAATAAAATAAAGCTGCAATGTAACTTCCCAACTCTTGAACTCATTTCCTAGACTAATAAAGATAAGCATGTCATATGTCTTCTTCGCCATCCTATCAAGCTGTGTTGTTACTTTCAAGGAGTTGTGGACTTTGATGTCAAGATCCCTCCATATATGAACATTGTTAAGCGTCTTGTCACTAACAGTGTACTGTCTCTTTACATTAATTATATAACAATATAACAATTACAGCACAGAAACAGGCTATCTCGGCCCTTCTAGTCCGTGCCGAATGCTTACTCTCACCTAGTTCCACCAACCAGCACTCAGCCCATAACCCTCCATTTCTTTCCTGTCCATATACCTATCCAATCTTATCTTAAATGACAATATCGAACCTGCCTCTACCACTTCTACTGGAAGCTCATTCCACACAGCTGCCACTCTCTGAGTAAAGAAGTTCCCCCTCATGTTAACCCTAAATTTTTGCCCCCTAACTCTCAACTCATGTCCTCTTGTTTGAACCTCCCCCACTCTCAATGGAAAATCCCTATCCACGTCAACTCTATCTATCCCACCTCAAACTTCTACACTCCAAAGAATAAAGACCTAACTTGTTCAACCTTTCTCTATAACTTAGGTGCTGAAACCCAGGTAACATTCTACTAAATCTCCTCTGTACACTTTCTATTTTGTTGACAACTTTCCTATAATTCGGTGACCAGAACTATACACATTACTCCAAATTTGGCCTCACCAATGCCTTATGCAATTTTAACATTACATCCCAACTCCTATACTCAATGCTCTGATTTATAAAGGCCAGCATACCAAAAGCTTTCTTCACCACCCTATCCACATGAGATTCCACCTTCAGGGAACTATGCACTGTTATTCCTAGATCACTCTGTTCTACTGTATTCTTCAATGCCCTACCATTTACTATGTATGTCCTATTTGGATTATTCCTACCAAAATATAGCACCTTGCACTTATCAGCATTAAACTCCATCTGCCAACTTTCAGCCCACTCTTCTAACTGGCCTAAATCTCTCTGCAAGCTTTGAAAACATACTTCATTATCCACAACGCCATCTACCTTAGTATCATCTGCATACTTACTAATCCAATTTACCACCCCATCATCCAGATCATTAATGTATATGACAAACAACATTCGACCCAGTACAGATCCCTGAGGCACACCACTAGTCACCAGCCTCTAGCCTGACAAACAGTTATCCACCAGTACTCTCTGGCATCTCTCATCCAGCCACTGTTGAATCCATTTTACTACTTCAATATTAATACCTAATGATTGAACCTTCCTAACTAACCTTCCGTGTGGAACCTTGTCAAAGGCCTTACTGAAGTCCATATAGACAACATCCACTGCTTTATTCTCATCAACTTTCCTAGTAACCTCTTCAAAAAATTCAATAAGATTTGTCAAACATGACCCTCCACGCACAAATCCATGTGACTATTCCTAATCAGATCCTGTCTATCTAGATAATTATATATATCATCTCTAGGAATACTTTCCGTTAATTTACCCACCACTGACGTCAAACTTACAGGCCGATAATTGCTCAGTTTACTCTTAGAACCCTTTTAAACAATGGAACCACATGAGCAATACGCCAATCCTCTGGCACCACCCCATCTCTAATAACATTTGAAATATTTCTGTCAGAGCCCCTGCTATTTCTCACTAACTTCCCTCAAGGTCCTAGGGAATATTCTGTCAGGATCCGGAGACTTATCCACTTTTATCTTCTTAAAAACCGCCAGAACTTCCTCTTCTTTAATCATCATAGTTTCCGTAAGTACCCTATTTGTTTCCCTTACCTTACACAATTCAATGTCCTTCTCCTTGGTGAATACCGAAGAAAAGAAATTGTTCAATATCTCCCCAATCTCTTTTGGCTCCTCACATAGCTGCCCACTCTGATTCTTTAAGGGGCCAATTTTATCCCTCACTATCCTTTTGCTATTAATATAACTGTAGAAACCCTTTGGATTTATTTTCACCTTACTTGTCAAGGAAACCTTATATCTTCTTTTAGCTTTTCTAATTTCATTCTTAAGATTCTTTTTACATTCTTTGTATGTACTTACATCCATCATCATGAAGTGTTTCGAGAGGCTCGTCATGAGGCATATCAAGACCCTGCTGCCTCCCTCACTGGACCCCCTGCAGTTTGTGTACTGTCCCAACCGTTCAACAGACAACACCATTGCCACCACCCTCCACCTGGCCCTAACCCACCTGGACAAAATAGACACATACGTTCGGATGCTGTTCATAGACTTCAGTTCAGCATTCAACACAATCATCCCTCAGAAACTGATTGGAAATCTGAGCCTACTGGGCCTGAACACCTCCCTCTGCAACTGGATCCTAGACTTCCTGACTGGGAGACCTCAGTCAGTCCGGATCAGGAGCAGCATCTCCAACACCATCACACTGAGCACGGGGGCTCCCCAGGGCTGTGTGCTCAGCCACTGCTGTTCACTCTGCTGACCCATGACTGTGCTGCAACACACAGCTCGAACCATATCATCAAGTTCGCCGATGACACGACCGTGGTGGGTCTCATCAGCAAGAACGACGAGTCAGCTTACAGAGAGGAGGTGCAGCAGCTAATGGACTGGTGCAGAGCCAACAACCTGTCTCTTAATGTGAAAAAAACAAAAGAGATGGTTGTTGACTTCAGGAGGGCACGGAGCAACCACTCCCCCTTGAACATTGATGGCTCCTCGGTAGAGATCGTAAAGAGCACCAAATTTCTTGGTGTTTACCTGACGGAGAATCTCACCTGGTCCCTCAACACCAGCTCCATAGCAAAGAAAGCCCAGCAGCGTCTCTACTTTCTGCGATGGCTGAGGAAAGTCTATCTTCCACCCCCGCATCTTCATCACATTCTACAGGGGTTGTATTGAGAGCATCCTGAGCAGCTGCATCACTGCCTGGTTCGGAAATTGCACCATCTTGGATCGCAAGACCCTGCAGAAGATAGTGAGGTCAGCTGAGAAGATCATCAGGGTCTCTCTTCCTGCCATCACGGACATTTACACTACATGCTGCATCCACAAAGCAAACAGCATTATGAAGGACCCCATGCACCCCTCATACAAACTCTTCTCCCTCCTGCCGTCTGGGAAAAGGCTCCGAAGCATTTGGGCTCTCACGACCAGACTATGTAACAGTTTCTTCCCCCAAGCTATCAGACTCCTCAATACCTGAAGCCTGGACTGACACCTTGTCCTACTGTCTTGTTTATTATTTATTGTAATGCCTGCACTGTTTTTGTGCATTTTATGTGGTCCAGTGTAGGTCTGTAGTCTAGTGTAGCTTTCTCTGTGTTGTTTTTTTTAATGACGTAGTTCAGTCTAGTTTTTTTGTACTGTGTCATGTAACACCATGATCCTGAAAAACGTTGTCTCATTTTTACTATGCACTGTACCAGCAGTTATGGTCGAAATGACCATAAAAGTGACTTGACTAGACTTGACTTGATATTCCTCGAGCACCTCATTTACTCCATGCTGCCTATATTGCAGATCTCCCTCTTTTTCCAAACCAAGTTTCCAATATCCCTTGAAAACCATGGCTCTCTCAAACTTTTAACCTTTTCTTTCAACCTAACAGGAACAAAGATTCTGTACACTCAAAATTTTACCTTTAAGTGACCTCCATTTCTCTATTACATCCTTCCCATAAAACAAATTGTCCCATTCCACTCCTAAATCCTTTCGCATCTCCTCAAAGTTAGCCTTTCTCCAACCAAGGTCTCAACCGTGGTTCCAGACCTATCCTTCGCCATAATTATATTGAAACTAATGGTATTGTGATCACTGGACCTGAAGTGCTTCCCAACACATACCTCCGTCACCTGACCTATCTCATTCCCTAACAGGAGATCCAACACTGCCCCTTCTCTAGTTAGTACCTCTATGTATTGCGGCAAAAAACTATCCTGCACACATTTTACAAACTCCAAACCATCCAGCCCTTTTACACTATGGGCTTCCCAGTCTATGTGTGGAAAATTAAAATTTCCCACAATCACAACCTTGTGCTTACTACAAATATCTGCTATCTCCTTCCAAATTTGCTCCTCCAATTCTCGCTCCCCATTAGGTGGTCTATAATACACCCCTATTAGTATTACTACACCTTCCCCATTCCTCAATACCACCCAGATAGTCTCCCTAAATGAACCCTCTAATCTATCCTGCCAGAGCACCGCTGTAATATTTTCTCTGACAAGCAATGCAACACCTCCCCCTCTTGCCCCTCCGATTCTATTACACCTGAAGCAATGAAATCCAGGAATATTTAGTTGCCAATCACAGCCCTCCGGCAACCATGTTTCACTAGTAGCTACAACATCATATTTCCTGGTATCAATCCATGCTCTAAGCTCATCCACCTTTCTTACAATGCTCATAGCATTAAAATAAATGCATTTAAGAAATTCTCCACCTCTTACTCTGTTTATCCTTAATGGTGCAAACAACTTTACTATCTTCTTTTTTTTTCCTTCTCCCCTACATCCTCAGTCTGAGCGCTCCTCTTCTCTATCACTTGCCCATCCTCCCTCACACACTGTCTACAAGCTTTCTCTATTTATGAACTAACCTCCTCTCTCCTAGACTCTTCAATTTGATTCCCAACCCCCAACCATTCTTGTTTAAAGTCTCCCCAGTAGCCTTAGCAAATCCCCCCGCCAGGATATTGGTCCCCCTAGGATTCAAGTGCAACCCATCCTTTTTGTACAGGTCATACCTGTCCCAAAAGAGGTCCCAATGATGCAGAAACTTGAATCCCTGCCCCTTGCTCCAATCCCTCAGTCATGCATTTATCCTCCACCTCTTTCCATTCCTACTCTCACTGTCAGGGCACAGGCAGTAATCCTGAGATTACTACCTTTGCGGTCCTTCTTCTCAACTCCCTTCCTAACTCTCTATATTCTCCTTTCAGGACCTCTTTCCTTTTCCTACCTATGTCATTGGTACCTATATGTACCACAGCCTCTGGCTCCTCACCCTCCCACTTCAGGATATCTTGGACACAATCAGAAATATCCCGGACCCTGGCACCAGACAGGCAAACTACCATCCGGGTCTCCTGATTGCGTCCACAGAATCGCCTATCTGACCCCCTAACCACCGAGTCCCCTATCACTACTGCCTTTCTCTTCCTTTCCCTACCCTTCTGAGCCACAGGGCCAGACTCTGTGCCGGAGGCATGGCCACTGCTGCTTCCCCCAGGTAGGTTGTCCCCCCCAACAGTACTCAAACAGGAGTACTTATTGTCAAGGGGTACATCCACTGGGGTACTCTCTAGTACCTGATTCTTCCCCTTCCCCCTCCTAACCGTGACCCACCTGTCTGCCTCCCATGGTCCCGGTGTGACCACCTGCCTGTAACTCCTCACTCTCCCTGACCAGACAAAGGTCATCGAGCTTCAGCTCCAGTTCCCTAACACGGTCCCTCAGGAGCTGCAGCTCGGCGCACCTGGTGCAGGTATGGATGTCCGGGAGGCTCGGAGACTCCAGGATCTCCCACATCCAACAACGAGAACAACAAGCTGCCCTCACACTCATACTTCCCCCTTTCCTCAAATAACAGGAAAAAGTTGAAAACTAAACCTATCTTGCCTCGCCCGTTTCCACCTAAGCCCGTTGAGCCAAAGCCCTTATGCCTTCACTCTGCTCCCGGCACACGACGCTGCCTGCTGTACAAAGCTGTGTTACTTTTAAATCTTCCTCACTTCACTGCCCGACATCTCACGCCTGCGCAGTCCCGCCTCTCTTAACCCCGGTGAGAAGATCAAAATGGCTCCCGCAGCACTTCCGTTCTGAGTCGCAGACTTCTTTCTCCAAATTAAACCCGAATCAGGATTCCTGTCCCTTTAAATCTTCCGCACTTCACTGACCGACGTCAGGCGCCTGCGCAGTTTTACCTCATTGTACAACACTACATTTGTCCGTCAAACGTCACCTGCCATTTCTCCACCCATATCTGCAACTGATCTAAATTCCACTATGTCTGTGGCTAGAGAGGGCAAGAAGATATTGTTCAAGACCCCAACAATTTGATCTTCTGCTTCTCTCAGAGTATACCCTGTCAGGATCTGGGGACTTATCCACTTGACTGTTCCTTAACCGACCCAACACTACTGCACCTTTACCTCAAATTGCCCTATGCAGCATTCTCAATCCCTCATGTCCTTCTCTTTGATAAATACTGATGGAAGGAACTCATTTAGAACCTTGAGTGGTCCTACCTTGCTCCTATTATCATCCTGCTCCTGATGTATGTGTAGAATGCCCTGGGATTCTCTCTAATCTTATAGTCCTATCAAACAAAAGAATGGGCTGAGGGCCCTTCACTGCTTTGAACAAAGGTCCAAACTCTCCCTTCTTTGTCCGCCATTTTCTATTTTTATTCACTTGTGCACTTTGTGTGCAGCTGCCCTCCGTTCCAGAAATATTCTGTTGCAAATGAACCTGAGGACATTTTGTGCAGTAGAATGCAACCCAACCACTTGAACGTACACCATTCTTCTGCTGGTTTCACCATTGCATCGGAGGATCGTCAGGGCACTAATCGGGGAGGGGTAAAGGTGTGACTTCAGAAATCACTTCAGGGCACCGGGTGTTGGGGAGGCAATTAAGCTGATGATGGTTTGTGGACACAATCAGCACAGGATCAGGTAGTGGAGAACCAGAAAGTTATTCACAATAAAGTTGGATTGATTAAGGGATTGCATATACAAGACAGGTAAAATATTTGCAGCTACATGATCACGCACTCATTGAATTCCCAGAGTAAGGACAGTCTCTCTTTAATAGTACAAAGGCAATTCTCATCTGCCTTGAGATAGCCTGACTCTGTGCAAATGGCCTGCACCTTTTGCCAATCGTAGACTACACATGGGCAAATAATGGTGGTGCAGGCTCAAAGGGCCGAATGGCCTACTCCTGCACCTATTTTCTATGTTTCTAAATAAATTTCTTGCATTTCTTCTGATTTTTTCCTCCCTCCCTTTGTTATCTATTATTCTTGTAAGATCTTTGGTGCCTTTGACTTGAAGAACAAATGAAAATCATCATTTAGTATCTCTGCCATCTTTCTATTTTCCCTTCATAATTCTTAATTCCACATTCTCATCTTTATGGAACTAATATTAACATTTCTCTTTATTTTACATACCTGTCAAAGCACTTACTGTTACTTTATGTTATGTTATCTGCTAGTTAATTACCATTACTATCTTTTCCACTTCATAATTTATTTTAGTTTTCCTTTACTTGTCTTTAAAGCTTTCCTGATGCTGACTCCTCAACTACTTACAATCTGTATTGATTACTTGAATGCAAGGACTGTGCATAGAGTGGCCACATTTACTGAACATGCAGAGGATTTGTAGGATGTGAAGCTTTCAGAGGATTGTACAGCAGGTAGGTTAAGTGAGTAAACAAGAAGTTAGCAGATATGAGCAATGAAAATACAAATTATTATTTAAATGAATTAAGACTACAAAATACTTCAATGCAAAGAGTTACATGAACCACAAGGTATAGGTACTTATTTGGAAGGCTAATGGAAAATTAATCTTTTAGTAAAGGAAATGCATATATGAATAGGAAGCTGGTGAGACTCCAGATACACTACATGCTCCTTTGCTCTTATTTAAGGAAGTAAGGAAGAATCCCTAAGGCAGAGATAGTACAGTAGTTCGATTCCTGGGATGAAGTTGTAGATGTGTAAAGAAAAGTGAAGGTGAGCAAATATGGGAATAATTGGAAGTAACATTGAAGCATCTGAGAAGGTTGACACGATGGGTGTTACAAGGCTCTGAGAACCGGTCTTATAAGTTTTTAGAAATATCTATTGCAGAGACCTTGGAGATGGTTTCTTTGAATACTGTCAAGGTAAAGATTGATGGACATTCAATATAATATGGCAAAGTAGTAGGAAAGTGGTGCTAAGGCCAAGATTGGATTAGCTCTAATCTTATTGAATGAACAGACAGACCTGAGGGGCCAGTTGTTCCTGATTCTTCTTCTGTTCAAGTCCACTGTTTATTGTGCACACCATGTAATAGGTTAATTGCTATTGGCAGAGGGAACACAAGAGGGTAATATATTTCAGCGGGTGCCACAGTACATTGGGTAACTGGATCGGAGAGGCTGGTAACCAGTCTTCCACTTGTGCCATGTAGATGCTTGGTCCGCAATGACTTCAGATGGGTCAGCAACAAAGATGTCATTATTGACTTAAGTAGAAAGAAACTACAAACTGCCCAACATTTCTGCTTTTGATCATTATCCAGTGATGTCTCCTGAACAGTAGAGAACATGACTCATTCAATCCTCACTTTCATACCTCAGTCATGCATTATTATCTGCCCATGCATACAAAATCATATTGATTGAATTTCTTGAGCTCATGTTCCCCTCAGAATTACACTTTGAAGCAGATTTGCTATGTGCAGAATGGGGATAGGTGATTTGCTTCAGACACCGGCTTTAACTTTACATCTATTAGTCTCCAGTGTTTAATTTCACTGGTTTACTGTGAAATGCCAGAAAGTATCTGAAGGATATATAATAGCCAAATAATAAAAAGCTACACCATATTAGGATTTATGAATTAAAATATGAGGCAATATAACATTTGTCATATTAACAACAGAAGTCCGTACAATTGAAACGGAAATATATTTCTTTCCTTTTTGGTGGTGACATTATGAAAAAGATTATTTTTCTCTATTTCCCAATTCCCTTCCAACTACAAGAGCCTGGAAAGTTTGGAAAGTTTCTCGGATATCACACTCAAATCGCCTTAACTCTCGTATTTTTATTCATAAATCTTAATATGTTGTAGATTTTATTATTTGGCTATTATATATCTTTCAGATATTTTCTGGCATTTCACAGTAAAGCAGTGAAATTAAACACTGGAGACTAATAGATGTAAAGTTAAAGCTGGTGTCTGAAGCAAATCGTCTACCCCATTCTGCCTATAGCAAATCAGCTTCAAGGTGTAATTCTGAGGGGAACATTAGCTCAAAAAAATTCAATCAATATGATTTTGTCTTAATTGTAAAGAAAATGTTATTGTTGATTTTCCCTGCTGAGTTAAGTTACAACTTGCATCTCCTAGATTAGGAAGACAAATTGAGCTGGCTATGGAGAAGGCATTGGTTTTGGCACGGATACCTAGAGTAATACAGCAGGGGAACAGGCTCTTCAGTCCATCTTGTCCATGCAGTTCACAATATCCACCCTGCTAGTCACAGGCGCTTGTGATTAGCCCATAACCCCCCAAGTCCATCTACCTATACAAATGCCCCTTAAATGTTGCAACTGTACTCGCCCCCACCACTTGCTGAGGCAGCTCCTTCCAGATATTTGCTACCCTCTGTGTAAGGAAGTTACCTCTCCAGTATCTTTTTAATATCTGCCCTCTTATCTTGTATCTGTGTCCTTGAGTTTTAGATTCTCAACTCTCGTGAAAAGATGAGAATTCACTTTATCCATACACCTCATAATTTTATGGACTTGTAAAATAGTCATAGTGATGAATGATGCAGGTTTGCAAGTTGGGCTTCACCCAGGTAGAACAGATACACCAGCAATGTGGACTACCTGCACTGCTTATGGCTGGCTTGACTTTTGAATGGTTGGGAATCCTATTTCCTTTAGCAGAGAACAAAGGACCAAGTTTCAAAATAATTGGTATAAGGAGCAGAAGAGAAACGAGTAATATATTTTGTATTCATATAGTGACTGGGATCTGCAAATCATTATTTCAAAGGGTAGAAGATGTTGAAACCATTGTCACATCTATAAAGAGCCTGGCCCATTGCTAGGGGGTTGAATACAAAAGTAATGAAGCTATGCTTCAGTAATATAAAACAATGGTTGAACAACCCCTGCAGTATTGGTCTCTGTTTTCAAAGAAAAAAGTCAATGTATTGGAAACAGTTCAAAGCAGGTTTACTATTACCTGGAATATAATGGGAGGTTTTACAAACTGGGCCTGTATCAGCTGGAGTTTAGAGGAGTGAGAAGGATGCAAGATGATGAAAAGTTTTGGCAGGGTTGATGTGGAAAGATTCTTTCCTCTTACGGAAAAATCCACATCCAAGGGTTACGGATTTATCCATTTAAGTCAAAGGTGGGGCCTTTTTCTTCCTCTCCGAAGATCATAAGGCTTTATAATTGTCTTTCTCTCAGGGCAGTGAAAGTCTTTGAGTATTTTAAAGGCAGAGGTAGATAGATTCTTGATAAGCAAGGCAATGAAAGAACATTGCTGGTAGATGACAATACAGATCTTATTAAATGGTGGAATAGGCTTGATGAGACAAATGGTTGTACAATTATCTAATTCAATTCTGCATATATTTATATGCATATATGTGCCCATGAAGAGCTATGACCTAGGAAAAATCAATGCCATAAAGTGGGATTCCGCTGGGTAGCTCTTTCTAACTGGCTTGAACAAAATGGGCCTTCTGAGTTGTAAGTTCACTATAAGTTGTTGACAAAATGTGGGGAACAGAGTCCACAAAAATCCAGTTATAATCCAGCATTCAGTGCTGCATAGGTTGAATTGAACTGACTTTTTCTTACATCCTTCATATACATGAGTAAAATCTTTACATCTCCATCTAAATGTGCAATGTATAGTAATTTATAATAAATGGTATGTACAACAGGACAGTCAATATAACATAGAAATACAGTTGTGTCAGCATGAATTAATCAGTCTGATAGCCTGGTGGAAGAAGTTGTCCCAGAGCCTGCTGGTCCTGGCTTTTATGCTCTGGTACTGTTCCTGGATGGTAGCAGCTGGAACAGTTTGTGGTTGGTGTGACTTAGGTCCCCAATGATCCTTCGGGCACTTTTTTAAAATATATACACACCTGTCTTTGTAAATGTCCTGAATAGTGGGAAGTTCACTTCTGCAGATGCGCTGGGCTGTCTGCATCACTCTCTGCAGAGTCCTGCAATTCAGGGAAGTACAGTTCCCACACCAGGCAGTGATGTAGCCAGTCAGGATGCTCTCAATCGTGCCCCTGTAGAAAGTTCTTCAGATTTGGGGGCCCATACCGAACTTCTTCAACTGTCTGAGGTGAAAGAGGTGCTGTTGTGTCTTTTTCACCCCACAGCCGATATGTACAGACCACGAGATCCTCGGTGATGTTTATGCCGAGGAACTTAAAGCTATTCACCCTCTCAACCCCAGATATCAATAGGGGTTAGCCTGTATTCTCACATAAGCATCCTTCTGCTCCAGATGTGTAAGGATGGTGTGTAGAGCTGTGGCCATTGTGTCATCTGTTGATCGGTTGTGTCGGTAGGCAAATTGTTGGAGGTGCAGCGTGGGTGGTAGCACGAAAGGCAGCAAGAGAGGTCTACACAGCAGCACCAGGTACTCCAGATCTGCTGAGTGTTCCAGCCCACCTGTAAAGGTCAGGCACTAGTCTAGTCTATCAGAGGACTACACCCATGTGACAGGCAAGACCCTGTTGCCTGAGAGAAATAGTTAGCTTAACCACTATGTACAAGCACACTGCCCAGAGAGCATGTCCAGTTTAGCCCATGATCATTTGGTAAACCTGAAGAGCCAACCATCTCCTGCGATAGTGAACATCAGGAGATACCAGAATAGGAAAGGAGGAAAGGACGCCCGGAATTTACAATGTTAATATTAGACTATGTACACTTGGGAATTCACTGCAATAAAATAGAATGTGCACAGACTTTGCACTTTGTTATTGATGGAGGTTAGAATTGTTTAAGCCAAAGGACCCATTTAACAGTGATCTTTTCACTCATGTGATGATTGATACCATTATCTACAACAGTAAAAGGAGGCTAATGAGCTGCTTGTTTGAAAGAGAAGGAAGAGTAATTAAGCAAGAGATGTCAAAGGTATGCCTTATACCAAAGAAGGGAAAGCTGCAATGACAGCATGTTAATGCACAGTTAATGCTGCCTGAGTCACAACATTTCCATCTTGTGTTCCTTCCCCACTGCTGTGACGATGCTGAATAACGCAATGCCTGCAGAGAATACCACAGCTGCTTCTGATATTTAAAAAAAAGTCAGGTGACGTTGGGGGGGGAAGAATCCCATTGACATTTTGACCCTAAGAGCATGATTGTTTTCCAATCAGCCACAGTGAATCAGATAAAGAAGGGCCCCAGAACATAGTTATCTGATAGCAATAAGCAGCAGATGTCTGCGGGCTATCCTGAAGTGGCTGGTCACTGAATTGAACTGAATCTCCAGCTATTCTACACAAGGTTGGCCCTGTGGGGAGTAGGGAGGACAATTGAAAATGGTCGAATGAAATGTCACCATTTCCAGACTACAATAAAATGAAATGACAATAGCATATAATTTTCCCTCCAACATACAAGAGATGGGAACTCCATACAATGCTTAAAAAATGTTTGTAAGTTTAAAAGCAGAATAGATACAGATAGCCGAATTATGTTACTGTTAAAATTTCTGGTCATTCATTCATCATGAATATGCTGAAAGAGTCAGAAATATTCATTGTCAATTTGTTCTGCCCAGACTGCAATCACCCTCCAGGACATCACCACAGAGACACAAATACCATTATAGTATGTTGCCAATCTCATATATCAATTCAAGAGGTCTTCTTTCAACCATAACTTCAAGCTAATCAATTAATTGTATTGACCTTCATTTTTAATTTATGTTAATTAAAAAATGAATTGCATACCAGAACGCTGTCTCAGACATATTAACTTGAGGGAAAGTCATAGGACTAGGTCCCAATTACAATACAGAATGTTAGTTTCATAAAATGATTATATTACTAGACAAACATATGTCCTTCTTTGTATGTACCAAGCATGAAATTTACAGCAATCCAAAATTGCTTGTTATTGTTCCATCTCTCCTTGATCATAGCAATGTTACTTCTAAGTCTTGCAGGAGCTTTGAAAGTGCCATTTAACAGAGTAATGCTATCTGTCATTTGAGGTTTCAATCACCTATGAGCAGCTGCCCTTTGCAAACAGGTAGCATTTCAATAACTTGATTTTTCAATCTTCAAAGGCAGCTCAGTCAAGAATCAAAATTGTTTTCAATGAATAACAACATCTGAGGTGACAGTGCATTCAGTCAAGAGAGACATGCTTTGATTTACAAGTACAGACACTTCCTTGTCAACAAGGGGGTTGTTGGGTTGGGGGTAGGAATGAAAAGAACAGAGCTAGAGGTTGAATACAGCATCAGAGCTAAAGCTCCACTCCAAATACTTTACCATCCTATATAACAAGAGTGTCCATTAAAGGCTATCAAAAGCAACACACTTCTCTGTAATATCTGGGCAAAGGTTTTCTCTACATTATTTGTAGGAAAACCACGAAGGATGGGTTTTCCACCTGTACGACACCCCTGCAAATAGTGAACAAGAAAGTCTTCCTTCCTATTGTTAACTGCAAGCATTTACAGATTACATGGTACAAAGATTCATTGTGGAAGGAAATGTTCTGTCCACTCACCTTTATAACCTATATTTTAGCATTAAGCTTTAGCTGAACTTGAGTAAGCTTTTAAAGCAAGAAGTTTGTTCGAATTTTCTGAAATGGTGAAAGGTCGACACTCCCAAGTTGCAGATATTGGCTATAAAAAAAGAGAAAGCGGTCTCTCCTCTCCCACTGCCAAAGTGTAACAAAGATAGATTATCCTTCAATATATTCATGTTGCCGAGGTAAAATGCGAACTTTTCCCTTGATGGTGCAGCTGTGTAAAACGGCACCATTTCCAGATTTAATTTAATCTTTCTCCTAACAACCTAAAGGCAGGCAGCTTATGAATGTTCCTTAGGCCATTGTTGGAGAAAGGAAAATCAGTGCTCAACCCAGCCAATTTGTGTGATTAAATGTTGGGTCTACGTGGCAGCACAGTCCATTTGTATCTGCATTTTGCTGAAATCAGCATAGCCTGAAAAATTACAGTGGGGTTGTTTAAACATCTACCTCTACAATATTGAGAAGCTCATGCTAATTAAAAGAATAAATATTTCCTTTCATTGAAGTTTATACTTAATACAATAATGAAATGAAGCAGAAGAGAAGGCCCCACCCATGAGTTGCTTCTTAATTTCTTAGCAAAATATTTCATATCTTTGGCAAGAGCCTTTGTGATTTAGGAGCCACAGGCCATTTTGATGTGTTGCCAAATAATTAATGGCCTGTACAATCCATAGGCTTACATCTCAGCTATATAAACTGCTGAATTCTGGGCTGGCATTTCTCCATTTGTGCAGAGCGTATTTTCCTTCATGCCAAAATTCATTTGAATGGAAATCCCTTAACCTAACATTCATGTTTGTGTCTCCTAAAGAGTTCCTTCACTTGGAATTAGTTGAGGTTTCTCTATTTGCAGCATCTTCAGGTGAACTACTTCAAGTGAATGATTTCATGCCAGGATTTTCTTTACACTGAAACAACAATCAGGATCAAAATCGTCTTCAAAAATGTGTGAGGAATACTGATGCATTTCCTCATATCTGGTTTACTTTATTTCCTCACTGATGCAAAAATGTCTCTCTCAGCACTGCTCACATTTACTAGTGCTTTCCACTGTAAACATAGGAGATCAAAAACATTCCCATTCTTCCAGGAATCAACATTTTCTGGCAGAATCAGAAACGTGTATTTCCACCAACTGGACAAATTCGCACCTGCTGCTAAAACTCTGGACATGTCTGTTAAGAACAGCATAATGACGTTGCAGGTAGTACAGATGTCTCCCAGCTGCAGTGGCCCAGACTTGATTTTAATCTCAAGTAATATCAACATGGACATGACAATTTCTTCCTGTTATTGTGTGGATTTCTCCTGAGTGCTCCAGATTCATCTCGCATCCTGAAGGCGTGGTGCTGTTATTGAATTAGCTACTGTAAAATGGAAGCTGGGCAAGAGAATGATCCATTGGGTGTTAAATGGGCATGTGTCGAAGAATAAAAATGACTGAGAAATAGACAATAGGTTGAGAATGATAAGTTGAGAATAGACAATAGGTTGAGAATGATAGGTTGAGAATGATTGACAATAGTTGAATCAGCCACCTGATCTTCATCTATGTCATTAGAGTAAAAGGAATATGACATACGAAAACAAATACAACTTGGTGATGCTTTGATCAGCACCCCTTTGTTCGGTTAATGCATTCCTAAACTTCCATTGCAAGCCTAGTCTGCAGTGCGCTATCTCTGATGTATTGCAACAATAAAATGTATCATGGGCCCAAAGAACATTATCCTGCTGGACATTTTCTAGTCCTCCGTTACAACAGTGATTCCAGAACTCAACAGTAGTTAAAGATAAAGATTAGCTTTATTGAAACATACAGTGAAATATGTTATTTTGCACCAATGACCAACATAGTTCAAGGAATCTGCTGGGGTAGCCCATAAGTCACAGGGAAAAGGTACAAGTGACTTACAGGCAGCGGCAGGAATCAAACCTCAACCAGTGATCACTGGCAATGAAAAGCAATGGCACCAATCACAATGCTACCATGCCATTACTCCTTAGGTTGGAGGTGACATCATGAGCTGGATGTGCCATGGCTTGGATAGAAAATCGGATTCTTACTCAGTGTGGAATCTAAAAGAGCCACTTCCAGCTGGGCTGATCACCTGCTCCCTTGGCCACCATGCCCTACTACTAAACATACCCTGCAAAACATTGCCACTGTTTCCTACTTCCCATTCCCTTTACTCGTCCATCGTAACCCTTCTCACTCTCTGCAGAGAGACATATGCAGATGCTGGAAATCCAAACAACACACACAAAATGCTGGAGGAACTCAGCAGGCCAGGCAGCATCTGTGGAAAAGAGTAAACAGTCGACATTTCAGACCAAGACCCTTCGCCAGGACATAATGTCCCTATAATGTCTCATTTTGTCATTTATGATTTTACCATTTAATCATCTTCTCGTGTCCACACACACATTCCACTGAGTGTTTTACTCCCTGCCAGTTTGTTTTTTAACTATGTGCTTCCTTTACAATCTTCCCTTTTCCGTTCCTCGTTAAATATTACCTATTCATTGTGTATGACTGGAGTCCAATGGGACAGTGCAAACTCACTTAGGCTTCCCAGCTCTCTAACTGGAGAACCTACCTGGGGTGAGTAAGTTGCATTTAAATGAGTTAAGGAAATACGATGCTGTGGTAAAATGTAAAGTTTGTTTATTATGTTTAAGATGGATCAAAGTCTTTAATGAATCTTAGGGGTGTGTATGATTGTTAGCTCTTTCAATGCAGTGATCACGAGAAAGGGATTCAGCTCTTGAAAGATATTCTGCATGCAACTACAATACAGCGTAGAAAGGAGGCGAAGGAAACTGGGAGGAGAGTGCTGGGGGACATAGAAGTCACTTGCGGATCAGGCATTCGCTTTTCCCTGACGGCCTGGCTCACTGTGAATGGCAGGCTTAGCAAATGGCCAGTGATTACAGCATCTTGCATTAAGATATATAAAATGGAGAGTCTCTGATCATCGTCAGTGAGGCTGTGAATACAAGTGCAGCTCAGACAAATGAGTCTGGCAGAGGCTGTGGGCAAAACATCAATCTCCCTGTGGGGACTTTTTAATTGCTGTCACCTTGTCGACATGATGTGGAGTGTTCTGCTAGAACCCTGAGTGGAAAATACAGGTTCTAGGTCCCACCTTTAACAGCCAATTTCTCTGGAAATTGCTACTGCTGATGATAATAATAGTAATAGGGACAGTCAGGAAAATATCAGCCTCCATAACTTGAATCGTGCCTGGACACATCCCTTATGATCACTAATTGACGTGGAGATAATTAGAAGTGCAAATTAGTGCATGCAAACTGGCTTTCATACATGAAACATGCAATAAAAAGAGAAAACAAGAGAAAATCTGCAGATGCTGGAAATCCGAGCAACGCACACAAAATGCTGGAGGAGCTCAGCAGGCCAGGCAGCATCTAGGAAAGGAGTACAGTGAACGTTTCGGGCCGAAGCCCTTCAGCAGGACACAAACATCGACTGTACTCATTTCCTGTCACTCTGAAATGTCGAATGTACTCCTTTTCTAGATGCTGCTCAACCTGCTGAGTTCCACCAGCATTTTGTGAATAAAAGGAGCAACTGGGTCCCTGGAAACTCTTGTACACAATCCAGCAACTATGGTGATATAGAGTTGAAAACAGAGTTAAGCTGGAGTAGAGCAATGCAGCCATCTCAGAAGGTCTTGACACCTCCCATCAAGAAATTCAGTCTCTGGTATTCCAGTGGGACTTTTCTTCACAGTAAAACCTATTTTCCAGTGTAAAGCTCACCCAGGAAACATCAACCTTTACTCTACTCCAAACCTGACATGACATTATTATTTCATTGCTGTGAAAATGGTAGTTCCAATTTACTCATAGGATGAGCAGATGTTGTTCACTGTGCTTCCCCTATTATTTAAAAATCTAATACTCAAAACATTTATGTCCTCACCAAGATCTATAATCTTTGACCTCAAGTACTACCTCACAAATCTGCTAGGACTACTCTCAGCATCTCAGCCTCAGGAACATTCCCACCTACCTACTGTTGATTCTGCCACAGCCCCAGTTTGCTGCTCACTGCTCCAATAATCCATAACACTACAAAACATAGGAGCAGAATTAGGCCATTTAGCCTATTATGTCAGCTCTGCCATTCAATCCTTGCTGATATATTTTCCCACTTAACCTCATTCTGCTGCCTTCTCCTTGTAATTTTTGATGCCTTTACTAATCCTCAGATTTAAATATATTCAATGACTTTGCCTCCACAGATTCACCATCCTCTGGGTCAAGAAATTCCTTCTCATCTCTGTTCTAAAAGGATTTAATCCATTCTGAGGCTGTGCCCCCGGTCCTAGAGTCCTTCACTATAGGAGGCATCCTTTCCCTGTCCACTTTATCTAAGCCTTTTAATATTTGATATGTTTCATTGAGATTCCCTCTTCTTCTTCTAAACTCCAATGAGTACAGGCTCAGAGGCTAAGGGAGCTCATCCAGATCTTACCTTCCAGAGGTGAAGACTTAATCTACCTTTTCTTTTGTCATAAAGTGGGCATTGGGAACAGACCCAAATGCAAGACACAGACACTGAGGTACTAGGGAGAGGACTAGGTGTGTCAAGAAAGCAAGGGAAGTGGGGAAGAAACAACGCTGGACAAGACACAGGCCCTGGACAAGACTAGGAGACAGGGCATGGGCTAGGACTAGAGTAGGAAAGTAGGACCTGGACAAGGAACTAGGAACTTGGACAAGGACTCCGAGCCAGAGACTGGACAGGGACCCAGAACCTGGGTCTTGACTCAGGCTCAGACTCCGGACCCAGGCGAGGACTGGACGTGGGGCAGGACGCGGGACTTCAGGGTTGGACCTGAAGCTCAGGTCTTGGTCAAGGGAGAACAAAGCAGAAGCGGGGAGAGGCATAGCTGGACACGGACACTGGCCCTGAATGAGAACAGGACTCAGGGCCTGGGCTATGACTAGGACTTGGACATGGACTGGAAACTCCTCGGAGCATTGGACATGGACTGGACTTGACTCGGGGCCTTTGAACTGAACTGGACTTGACTCAGGGCCTTTGAACCAGACTGGACTTGACTGGGGGTCTAAGACTTGGACTGGACTTTGACACGGAATGACAAATGACAGTCCATTTAAGTAGTGTCAAACAGCCTGCCTGCTCAGCTGGATACGAGATGACGAAACGACCACAGTCCATTCGAGTCTCGGATGGGAGAAACAGCAACCGGACCAGCAAAACTCCACTGGCCATGGAAATGACAGAATTCGTACCATTGGCTCTGAGTGACACAAATAGCAGTCAACTCAGCTGGTCACGAAAAGGACCGAATCCACAACGCAGCCCAGGGTAGCAGGCAAGGCTCAAGACGAGAGCTACAGAAAGAAGGGGAAGGGAAGGGAACAGTCCAGCCTCAGGTAAAAGAAAAGATGGCCTGGCTTACCCAAAAAGGAGACAAGGACAAGAAGGGACAGATCCAACTGCAGAGTAATGGCAAAGATGGCCTGACTTACCCCACAGCGGCAAGGACAGGATAATGACAATATGAACCACACAGAGGAAAGGACAGGATACTGACAATATGACCCCCACAGAGGCGAGGACAGGATACTGACAATATTAACCCCACAGAGGAGAGGACAGGATACTGACAATACGAACCCCACAGAGGCAACAACAGGATACTGACAATATGAACACCACAGAGGAGAGGACAGGATACTGACAAAATGAACCACACAGAGACTAGGACAGGATACTGACAATACGAACCCCAGAGAGGGGAGGACAGGATACTGACAATATGAACCACACAGAGACTAGGACAGGATACTGACAATACGAACCCCACAGAGGCGAGGACAGGAAACTGACAATATAAACCCCACAGATGAGAGGACAGGAAACTGACAATACGAACCCCACAGAGACGAGGACAGGATACTGACAATACGAACCCCACAGAGACGAGGACTGGATACTGACAATACGAACCACACAGAGGCGAGGATAGGAAACTGACAATATGAACCCCACAGAGCAGAGTACAGGATACTGACAACATGAACCCCACAGAGGCAACAACAAGATACTGACAATATGAACACCACAGAGGAGAGGACAGGATATTGACAATATGAACCCCACAGAGGCGAGGACAGGATACTGACAATACGATCCCCACAGAGGCGAGGACAGGAAACTGACAATATTAACCCCACAGAGGAGAGGACAGGATACTGACAAGACGAACCCCACAGAGGCGAGGACAGGAAACTGACAATATTAACCCCACAGAGGAGAGGACAGGATACTGACAATACGAACACCACAGAGACGAGGACAGGATACTGACAATACGAACCACACAGAGGCGAGGACAGGAAACTGACAATATTAACCCCACAGAGGAGAGGACAGGATACTGACAATACGAACACCACAGAAGCGAGGACAGAATACTAACAATACGAACCCCACAGAGGCGAGGACAGGATACTGACAATACGAACCCCAGAGAGGAGAGGACAGGATACTGACAATACGAACCCCACAGAGGCAAGGACAGGATACTGAAAATATGAACCCCACAGAGACGAGGACAGGATACTGACAATATGAACCACACAGAGGAGAGCACAGGAAACTGACAATATTAACCCCACAGAGGAGAGGACAGGATACTGACAATACGAACCCCACAGAGACGATGACAGGATACTGACAATACGAACCACTCAGAGGCGAGGACAGGAAACTGACAATATGAACCCCACAGAGGTGAGGACAGGAAACTGACAATATGAACCCTACAGAGGCAAGGACAGGATACTGACAATACGAAACCCACAGAGACGAGGAAAGGATACTGACAATATGAACCCCACAGAGGCAAGGACAGGATACTGACAATATGAACCCCACAGAGACGAGGACAGGAAACTGACAATATGAACCCCACACAGGCGAGGACAGGATCCTGACAATATGAACCTCACAGAGGGGAGGACAGGATACTGACAAGATGAACCGCACAGAGGAGAGCACAGGATATTGATAATACGAACCCCACAAAGGAGAGGACAGGATACTGATGAGAAGAAGCCCACAGAGGAGAGGACAGGAAACTGACAATATGAACCCCACAGAGGAGAGGACAGGATACTGACAATATGAACCCAACAAATGACAGGACAGGATACTGACAATACGAACCCCACAGAGGAGAGGTCAGGATACTGACAATAAGAACCCCACAGATGAGAGGACAGGATACTGACAATATGAACCCCACAGAGACGAGGACAGGATACTGACAATATGAACCAAACAGAGACGAGGACAGGATACTGACGAGACAAACTCCACAGAGGCGAGGACAGAATACTGACAATAAGAACCCCACAGAGAAGAGGACAGGATACTGACAATATGAACCTCACAGAGGAGAGGACAGGATACTGACAATACAAACCCCACAGAGGTGAGGACAGAATACTAACAATACGAACCCCACAGAGGTGAGGACAGGATACTGACAATACGAACCCCAGAGAGGAGAGGACAGGAAACTGACAATATTAACCCCACAGAAGCGAGGACAGAATACTAACAATACGAACCCCACAGAGGTGAGGACAGGATACTGACAATACGAACCGCAGAGAGGCAAGGACAGGATACTGAAAATATGAACCCCACAGAGACGAGGACAGGATACTGACAATACGAACCACGCAGAGGCGAGGACAGGAAACTGACAATACGAACCCCACAGATGAGAGGACAGGATACTGACAATATGAACCCCACAGAGGTGAGGACAGGAAACTGACAATATGAACCCCACAGAGGAGAGGACAGGAAACTGACAATACGAACCCCACAGATGAGAGGACAGGATACTGACAATATGAACCCCACAGAGGAGAGGACAGGAAACTGACAATATGAACCCCACAGAGGAGAGGACAGGAAACTGACAATACGAACCCCACAGATGAGAGGACAGGATACTGACAATATGAACCCCACAGAGGTGAGGACAGGAAACTGACAATATGAAGCCCACAGAGGAGAGGACAGGAAACTGACAATATGAACCCCACACAGGCGAGGACAGGATACTGACAATAAGAACCCCACAGATGGGAGGACAGGAAACTGACAATAAGAACCCCACAGAGGAGAGGACAGGATACTGACAATATGCAGCCCACAGCGAAGAGGACAGCATACTGACAATATGAACCCCACAAAGACGAAGACAGGATACTGACAAGATGAACCCCACAGTTGGAGAGCACAGGATATTGATAATACGAACCCCACAAAGGAGAGGACAGGATACTGATGAGAAGAACCCCACAGAGGAGAGGACAGGATACTGACAATATGAACCTCACAAAGATGAAGACAGGATACTAACAATATGAACCCCACAGATGAGAGGACAGGAAACTGACAAGACGAACCCCACAGAGGAGAGGACAGGAAACTGACAATAGGAACCCCACAGATGAGAGGACAGGATACTGACAATATGAACCCCACAGAGGCGAGGACAGGAAACTGACAATATGAACCCTACAGAGGCGAGGACAGGATACTGACAATATTAACGCCACAGAGGAGAGGACAGGATACTGACAATATGAACCCCACAGAGGCGAGGACAGGAAACTGACAATATGAACCCTACAGAGGCAAGGACAGGATACTGACAATACGAAACCCACAGAGACGAGGACAGGATACTGACAATATGAACCCCACAGAGGCGAGGACAGAGAACTGACAATATGAACACCACACAGGCGAGGACAGGATACTGACAATATGAACCTCACAGAGGAGAGGGTAGGATACTGACAATATGCAGCCCACAGAGGAGAGGACAGGATACTGACAATATGAACCCCACACAGGCGAGAACAGAATACTGACAATATGAACCCCACACAGGCGAGGTCAGGATACTGACAATATGAACCCCAAAAAGACGAAGACAGGATACTGACAAGATGAACCCCATAGAGGAGAGCACAGGATATAGATAATACGTACCCCACAAAGGAGAGGACAGGATACTGATGAGAAGAACCCCACAGAGGAGAGGACAGGATACTGACAATATGAACCCCACAGAGGCGAGGACAGGATACTGTCAATACGAACCCCACAGAGGCAAGGACAGGATACTGAAAATAGGAACCCCACAGAGACGAGGACAGGATACTGACAATATTAACCCCACAGAGGAGAGGACAGGATACTGACAATACGAACCCCTCAGAGGCGAGGACAGGAAACTGACAATATGAACCCCACAGAGGAGAGGACAGGAAACTGACAATATGAAACCCACAGATGAGAGGACAGGATACTGACAATATGAACCCCACAGAGGTGAGGACAGGAAACTGACAATATGAACCCTACAGAGGAGAGGACAGGATACTGACAATATGAACCCCACAGAGGTGAGGACAGGAAACTGACAATATGAACCCTACAGAGGAGAGGACAGGATACTGACAATACGAAACCCACAGAGACGAGGACAGGATACAGACAATATGAACCCCACAGAGGCGAGGACAGAAAACTGACAATATGAACCCCACAGAGGAGAGGATAGGAAACTGACAATATGAACCCCACAGAGGAGAGGACAGGAAACTGACAATATGAAAGCCACAGATGAGAGGACAGGATACTGACAATATGAACCCTACAGAGGCGAGGACAGGATACTGACAATATTAACGCCACAGAGGAGAGGACAGGATACTGACAATACGAAACCCACAGAGACGAGGACAGGATACAGACAATATGAACCCCACAGAGGCGAGGACAGAAAACTGACAATATGAACCCCACACAGGCGAGGACAGGATACTGACAATATGAACCTCACAGAGGGGAGGATAGGATACTGACACTATGAACCTCACAGAGGAGAGGACAGGATACTGACAATATGCAGCCCACAGCAAAGAGGACAGCATACTGACAATATGAACCCCACAACGACGAAGACAGGATACTGACAAGATGAACCCCACAGAGGAGAGCACAGGATATTGATAATACGAACCCCACAAAGGAGAGGACAGGATACTGATGAGAAGAACCCCACAGAGGAGAGGACAGGATACTGACAAGACGAACCCCACAGAGGAGAGAACAGGAAACTGACAATATGAACCCCACAGATGAGAGGACAGGATACTGACAATATGAACCCCACAGAGGCGAGGACAGGATACTGACAATATTAACGCCACAGAGGAGAGGAGAGGATACTGACAACACGAAACCCACAGAGACGAGGACAGGATACTGACAATATGAACCCCACACAGGAGAAGACAGGATACTGACAATATGAACCTCACAGAGGAGAGGACCGGATACTGACAATATGCAGCCCACAGAGGTTAGGACAGGATACTGACAATATGAACCCCACACAGGCGAGGACAGGATACTGACAATATGAAACTCACAGAGGGGAGGACAGGATACTGACAATATGAACCCCACAAAGACGAAGACAGGATACTGACAAGATGAACCCCATAGAGGAGAGCACAGGATATTGATAATACGTACCCCACAAAGGAGAGGACAGGATACTGATGAGAAGAACCCCACAGAGACGAGGACAGCATACTGACAATATGAACCCCACAGAGGAGAGGACAGGATACTGACAATACGAAACCCACAGAGGAGAGGACAGGATACTGACAGATGAACCCAACAGAGGAGAGCACAGGATATTGATAATACGAACCCCACAAAGGAGAGGACAGGATACTGACAATAAGAACCCCACAGATGGGAGGACAGGAAACTGACAATAAGAACCCCACAGAGGAGAGGACAGGATACTGACAATATGCAGCCCACAGCGAAGAGGACAGCATACTGACAATATGAACCCCACAAAGATGAAGACAGTATATTGACAAGATGAACCCCACAGAGGAGAGCACAGGATATTGATAATACGAACCCCACAAAGGAGAGGACAGGATACTGATGAGAAGAACCCCACAAAGGAGAGGACAGGATACTGATGAGAAGAAACCCACAGAGGAGAGGACAGGATACTGACAATATGAACCCGACAGAGGCGAGGACAGGATACTGACAATATGAACCCCACAGACGAGAGGATAGGAAACTGACAAGACGAACCCCACAGAGGAGAGGACAGGAAACTGACACTACGAACCCCACAGATGAGAGGACAGGATACTGACAATATGAACCCCACAGAAACGAGGACAGGAAACTGACAATATGAACCCTACAGAGGCGACGACAGGATACTGACAATATTAACGCCACAGAGGAGAGGAGAGGATACTGACAATACGAAACCCACAGAGACGAGGACAGGATACTGACAATATGAACCCCACACAGGCGAAGACAGGATACTGACAATATGAACCTCACAGAGGAGAGGACAGGATACTGACAATATGCAGCCCACAGAGGAGAGGACAGGATACTGACAATATGAACCCCACACAGGCGAGAACAGAATACTGACAATATGAACCCCACACAGGCGAGGACAGGATACTGACAATATGAACCTCACAGAGGGGAGGACAGGATACTGACAATATGAACCCCACAAAGACGAAGACAGGATACTGACAAGATGAACCCCATAGAGGAGAGCACAGGATATTGATAATACGAACCCCACAAAGGAGAGGACAGGATACTGATGAGAAGAACCCCACTGAGACGAGGACAGGATACTGACAATATGAACCTCACAAAGACGAAGACAGGATACTGACAATACGAACCCGACAGTGGCGAGGACAGGAAACTGACAATATTAACCACACAGAGGAGAGGACAGGATACTGACAATACGAAACTCACAGAGGAGAGGACAGGATACTGACAAGATGAACCCCACAGAGGAGAGCACAGGATATTGATAATACGAACCCCACAAAGGAGAGGACAGGATACTGATGAGAAGATCCCCACAGAGGACAGCACAGGATACTGACAATATGAACCCCACAGAGGAGAGGACAGGATACTGATAGTAAGAACCCCACAGATGGGAGGACAGGAAACTGACAATATGAACCCCACAGTGGAGAAGACAGGATACTGACAATATGAACCCAACAGATGACAGGAAAGGATACTGACAATACGAACCCGACAGAGGAGAGGACAGGATACTGACAATATGAACCCCACAGAGATGAGGACAGGGTACTGACAATATGAACCCCACAGATGAGAGGACAGGATACTGACGAGACAAACTACACAGAGGCGAGGACAGAAAGCTGACAATATGAACCCTACAGAGGCGAGGACAGGATACTGACAATATTAACCCCACACAGGCGAGGACAGGATACTGACAATATGAACCTCACAGAGGAGAGGACAGGATACTGACAATATGAACACCACAGAGGCGAAGACAGGATACTGACAAGATGAACCCCACAGAGGAGAGCACAGGATACTGATAACACGAACCCCACAGATGTGAGGACGGGATACTGACAATATGAAATCCACAGAGGAGAGGACAGGATACTGACAATATGAACCTCACAGAGGTGAGGACGGGATACTGAGAATACGAACCCCACAGAGGAGAGGACAGGATACTAACAATATGAACCCCACAGAGGCAAGGACAGGATACTGACAATATGAACCCCACAGAGGAGAGGACAGGATACTGATGAGAAGAACCCCACAAAGTAGAGGACAGGATACTGACAATATGAACCCCACAGAGGAGAGGACAGGATACTGACAATACGATCCCCACAGAGGCGAGGACAGGAAACTGACAATATTAACCCCACAGAGGAGAGGACAGGATACTGACAATACGAAACCCACAGAGGTGAGGACAGGAAATTGACAATATTAACCCCACAGAGGAGAGGACAGGAAACTGACAATATGAACCCCACACAGGCGAGGACAGGATACTGACAATATGAACCTCACAGAGGGGAGGACAGGATACTGACAATATGAACCTCACAGAGGGGAGGACAGGATACTGACAATATGCAGCCAACAGCGAAGAGGACAGGATACTGACAATATGAACCCCACAAAGACGAAGACAGGATACTGAAAAGATGAACCCCACAGAGGAGAGCACAGGATATTGATAATACGAACCCCACAAAGTAGAGGACAGGATACTGATGAGAAGAACCCCACAGAGGAGAGGACAGGATACTGACAATATGAACCCCACAGAGGCGAGGACAGGATACTGACAATATGAACCTCACAAAGACGAAGACAGGATACTGACAATACGAACCCCACAGAGGCGAGGACAGGAAACTGACAATATTAACCGCACAGAGGAGAGGACAGGATACTGACAATATGAAACCCACAGAGGAGAGGACAGGATACTGACAATATGAAACCCACAGAGGAGAGGACAGGATACTGACAATAAGAACCCCACAGATGGGAGGACAGGAAACTGACAATATGAACCCCACAGAGGAGAGGAAAGGATACTGACAATATGAACCCAACAGATGAGAGGACAGGATACTGACAATATGAACCCCACAGAGGAGAGGTCAGGATACTGACAATAAGAAACCCACAGAGGAGAGGACAGGATACTGACAATATGAACCCGACAGAGGCGAGGACAGGATACTGACAATATGAACCCCACAGACGAGAGGATAGGAAACTGACAAGACGAACCCCACAGAGGAGAGGACAGGAAACTGACACTACGAACCCCACAGATGAGAGGACAGGATACTGACAATATGAACCCCACAGAAACGAGGACAGGAAACTGACAATATGAACCCTACAGAGGCGACGACAGGATACTGACAATATTAACGCCACAGAGGAGAGGAGAGGATACTGACAATACGAAACCCACAGAGACGAGGACAGGATACTGACAATATGAACCCCACACAGGCAAAGACAGGATACTGACAATATGAACCTCACAGAGGAGAGGACAGGATACTGACAATATGCAGCCCACAGAGGAGAGGACAGGATACTGACAATATGAACCCCACACAGGCGAGAACAGAATACTGACAATATGAACCCCACACAGGCGAGGACAGGATACTGACAATATGAACCTCACAGAGGGGAGGACAGGATACTGACAATACGAACCCCACAGAGGAGAGGACAGGATACTGACAATATGAACCCCACAAAGACGAAGACAGGATACTGACAAGATGAACCCCATAGAGGAGAGCACAGGATATTGATAATACGAACCCCACAAAGGAGAGGACAGGATACTGATGAGAAGAACCCCACAGAGACGAGGACAGGATACTGACAATATGAACCTCACAAAGACGAAGACAGGATACTGACAATACGAACCCGACAGTGGCGAGGACAGGAAACTGACAATATTAACCACACAGAGGAGAGGACAGGATACTGACAATACGAAACTCACAGAGGAGAGGACAGGATACTGACAAGATGAACCCCACAGAGGAGAGCACAGGATATTGATAATACGAACCCCACAAAGGAGAGGACAGGATACTGATGAGAAGATCCCCACAGAGGACAGCACAGGATACTGACAATATGAACCCCACAGATGAGAGGACAGGATACTGACAATATGAACCCCACAGATGGGAGGACAGGAAACTGACAATATGAACCCCACAGTGGAGAAGACAGGATACTGACAATATGAACCCCACAGAGACGAGGACAGGATACTGACAATATGAACCTCACAGAGGGGAGGACAGGATACTGACAATATGAACCTCACAGAGGGGAGGACAGGATACTGACAATATGCAGCCAACAGCGAAGAGGACAGGATACTGACAATATGAACCCCACAAAGACGAAGACAGGATACTGAAAAGATGAACCCCACAGAGGAGAGCACAGGATATTGATAATACGAACCCCACAAAGTAGAGGACAGGATACTGATGAGAAGAACCCCACAGAGGAGAGGACAGGACACTGACAATATGAACCCCACAGAGGCGAGGACAGGATACTGACAATATGAACCTCACAAAGACGAAGACAGGATACTGACAATACGAACCCCACAGAGGCGAGGACAGGAAACTGACAATATTAACCGCACAGAGGAGAGGACAGGATACTGACAATATGAAACCCACAGAGGAGAGGACAGGATACTGACAATATGAAACCCACAGAGGAGAGGACAGGATACTGACAATAAGAACACCACAGATGGGAGGACAGGAAACTGACAATATGAACCCCACAGAGGAGAGGAAAGGATACTGACAATATGAACCCAACAGATGAGAGGACAGGATACTGACAATATGAACCCCACAGAGGAGAGGTCAGGATACTGACAATAAGAACCCCACAGAGGAGAGGACAGGATACTGACAATATGAACCCCACAGATGAGAGGACAGGATACTGACAATATGAACCCCACAGATGAGAGGACAGGATACTGACAATATGAACCCAACAGATGAGAGGACAGGATACTGACAATATGAACCCCACAGAGGAGAGGACAGGATACTGACAATAAGAACCCCACAGATGGGAGGACAGGAAACTGACAATATGAACCCCACAGAGGAGAGGACAGGATACTGACAATATGAACCCAACAGATGAGAGGACAGGATACTGAGAATACGAACCCCACAGAGGAGAGGTCAGGATACTGACAATATGAACCCAACAGAGACGAGGACAGGATACTGACAATATGAACCCCACAGATGAGCGGACAGGATACTGACGAGACAAACTCCACAGAGGCGAGGACAGAATACTGACAATAAGAACCCCACAGAGGAGAGGACAGGATACTGAAAATATGAACCTCACAGAGGAGAGGACAGGATACTGACAATACGAACCCCACAGAGACGAGGACAAGATACTGACAATACGAACCCCACAGAGGCGAGGACAGGAAACTGACAATACAAACCCCACAGAGGCGAGGACAGGAAACTGACAATATTATCCCCACAGAGGAGAGGACAGGATACTGACAATACGAACCCCACAGAGACGAGGTCAGGATACTGACAATACGAACCACACAGAGGCAAGGATAGGAAACTGACAATATTAACCCCACAAAGGAGAGGACAGGATACTGACAATACAAACCCCACAGAGACGATGACAGGATACTCACAATAAGAACCCCTCAAGGGCGAGGACAAGAAACTGACAATATGAACCCCACAGATGAGAGGACAGGATACTGACAATACGAACCCCACAGAGGAGAGGACAGGATACTGATGAGAAGAACCCCACAGAGACGAGGACAGGATACTGACAATATGAACCCCACAGAGGAGAGGACAGGATACTGACAATACGAAACCCACAGAGGAGAGGACAGGATACTGACAGATGAACCCAACAGAGGAGAGCACAGGATATTGATAATACGAACCCCACAACGGAGAGGACAGGATACTGACAATAAGAACCCCACAGATGGGAGGACAGGAAACTGACAATAAGAACCCCACAGAGGAGAGGACAGGATACTGACAATATGAACCCCACACAGGCGAGAACAGAATACTGACAATATGAACCCCACACAGGCGAGGACAGGATACTGACAATATGAACCTCACAGAGGGGAGGACAGGATACTGACAATACGAACCCCACAGAGGAGAGGACAGGATACTGACAATATGAACCCCACAAAGACGAAGACAGGATACTGACAAGATGAACCCCATAGAGGAGAGCACAGGATATTGATAATACGAACCCCACAAAGGAGAGGACAGGATACTGATGAGAAGAACCCCACAGAGACGAGGACAGGATACTGACAATATGAACCTCACAAAGACGAAGACAGGATACTGACAATACGAACCCGACAGTGGCGAGGACAGGAAACTGACAATATTAACCACACAGAGGAGAGGACAGGATACTGACAATACGAAACTCACAGAGGAGAGGACAGGATACTGACAAGATGAACCCCACAGAGGAGAGCACAGGATATTGATAATACGAACCCCACAGAGGAGAGGACAGGATACTGACAATATGAACCCCACAGAGGAGAGGACAGGATACTGATAGTAAGAACCCCACAGATGGGAGGACAGGAAACTGACAATATGAACCCCACAGTGGAGAAGACAGGATACTGACAATATGAACCCCACAGAGACGAGGACAGGATACTGACAATATGAACCTCACAGAGGGGAGGACAGGATACTGACAATATGAACCTCACAGAGGGGAGGACAGGATACTGACAATATGCAGCCAACAGCGAAGAGGACAGGATACTGACAATATGAACCCCACAAAGACGAAGACAGGATACTGAAAAGATGAACCCCACAGAGGAGAGCACAGGATATTGATAATACGAACCCCACAAAGTAGAGGACAGGATACTGATGAGAAGAACCCCACAGAGGAGAGGACAGGATACTGACAATATGAACCCCACAGAGGCGAGGACAGGATACTGACAATATGAACCTCACAAAGACGAAGACAGGATACTGACAATACGAACCCCACAGAGGCGAGGACAGGAAACTGACAATATTAACCGCACAGAGGAGAGGACAGGATACTGACAATATGAAACCCACAGAGGAGAGGACAGGATACTGACAATATGAAACCCACAGAGGAGAGGACAGGATACTGACAATAAGAACACCACAGATGGGAGGACAGGAAACTGACAATATGAACCCCACAGAGGAGAGGAAAGGATACTGACAATATGAACCCAACAGATGAGAGGACAGGATACTGACAATATGAACCCCACAGAGGAGAGGTCAGGATACTGACAATAAGAACCCCACAGAGGAGAGGACAGGATACTGACAATATGAACCCCACAGATGAGAGGACAGGATACTGACAATATGAACCCCACAGAGGAGAGGACAGGATACTGACAATATGAATCCAACAGATGAGAGGACAGGATACTGACAATATGAACCCCACAGAGGAGAGGACAGGATACTGACAATAAGAACCCCACAGATGGGAGGACAGGAAACTGACAATATGAACCCCACAGAGGAGAGGACAGGATACTGACAATATGAACCCAACAGATGAGAGGACAGGATACTGAGAATACGAACCCCACAGAGGAGAGGTCAGGATACTGACAATATGAACCCAACAGAGACGAGGACAGGATACTGACAATATGAACCCCACAGATGAGCGGACAGGATACTGACGAGACAAACTCCACAGAGGCGAGGACAGAATACTGACAATAAGAACCCCACAGAGGAGAGGACAGGATACTGAAAATATGAACCTCACAGAGGAGAGGACAGGATACTGACAATACGAACCCCACAGAGACGAGGACAAGATACTGACAATACGAACCCCACAGAGGCGAGGACAGGAAACTGACAATATTAACCCCACAGAGGAGAGGACAGGATACTGACAATACAAACCCCACAGAGGCGAGGACAGGAAACTGACAATATTATCCCCACAGAGGAGAGGACAGGATACTGACAATACGAACCCCACAGAGACGAGGTCAGGATACTGACAATACGAACCACACAGAGGCAAGGATAGGAAACTGACAATATTAACCCCACAAAGGAGAGGACAGGATACTGACAATACAAACCCCACAGAGACGATGACAGGATACTGACAATAAGAACCCCTCAAGGGCGAGGACAAGAAACTGACAATATGAACCCCACAGATGAGAGGACAGGATACTGACAATACGAACCCCACAGAGGAGAGGACAGGATACTGATGAGAAGAACCCCACAGAGACGAGGACAGGATACTGACAATATGAACCCCACAGAGGAGAGGACAGGATACTGACAATACGAAACCCACAGAGGAGAGGACAGGATACTGACAGATGAACCCAACAGAGGAGAGCACAGGATATTGATAATACGAACCCCACAAAGGAGAGGACAGGATACTGACAATAAGAACCCCACAGATGGGAGGACAGGAAACTGACAATAAGAACCCCACAGAGGAGAGGACAGGATACTGACAATATGCAGCCCACAGCGAAGAGGACAGCATACTGACAATATGAACCCCACAAAGATGAAGACAGGATATTGACAAGATGAACCCCACAGAGGAGAGCACAGGATATTGATAATATGAACCCCACAAAGGAGAGGACAGGATACTGATGAGAAGAACCCCACAAAGGAGAGGACAGGATACTGATGAGAAGAACCCCACAGAGGAGAGGACAGGATACTGACAATATGAACCCGACAGAGGCGAGGACAGGATACTGACAATATGAACCCCACAGACGAGAGGATAGGAAACTGACAATATGAACCCCACAGAAACGAGGACAGGAAACTGACAATATGAACACTACAGAGGCGACGACAGGATACTGACAATATTAACGCCACAGAGGAGAGGAGAGGATACTGACAATACGAAACCCACAGAGACGAGGACAGGATACTGACAATATGAACCCCACACAGGCGAAGACAGGATACTGACAATATGAACCTCACAGAGGAGAGGACAGGATACTGACAATATGCAGCCCACAGAGGAGAGGACAGGATACTGACAATATGAACCCCACACAGGCGAGAACAGAATACTGACAATATGAACCCCACACAGGCGAGGACAGGATACTGACAATATGAACCCCATAGAGGAGAGCACAGGATATTGATAATACGAACCCCACAAAGGAGAGGACAGGATACTGATGAGAAGAACCCCACAGAGACGAGGACAGGATACTGACAATATGAACCCCACAGAGGCGAGGACAGGATACTGACAATATGAATCTCACAAAGACGAAGACAGGATACTGACAATACGAACCCGACAGTGGCGAGGACAGGAAACTGACAATATGAACCCCACACAGGCGAGGACAGGATACTGACAATATGAACCTCACAGAGGGGAGGATAGGATACTGACACTATGAACCTCACAGAGGAGAGGACAGGATACTGACAATATGCAGCCCACAGCAAAGAGAACAGCATACTGACAATATGAACCCCACAATGACGAAGACAGGATACTGACAAGATGAACCCCACAGAGGAGATCACAGGATATTGATAATACGAACCCCACAAAGTAGAGGACAGGATACTGATGAGAAGAACCCCACAGAGGAGAGGACAGGATACTGACAATATGAACCCCACAGATGAGAGGACAGGATACTGACAATATGAACCCCACAGAGGCGAGGACAGGATACTGACAATATTAACGCCACAGAGGAGAGGAGAGGATACTGACAACACGAAACCCACAGAGACGAGGACAGGATACTGACAATATGAACCCCACACAGGAGAAGACAGGATACTGACAATATGAACCTCACAGAGGAGAGGACCGGATACTGACAATATGCAGCCCACAGAGGTTAGGACAGGATACTGACAATATGAACCCCACACAGGCGAGGACAGGATACTGACAATATGAAACTCACAGAGGGGAGGACAGGATACTGACAATATGAACCCCACAAAGACGAAGACAGGATACTGACAAGATGAACCCCATAGAGGAGAGCACAGGATATTGATAATACGTACCCCACAAAGGAGAGGACAGGATACTGATGAGAAGAACCCCACAGAGACGAGGACAGGATACTGACAATATGAACCCCACAGATGAGAGGACAGGATACTGAGAATACGAACCCCACAGAGGAGAGGTCAGGATACTGACAATATGAACCCAACAGAGACGAGGACAGGATACTGACAATATGAACCCCACAGATGAGCGGACAGGATACTGACGAGACAAACTCCACAGAGGCGAGGACAGAATACTGACAATAAGAACCCCACAGAGGAGAGGACAGGATACTGAAAATATGAACCTCACAGAGGAGAGGACAGGATACTGACAATACGAACCCCACAGAGACGAGGACAAGATACTGACAATACGAACCCCACAGAGGCGAGGACAGGAAACTGACAATATTAACCCCACAGAGGAGAGGACAGGATACTGACAATACAAACCCCACAGAGGCGAGGACAGGAAACTGACAATATTATCCCCACAGAGGAGAGGACAGGATACTGACAATACGAACCCCACAGAGACGAGGTCAGGATACTGACAATACGAACCACACAGAGGCAAGGATAGGAAACAGACAATATTAACCCCACAAAGGAGAGGACAGGATACTGACAATACAAACCCCACAGAGACGATGACAGGATACTGACAATAAGAACCCCTCAAGGGCGAGGACAAGAAACTGACAATATGAACCCCACAGATGAGAGGACAGGATACTGACAATACGAACCCCACAGAGGAGAGGACAGGATACTGATGAGAAGAACCCCACAGAGACGAGGACAGGATACTGACAATATGAACCCCACAGAGGAGAGGACAGGATACTGACAATACGAAACCCACAGAGGAGAGGACAGGATACTGACAGATGAACCCAACAGAGGAGAGCACAGGATATTGATAATACGAACCCCACAAAGGAGAGGACAGGATACTGACAATAAGAACCCCACAGATGGGAGGACAGGAAACTGACAATAAGAACCCCACAGAGGAGAGGACAGGATACTGACAGATGAACCCAACAGAGGAGAGCACAGGATATTGATAATACGAACCCCACAAAGGAGAGGACAGGATACTGATGAGAAGAACCCCACAAAGGAGAGGACAGGATACTGATGAGAAGAACCCCACAGAGGAGAGGACAGGATACTGACAATATGAACCCGACAGATGCGAGGACAGGATACTGACAATATGAACCCCACAGACGAGAGGATAGGAAACTGACAATATGAACCCCACAGAAACGAGGACAGGAAACTGACAATATGAACCCTACAGAGGCGACGACAGGATACTGACAATATTAACGCCACAGAGGAGAGGAGAGGATACTGACAATACGAAACCCACAGAGACGAGGACAGGATACTGACAATATGAACCCCAGACAGGCGAAGACAGGATACTGACAATATGAACCTCACAGAGGAGAGGACAGGAAACTGACAATATTATCCCCACAGAGGAGAGGACAGGATACTGACAATACGAACCCCACAGAGACGAGGTCAGGATACTGACAATACGAACCACACAGAGGCAAGGATAGGAAACTGACAATATTAACCCCACAAAGGAGAGGACAGGATACTGACAATACAAACCCCACAGAGACGATGACAGGATACTGACAATAAGAACCCCTCAAGGGCGAGGACAAGAAACTGACAATATGAACCCCACAGATGAGAGGACAGGATACTGACAATACGAACCCCACAGAGGAGAGGACAGGATACTGATGAGAAGAACCCCACAGAGACGAGGACAGGATACTGACAATATGAACCCCACAGAGGAGAGGACAGGATACTGACAATACGAAACCCACAGAGGAGAGGACAGGATACTGACAGATGAACCCAACAGAGGAGAGCACAGGATATTGATAATACGAACCCCACAAAGGAGAGGACAGGATACAGACAATAAGAACCCCACAGATGGGAGGACAGGAAACTGACAATAAGAACCCCACAGAGGAGAGGACAGGATACTGACAGATGAACCCAACAGAGGAGAGCACAGGATATTGATAATACGAACCCCACAAAGGAGAGGACAGGATACTGATGAGAAGAACCCCACAAAGGAGAGGACAGGATACTGATGAGAAGAACCCCACAGAGGAGAGGACAGGATACTGACAATATGAACCCGACAGAGGCGAGGACAGGATACTGACAATATGAACCCCACAGACGAGAGGATAGGAAACTGACAATATGAACCCCACAGAAACGAGGACAGGAAACTGACAATATGAACCCTACAGAGGCGACGACAGGATACTGACAATATTAACGCCACAGAGGAGAGGAGAGGATACTGACAATACGAAACCCACAGAGACGAGGACAGGATACTGACAATATGAACCCCACACAGGCGAAGACAGGATACTGACAATATGAACCTCACAGAGGAGAGGACAGGATACTGACAATATTAACCCCACAGAGGGGAGGACAGGATACTGACAATATGAACCCCACACAGGCGAGAACAGAATACTGACAATATGAACCCCACACAGGCGAGGACAGGATACTGACAATATGAACCTCACAGAGGGGAGGACAGGATACTGACAATATGAACCCCACAAAGACGAAGACAGGATACTGACAAGATGAACCCCATAGAGGAGAGCACAGGATATTGATAATACAAACCCCACAAAGGAGAGGACAGGATACTGATGAGAAGAACCCCACAGAGACGAGGACAGGATACTGACAATATGAACCCCACAGAGGCGAGGACAGGATACTGACAATATGAACCTCACAAAGACGAAGACAGGATACTGACAATACGAACCCGACAGTGGCGAGGACAGGAAACTGACAATATGAACCCCACACAGGCGAGGACAGGATACTGACAATATGAACCTCACAGAGGGGAGGATAGGATACTGACACTATGAACCTCACAGAGGAGAGGACAGGATACTGACAATATGCAGCCCACAGCAAAGAGAACAGCATACTGACAATATGAACCCCACAACGACGAAGACAGGATACTGACAAGATGAACCCCACAGAGGAGAGCACAGGATATTGATAATACGAACCCCACAAAGTAGAGGACAGGATACTGATGAGAAGAACCCCACAGAGGAGAGGACAGGATACTGACAATATGAACCCCACAGATGAGAGGACAGGATACTGACAATATGAACCCCACAGAGGCGAGGACAGGATACTGACAATATTAACGCCACAGAGGAGAGGAGAGGATACTGACAACACGAAACCCACAGAGACGAGGACAGGATACTGACAATATGAACCCCACACAGGAGAAGACAGGATACTGACAATATGAACCTCACAGAGGAGAGGACCGGATACTGACAATATGCAGCCCACAGAGGTTAGGACAGGATACTGACAATATGAACCCCACACAGGCGAGGACAGGATACTGACAATATGAAACTCACAGAGGGGAGGACAGGATACTGACAATATGAACCCCACAAAGACGAAGACAGGATACTGACAAGATGAACCCCATAGAGGAGAGCACAGGATATTGATAATACGTACCCCACAAAGGAGAGGACAGGATACTGATGAGAAGAACCCCACAGAGACGAGGACAGGATACTGACAATATGAACCCCACAGAGGAGAGGACAGGATACTGACAATACGAAACCCACAGAGGAGAGGACAGGATACTGACAGATGAACCCAACAGAGGAGAGCACAGGATATTGATAATACGAACCCCACAAAGGAGAGGACAGGATACTGACAATAAGAACCCCACAGATGGGAGGACAGGAAACTGACAATAAGAACCCCACAGAGGAGAGGACAGGATACTGACAATATGCAGCCCACAGCGAAGAGGACAGCATACTGACAATATGAACCCCACAAAGATGAAGACAGGATATTGACAAGATGAACCCCACAGAGGAGAGCACAGGATATTGATAATACGAACCCCACAAAGGAGAGGACAGGATACTGATGAGAAGAACCCCACAAAGGAGAGGACAGGATACTGATGAGAAGAAACCCACAGAGGAGAGGACAGGATACTGACAATATGAACCCCACAGACGAGAGGATAGGAAACTGACAAGACGAACCCCACAGAGGAGAGGACAGGAAACTGACACTACGAACCCCACAGATGAGAGGACAGGATACTGACAATATGAACCCCACAGAAACGAGGACAGGAAACTGACAATATGAACCCTACAGAGGCGACGACAGGATACTGACAATATTAACGCCACAGAGGAGAGGAGAGGATACTGACAATACGAAACCCACAGAGACGAGGACAGGATACTGACAATATGAACCCCACACAGGCGAAGACAGGATACTGACAATATGAACCTCACAGAGGACAGGACAGGATACTGACAATATGCAGCCCACAGAGGAGAGGACAGGATACTGACAATATGAACCCCAGACAGGCGAGAACAGAATACTGACAATATGAACCCCACACAGGCGAGGACAGGATACTGACAATATGAACCTCACAGAGGGGAGGACAGGATACTGACAATATGAACCCCACAAAGACGAAGACAGGATACTGACAAGATGAACCCCATAGAGGAGAGCACAGGATATTGATAATACGAACCCCACAAAGGAGAGGACAGGATACTGATGAGAAGAACCCCACAGAGACGAGGACAGGATACTGACAATATGAACCTCACAAAGACGAAGACAGGATACTGACAATACGAACCCGACAGTGGCGAGGACAGGAAACTGACAATATTAACCACACAGAGGAGAGGACAGGATACTGACAATACGAAACTCACAGAGGAGAGGACAGGATACTGACAAGATGAACCCCACAGAGGAGAGCACAGGATATTGATAATACGAACCCCACAAAGGAGAGGACAGGATACTGATGAGAAGATCCCCACAGAGGACAGCACAGGATACTGACAATATGAACCCCACAGAGGAGAGGACAGGATACTGATAGTAAGAACCCCACAGATGGGAGGACAGGAAACTGACAATATGAACCCCACAGTGGAGAAGACAGGATACTGACAATATGAACCCAACAGATGACAGGAAAGGATACTGACAATACGAACCCGACAGAGGAGAGGACAGGATACTGACAATATGAACCCCACAGAGATGAGGACAGGGTACTGACAATATGAACCCCACAGATGAGAGGACAGGATACTGACGAGACAAACTACACAGAGGCGAGGACAGAAAGCTGACAATATGAACCCTACAGAGGCGAGGACAGGATACTGACAATATTAACCCCACACAGGCGAGGACAGGATACTGACAATATGAACCTCACAGAGGAGAGGACAGGATACTGACAATATGAACACCACAGAGGCGAAGACAGGATACTGACAAGATGAACCCCACAGAGGAGAGCACAGGATACTGATAACACGAACCCCACAGATGTGAGGACGGGATACTGACAATATGAAATCCACAGAGGAGAGGACAGGATACTGACAATATGAACCTCACAGAGGTGAGGACGGGATACTGAGAATACGAACCCCACAGAGGAGAGGACAGGATACTAACAATATGAACCCCACAGAGGCAAGGACAGGATACTGACAATATGAACCCCACAGAGGAGAGGACAGGATACTGATGAGAAGAACCCCACAAAGTAGAGGACAGGATACTGACAATATGAACCCCACAGAGGAGAGGACAGGATACTGACAATACGATCCCCACAGAGGCGAGGACAGGAAACTGACAATATTAACCCCACAGAGGAGAGGACAGGATACTGACAATACGAAACCCACAGAGGTGAGGACAGGAAATTGACAATATTAACCCCACAGAGGAGAGGACAGGAAACTGACAATATGAACCCCACACAGGCGAGGACAGGATACTGACAATATGAACCTCACAGAGGGGAGGACAGGATACTGACAATATGAACCTCACAGAGGGGAGGACAGGATACTGACAATATGCAGCCAACAGCGAAGAGGACAGGATACTGACAATATGAACCCCACAAAGACGAAGACAGGATACTGAAAAGATGAACCCCACAGAGGAGAGCACAGGATATTGATAATACGAACCCCACAAAGTAGAGGACAGGATACTGATGAGAAGAACCCCACAGAGGCGAGGACAGGATACTGACAATATGAACCTCACAAAGACGAAGACAGGATACTGACAATACGAACCCCACAGAGGCGAGGACAGGAAACTGACAATATTAACCGCACAGAGGAGAGGACAGGATACTGACAATATGAAACCCACAGAGGAGAGGACAGGATACTGACAATATGAAACCCACAGAGGAGAGGACAGGATACTGACAATAAGAACCCCACAGATGGGAGGACAGGAAACTGACAATATGAACCCCACAGAGGAGAGGAAAGGATACTGACAATACGAACCCGACAGAGGAGAGGACAGGATACTGACAATATGAACCCCACAGAGGAGAGGACAGGATACTGACAATATGAACCCCACAGAGGAGAGGACAGGATACTGATAGTAAGAACCCCACAGATGGGAGGACAGGAAACTGACAATATGAACCCCACAGATGGGAGGACAGGAAACTGACAATATGAACCCCACAGTGGAGAAGACAGGATACTGACAATATGAACCCAACAGATGACAGGAAAGGATACTGACAATACGAACCCGACAGAGGAGAGGACAGGATACTGACAATATGAACCCCACAGAGATGAGGACAGGGTACTGACAATATGAACCCCACAGATGAGAGGACAGGATACTGACGAGACAAACTACACAGAGGCGAGGACAGAAAGCTGACAATATGAACCCTACAGAGGCGAGGACAGGATACTGACAATATTAACCCCACACAGGCGAGGACAGGATACTGACAATATGAACCTCACAGAGGAGAGGACAGGATACTGACAATATGAACACCACAGAGGCGAAGACAGGATACTGACAAGATGAACCCCACAGAGGAGAGCACAGGATACTGATAACACGAACCCCACAGATGTGAGGACGGGATACTGACAATATGAAATCCACAGAGGAGAGGACAGGATACTGACAATATGAACCTCACAGAGGTGAGGACGGGATACTGAGAATACGAACCCCACAGAGGAGAGGACAGGATACTAACAATATGAACCCCACAGAGGCAAGGACAGGATACTGACAATATGAACCCCACAGAGGAGAGGACAGGATACTGATGAGAAGAACCCCACAAAGTAGAGGACAGGATACTGACAATATGAACCCCACAGAGGAGAGGACAGGATACTGACAATACGATCCCCACAGAGGCGAGGACAGGAAACTGACAATATTAACCCCACAGAGGAGAGGACAGGATACTGACAATACGAAACCCACAGAGGTGAGGACAGGAAATTGACAATATTAACCCCACAGAGGAGAGGACAGGAAACTGACAATATGAACCCCACACAGGCGAGGACAGGATACTGACAATATGAACCTCACAGAGGGGAGGACAGGATACTGACAATATGAACCTCACAGAGGGGAGGACAGGATACTGACAATATGCAGCCAACAGCGAAGAGGACAGGATACTGACAATATGAACCCCACAAAGACGAAGACAGGATACTGAAAAGATGAACCCCACAGAGGAGAGCACAGGATATTGATAATACGAACCCCACAAAGTAGAGGACAGGATACTGATGAGAAGAACCCCACAGAGGCGAGGACAGGATACTGACAATATGAACCTCACAAAGACGAAGACAGGATACTGACAATACGAACCCCACAGAGGCGAGGACAGGAAACTGACAATATTAACCGCACAGAGGAGAGGACAGGATACTGACAATATGAAACCCACAGAGGAGAGGACAGGATACTGACAATATGAAACCCACAGAGGAGAGGACAGGATACTGACAATAAGAACCCCACAGATGGGAGGACAGGAAACTGACAATATGAACCCCACAGAGGAGAGGAAAGGATACTGACAATATGAACCCAACAGATGAGAGGACAGGATACTGACAATATGAACCCCACAGAGGAGAGGTCAGGATACTGACAATAAGAACCCCACAGAGGAGAGGACAGGATACTGACAATATGAACCCCACAGATGAGAGGACAGGATACTGAGAATATGAACCCCACAGAGGAGAGGACAGGATACTGACAATATGAACCCCACAGAGGAGAGGACAGGATACTGACAATAAGAACCCCACAGATGGGAGGACAGGAAACTGACAATATGAACCCCACAGAGGAGAGGACAGGATACTGACAATATGAACCCAACAGATGAGAGGACAGGATACTGAGAATACGAACCCCACAGAGGAGAGGTCAGGATACTGACAATATGAACCCAACAGAGACGAGGACAGGATACTGACAATATGAACCCCACAGATGAGCGGACAGGATACTGACGAGACAAACTCCACAGAGGCGAGGACAGAATACTGACAATAAGAACCCCACAGAGGAGAGGACAGGATACTGAAAATATGAACCTCACAGAGGAGAGGACAGGATACTGACAATACGAACCCCACAGAGACGAGGACAAGATACTGACAATACGAACCCCACAGAGGCGAGGACAGGAAACTGACAATATTAACCCCACAGAGGAGAGGACAGGATACTGACAATACGAACCCCACAGAGACGAGGTCAGGATACTGACAATACGAACCACACAGAGGCAAGGATAGGAAACTGACAATATTAACCCCACAAAGGAGAGGACAGGATACTGACAATACAAACCCCACAGAGACGATGACAGGATACTGACAATAAGAACCCCTCAAGGGCGAGGACAAGAAACTGACAATATGAACCCCACAGATGAGAGGACAGGATACTGACAATACGAACCCCACAGAGGAGAGGACAGGATACTGACAATATGAACCCCACAGAGGAGAGGACAGGATACTGACAATACGAAACCCACAGAGGAGAGGACAGGATACTGACAGATGAACCCAACAGAGGAGAGCACAGGATATTGATAATACGAACCCCACAAAGGAGAGGACAGGATACTGACAATAAGAACCCCACAGATGGGAGGACAGGAAACTGACAATAAGAACCCCACAGAGGAGAGGACAGGATACTGACAATATGCAGCCCACAGCGAAGAGGACAGCATACTGACAATATGAACCCCACAAAGATGAAGACAGGATACTGATGAGAAGAACCCCACAAAGGAGAGGACAGGATACTGATGAGAAGAACCCCACAGAGGAGAGGACAGGATACTGACAATATGAACCCGACAGAGGCGAGGACAGGATACTGACAATATGAACCCCACGGACGAGAGGATAGGAAACTGACAATATGAACCCCACAGAGACGAGGACAGGATACTGACAATATGAACCCCACAGAGGAGAGGACAGGATACTGACAATACGAAACCCACAGAGGAGAGGACAGGATACTGACAGATGAACCCAACAGAGGAGAGCACAGGATATTGATAATACGAACCCCACAAAGGAGAGGACAGGATACTGACAATAAGAACCCCACAGATGGGAGGACAGGAAACTGACAATAAGAACCCCACAGAGGAGAGGACAGGATACTGACAATATGCAGCCCACAGCGAAGAGGACAGCATACTGACAATATGAACCCCACAAAGATGAAGACAGGATATTGACAAGATGAACCCCACAGAGGAGAGCACAGGATATTGATAATACGAACCCCACAAAGGAGAGGACAGGATACTGATGAGAAGAACCCCACAAAGGAGAGGACAGGATACTGATGAGAAGAAACCCACAGAGGAGAGGACAGGATACTGACAATATGAACCCCACAGACGAGAGGATAGGAAACTGACAAGACGAACCCCACAGAGGAGAGGACAGGAAACTGACACTACGAACCCCACAGATGAGAGGACAGGATACTGACAATATGAACCCCACAGAAACGAGGACAGGAAACTGACAATATGAACCCTACAGAGGCGACGACAGGATACTGACAATATTAACGCCACAGAGGAGAGGAGAGGATACTGACAATACGAAACCCACAGAGACGAGGACAGGATACTGACAATATGAACCCCACACAGGCAAAGACAGGATACTGACAATATGAACCTCACAGAGGACAGGACAGGATACTGACAATATGCAGCCCACAGAGGAGAGGACAGGATACTGACAATATGAACCCCAGACAGGCGAGAACAGAATACTGACAATATGAACCCCACACAGGCGAGGACAGGATACTGACAATATGAACCTCACAGAGGGGAGGACAGGATACTGACAATATGAACCCCACAAAGACGAAGACAGGATACTGACAAGATGAACCCCATAGAGGAGAGCACAGGATATTGATAATACGAACCCCACAAAGGAGAGGACAGGATACTGATGAGAAGAACCCCACAGAGACGAGGACAGGATACTGACAATATGAACCTCACAAAGACGAAGACAGGATACTGACAATACGAACCCGACAGTGGCGAGGACAGGAAACTGACAATATTAACCACACAGAGGAGAGGACAGGATACTGACAAGATGAACCCCACAGAGGAGAGCACAGGATATTGATAATACGAACCCCACAAAGGAGAGGACAGGATACTGATGAGAAGATCCCCACAGAGGACAGCACAGGATACTGACAATATGAACCCCACAGAGGAGAGGACAGGATACTGATAGTAAGAACCCCACAGATGGGAGGACAGGAAACTGACAATATGAACCCCACAGTGGAGAAGACAGGATACTGACAATATGAACCCAACAGATGACAGGAAAGGATACTGACAATACGAACCCGACAGAGGAGAGGACAGGATACTGACAATATGAACCCCACAGAGATGAGGACAGGGTACTGACAATATGAACCCCACAGATGAGAGGACAGGATACTGACGAGACAAACTACACAGAGGCGAGGACAGAAAGCTGACAATATGAACCCTACAGAGGCGAGGACAGGATACTGACAATATTAACCCCACACAGGCGAGGACAGGATACTGACAATATGAACCTCACAGAGGAGAGGACAGGATACTGACAATATGAACCTCACAAAGACGAAGACAGGATACTGACAATACGAACCCGACAGTGGCGAGGACAGGAAACTGACAATATGAACCCCACACAGGCGAGGACAGGATACTGACAATATGAACCTCACAGAGGGGAGGATAGGATACTGACACTATGAACCTCACAGAGGAGAGGACAGGATACTGACAATATGCAGCCCACAGCAAAGAGAACAGCATACTGACAATATGAACCCCACAACGACGAAGACAGGATACTGACAAGATGAACCCCACAGAGGAGAGCACAGGATATTGATAATACGAACCCCACAAAGTAGAGGACAGGATACTGATGAGAAGAACCCCACAGAGGAGAGGACAGGATACTGACAATATGAACCCCACAGATGAGAGGACAGGATACTGACAATATGAACCCCACAGAGGCGAGGACAGGATACTGACAATATTAACGCCACAGAGGAGAGGAGAGGATACTGACAACACGAAACCCACAGAGACGAGGACAGGATACTGACAATATGAACCCCACACAGGAGAAGACAGGATACTGACAATATGAACCTCACAGAGGAGAGGACCGGATACTGACAATATGCAGCCCACAGAGGTTAGGACAGGATACTGACAATATGAACCCCACACAGGCGAGGACAGGATACTGACAATATGAAACTCACAGAGGGGAGGACAGGATACTGACAATATGAACCCCACAAAGACGAAGACAGGATACTGACAAGATGAACCCCATAGAGGAGAGCACAGGATATTGATAATACGTACCCCACAAAGGAGAGGACAGGATACTGATGAGAAGAACCCCACAGAGACGAGGACAGGATACTGACAATATGAACCCCACAGAGGAGAGGACAGGATACTGACAATACGAAACCCACAGAGGAGAGGACAGGATACTGACAGATGAACCCAACAGAGGAGAGCACAGGATATTGATAATACGAACCCCACAAAGGAGAGGACAGGATACTGACAATAAGAACCCCACAGATGGGAGGACAGGAAACTGACAATAAGAACCCCACAGAGGAGAGGACAGGATACTGACAATATGCAGCCCACAGCGAAGAGGACAGCATACTGACAATATGAACCCCACAAAGATGAAGACAGGATATTGACAAGATGAACCCCACAGAGGAGAGCACAGGATATTGATAATACGAACCCCACAAAGGAGAGGACAGGATACTGATGAGAAGAACCCCACAAAGGAGAGGACAGGATACTGATGAGAAGAAACCCACAGAGGAGAGGACAGGATACTGACAATATGAACCCCACAGACGAGAGGATAGGAAACTGACAAGACGAACCCCACAGAGGAGAGGACAGGAAACTGACACTACGAACCCCACAGATGAGAGGACAGGATACTGACAATATGAACCCCACAGAAACGAGGACAGGAAACTGACAATATGAACCCTACAGAGGCGACGACAGGATACTGACAATATTAACGCCACAGAGGAGAGGAGAGGATACTGACAATACGAAACCCACAGAGACGAGGACAGGATACTGACAATATGAACCCCACACAGGCGAAGACAGGATACTGACAATATGAACCTCACAGAGGACAGGACAGGATACTGACAATATGCAGCCCACAGAGGAGAGGACAGGATACTGACAATATGAACCCCAGACAGGCGAGAACAGAATACTGACAATATGAACCCCACACAGGCGAGGACAGGATACTGACAATATGAACCTCACAGAGGGGAGGACAGGATACTGACAATATGAACCCCACAAAGACGAAGACAGGATACTGACAAGATGAACCCCATAGAGGAGAGCACAGGATATTGATAATACGAACCCCACAAAGGAGAGGACAGGATACTGATGAGAAGAACCCCACAGAGACGAGGACAGGATACTGACAATATGAACCTCACAAAGACGAAGACAGGATACTGACAATACGAACCCGACAGTGGCGAGGACAGGAAACTGACAATATTAACCACACAGAGGAGAGGACAGGATACTGACAATACGAAACTCACAGAGGAGAGGACAGGATACTGACAAGATGAACCCCACAGAGGAGAGCACAGGATATTGATAATACGAACCCCACAAAGGAGAGGACAGGATACTGATGAGAAGATCCCCACAGAGGACAGCACAGGATACTGACAATATGAACCCCACAGAGGAGAGGACAGGATACTGATAGTAAGAACCCCACAGATGGGAGGACAGGAAACTGACAATATGAACCCCACAGTGGAGAAGACAGGATACTGACAATATGAACCCAACAGATGACAGGAAAGGATACTGACAATACGAACCCGACAGAGGAGAGGACAGGATACTGACAATATGAACCCCACAGAGATGAGGACAGGGTACTGACAATATGAACCCCACAGATGAGAGGACAGGATACTGACGAGACAAACTACACAGAGGCGAGGACAGAAAGCTGACAATATGAACCCTACAGAGGCGAGGACAGGATACTGACAATATTAACCCCACACAGGCGAGGACAGGATACTGACAATATGAACCTCACAGAGGAGAGGACAGGATACTGACAATATGAACACCACAGAGGCGAAGACAGGATACTGACAAGATGAACCCCACAGAGGAGAGCACAGGATACTGATAACACGAACCCCACAGATGTGAGGACGGGATACTGACAATATGAAATCCACAGAGGAGAGGACAGGATACTGACAATATGAACCTCACAGAGGTGAGGACGGGATACTGAGAATACGAACCCCACAGAGGAGAGGACAGGATACTAACAATATGAACCCCACAGAGGCAAGGACAGGATACTGACAATATGAACCCCACAGAGGAGAGGACAGGATACTGATGAGAAGAACCCCACAAAGTAGAGGACAGGATACTGACAATATGAACCCCACAGAGGAGAGGACAGGATACTGACAATACGATCCCCACAGAGGCGAGGACAGGAAACTGACAATATTAACCCCACAGAGGAGAGGACAGGATACTGACAATACGAAACCCACAGAGGTGAGGACAGGAAATTGACAATATTAACCCCACAGAGGAGAGGACAGGAAACTGACAATATGAACCCCACACAGGCGAGGACAGGATACTGACAATATGAACCTCACAGAGGGGAGGACAGGATACTGACAATATGAACCTCACAGAGGGGAGGACAGGATACTGACAATATGCAGCCAACAGCGAAGAGGACAGGATACTGACAATATGAACCCCACAAAGACGAAGACAGGATACTGAAAAGATGAACCCCACAGAGGAGAGCACAGGATATTGATAATACGAACCCCACAAAGTAGAGGACAGGATACTGATGAGAAGAACCCCACAGAGGCGAGGACAGGATACTGACAATATGAACCTCACAAAGACGAAGACAGGATACTGACAATACGAACCCCACAGAGGCGAGGACAGGAAACTGACAATATTAACCGCACAGAGGAGAGGACAGGATACTGACAATATGAAACCCACAGAGGAGAGGACAGGATACTGACAATATGAAACCCACAGAGGAGAGGACAGGATACTGACAATAAGAACCCCACAGATGGGAGGACAGGAAACTGACAATATGAACCCCACAGAGGAGAGGAAAGGATACTGACAATATGAACCCAACAGATGAGAGGACAGGATACTGACAATATGAACCCCACAGAGGAGAGGTCAGGATACTGACAATAAGAACCCCACAGAGGAGAGGACAGGATACTGACAATATGAACCCCACAGATGAGAGGACAGGATACTGAGAATATGAACCCCACAGAGGAGAGGACAGGATACTGACAATATGAACCCCACAGAGGAGAGGACAGGATACTGACAATAAGAACCCCACAGATGGGAGGACAGGAAACTGACAATATGAACCCCACAGAGGAGAGGACAGGATACTGACAATATGAACCCAACAGATGAGAGGACAGGATACTGAGAATACGAACCCCACAGAGGAGAGGTCAGGATACTGACAATATGAACCCAACAGAGACGAGGACAGGATACTGACAATATGAACCCCACAGATGAGCGGACAGGATACTGACGAGACAAACTCCACAGAGGCGAGGACAGAATACTGACAATAAGAACCCCACAGAGGAGAGGACAGGATACTGAAAATATGAACCTCACAGAGGAGAGGACAGGATACTGACAATACGAACCCCACAGAGACGAGGACAAGATACTGACAATACGAACCCCACAGAGGCGAGGACAGGAAACTGACAATATTAACCCCACAGAGGAGAGGACAGGATACTGACAATACGAACCCCACAGAGACGAGGTCAGGATACTGACAATACGAACCACACAGAGGCAAGGATAGGAAACTGACAATATTAACCCCACAAAGGAGAGGACAGGATACTGACAATACAAACCCCACAGAGACGATGACAGGATACTGACAATAAGAACCCCTCAAGGGCGAGGACAAGAAACTGACAATATGAACCCCACAGATGAGAGGACAGGATACTGACAATACGAACCCCACAGAGGAGAGGACAGGATACTGACAATATGAACCCCACAGAGGAGAGGACAGGATACTGACAATACGAAACCCACAGAGGAGAGGACAGGATACTGACAGATGAACCCAACAGAGGAGAGCACAGGATATTGATAATACGAACCCCACAAAGGAGAGGACAGGATACTGACAATAAGAACCCCACAGATGGGAGGACAGGAAACTGACAATAAGAACCCCACAGAGGAGAGGACAGGATACTGACAATATGCAGCCCACAGCGAAGAGGACAGCATACTGACAATATGAACCCCACAAAGATGAAGACAGGATACTGATGAGAAGAACCCCACAAAGGAGAGGACAGGATACTGATGAGAAGAACCCCACAGAGGAGAGGACAGGATACTGACAATATGAACCCGACAGAGGCGAGGACAGGATACTGACAATATGAACCCCACGGACGAGAGGATAGGAAACTGACAATATGAACCCCACAGAGACGAGGACAGGATACTGACAATATGAACCCCACAGAGGAGAGGACAGGATACTGACAATACGAAACCCACAGAGGAGAGGACAGGATACTGACAGATGAACCCAACAGAGGAGAGCACAGGATATTGATAATACGAACCCCACAAAGGAGAGGACAGGATACTGACAATAAGAACCCCACAGATGGGAGGACAGGAAACTGACAATAAGAACCCCACAGAGGAGAGGACAGGATACTGACAATATGCAGCCCACAGCGAAGAGGACAGCATACTGACAATATGAACCCCACAAAGATGAAGACAGGATATTGACAAGATGAACCCCACAGAGGAGAGCACAGGATATTGATAATACGAACCCCACAAAGGAGAGGACAGGATACTGATGAGAAGAACCCCACAAAGGAGAGGACAGGATACTGATGAGAAGAAACCCACAGAGGAGAGGACAGGATACTGACAATATGAACCCCACAGACGAGAGGATAGGAAACTGACAAGACGAACCCCACAGAGGAGAGGACAGGAAACTGACACTACGAACCCCACAGATGAGAGGACAGGATACTGACAATATGAACCCCACAGAAACGAGGACAGGAAACTGACAATATGAACCCTACAGAGGCGACGACAGGATACTGACAATATTAACGCCACAGAGGAGAGGAGAGGATACTGACAATACGAAACCCACAGAGACGAGGACAGGATACTGACAATATGAACCCCACACAGGCAAAGACAGGATACTGACAATATGAACCTCACAGAGGACAGGACAGGATACTGACAATATGCAGCCCACAGAGGAGAGGACAGGATACTGACAATATGAACCCCAGACAGGCGAGAACAGAATACTGACAATATGAACCCCACACAGGCGAGGACAGGATACTGACAATATGAACCTCACAGAGGGGAGGACAGGATACTGACAATATGAACCCCACAAAGACGAAGACAGGATACTGACAAGATGAACCCCATAGAGGAGAGCACAGGATATTGATAATACGAACCCCACAAAGGAGAGGACAGGATACTGATGAGAAGAACCCCACAGAGACGAGGACAGGATACTGACAATATGAACCTCACAAAGACGAAGACAGGATACTGACAATACGAACCCGACAGTGGCGAGGACAGGAAACTGACAATATTAACCACACAGAGGAGAGGACAGGATACTGACAAGATGAACCCCACAGAGGAGAGCACAGGATATTGATAATACGAACCCCACAAAGGAGAGGACAGGATACTGATGAGAAGATCCCCACAGAGGACAGCACAGGATACTGACAATATGAACCCCACAGAGGAGAGGACAGGATACTGATAGTAAGAACCCCACAGATGGGAGGACAGGAAACTGACAATATGAACCCCACAGTGGAGAAGACAGGATACTGACAATATGAACCCAACAGATGACAGGAAAGGATACTGACAATACGAACCCGACAGAGGAGAGGACAGGATACTGACAATATGAACCCCACAGAGATGAGGACAGGGTACTGACAATATGAACCCCACAGATGAGAGGACAGGATACTGACGAGACAAACTACACAGAGGCGAGGACAGAAAGCTGACAATATGAACCCTACAGAGGCGAGGACAGGATACTGACAATATTAACCCCACACAGGCGAGGACAGGATACTGACAATATGAACCTCACAGAGGAGAGGACAGGATACTGACAATATGAACACCACAGAGGCGAAGACAGGATACTGACAAGATGAACCCCACAGAGGAGAGCACAGGATACTGATAACACGAACCCCACAGATGTGAGGACGGGATACTGACAATATGAAATCCACAGAGGAGAGGACAGGATACTGACAATATGAACCTCACAGAGGTGAGGACGGGATACTGAGAATACGAACCCCACAGAGGAGAGGACAGGATACTAACAATATGAACCCCACAGAGGCAAGGACAGGATACTGACAATATGAACCCCACAGAGGAGAGGACAGGATACTGATGAGAAGAACCCCACAAAGTAGAGGACAGGATACTGACAATATGAACCCCACAGAGGAGAGGACAGGATACTGACAATACGATCCCCACAGAGGCGAGGACAGGAAACTGACAATATTAACCCCACAGAGGAGAGGACAGGATACTGACAATACGAAACCCACAGAGGTGAGGACAGGAAATTGACAATATTAACCCCACAGAGGAGAGGACAGGAAACTGACAATATGAACCCCACACAGGCGAGGACAGGATACTGACAATATGAACCTCACAGAGGGGAGGACAGGATACTGACAATATGAACCTCACAGAGGGGAGGACAGGATACTGACAATATGCAGCCAACAGCGAAGAGGACAGGATACTGACAATATGAACCCCACAAAGACGAAGACAGGATACTGAAAAGATGAACCCCACAGAGGAGAGCACAGGATATTGATAATACGAACCCCACAAAGTAGAGGACAGGATACTGATGAGAAGAACCCCACAGAGGCGAGGACAGGATACTGACAATATGAACCTCACAAAGACGAAGACAGGATACTGACAATACGAACCCCACAGAGGCGAGGACAGGAAACTGACAATATTAACCGCACAGAGGAGAGGACAGGATACTGACAATATGAAACCCACAGAGGAGAGGACAGGATACTGACAATATGAAACCCACAGAGGAGAGGACAGGATACTGACAATAAGAACCCCACAGATGGGAGGACAGGAAACTGACAATATGAACCCCACAGAGGAGAGGAAAGGATACTGACAATATGAACCCAACAGATGAGAGGACAGGATACTGACAATATGAACCCCACAGAGGAGAGGTCAGGATACTGACAATAAGAACCCCACAGAGGAGAGGACAGGATACTGACAATATGAACCCCACAGATGAGAGGACAGGATACTGAGAATATGAACCCCACAGAGGAGAGGACAGGATACTGACAATATGAACCCCACAGAGGAGAGGACAGGATACTGACAATAAGAACCCCACAGATGGGAGGACAGGAAACTGACAATATGAACCCCACAGAGGAGAGGACAGGATACTGACAATATGAACCCAACAGATGAGAGGACAGGATACTGAGAATACGAACCCCACAGAGGAGAGGTCAGGATACTGACAATATGAACCCAACAGAGACGAGGACAGGATACTGACAATATGAACCCCACAGATGAGCGGACAGGATACTGACGAGACAAACTCCACAGAGGCGAGGACAGAATACTGACAATAAGAACCCCACAGAGGAGAGGACAGGATACTGAAAATATGAACCTCACAGAGGAGAGGACAGGATACTGACAATACGAACCCCACAGAGACGAGGACAAGATACTGACAATACGAACCCCACAGAGGCGAGGACAGGAAACTGACAATATTAACCCCACAGAGGAGAGGACAGGATACTGACAATACAAACCCCACAGAGGCGAGGACAGGAAACTGACAATATTATCCCCACAGAGGAGAGGACAGGATACTGACAATACGAACCCCACAGAGACGAGGTCAGGATACTGACAATACGAACCACACAGAGGCAAGGATAGGAAACTGACAATATTAACCCCACAAAGGAGAGGACAGGATACTGACAATACAAACCCCACAGAGACGATGACAGGATACTGACAATAAGAACCCCTCAAGGGCGAGGACAAGAAACTGACAATATGAACCCCACAGATGAGAGGACAGGATACTGACAATACGAACCCCACAGAGGAGAGGACAGGATACTGACAATATGAACCCCACAGAGGAGAGGACAGGATACTGACAATACGAAACCCACAGAGGAGAGGACAGGATACTGACAGATGAACCCAACAGAGGAGAGCACAGGATATTGATAATACGAACCCCACAAAGGAGAGGACAGGATACTGACAATAAGAACCCCACAGATGGGAGGACAGGAAACTGACAATAAGAACCCCACAGAGGAGAGGACAGGATACTGACAATATGCAGCCCACAGCGAAGAGGACAGCATACTGACAATATGAACCCCACAAAGATGAAGACAGGATACTGATGAGAAGAACCCCACAAAGGAGAGGACAGGATACTGATGAGAAGAACCCCACAGAGGAGAGGACAGGATACTGACAATATGAACCCGACAGAGGCGAGGACAGGATACTGACAATATGAACCCCACGGACGAGAGGATAGGAAACTGACAATATGAACCCCACAGAAACGAGGACAGGAAACTGACAATATGAACCCTACAGAGGCGACGACAGGATACTGACAATATTAACGCCACAGAGGAGAGGAGAGGATACTGACAATACGAAACCCACAGAGACGAGGACAGGATACTGACAATACGAACCCCACACAGGCGAAGACAGGATACTGACAATATGAACCTCACAGAGGAGAGGACAGGATACTGACAATATGCAGCCCACAGAGGAGAGGACAGGATACTGACAATATGAACACTACAGAGGTGAGGACAGGATACTGACAATATGAACCCCACACAGGCGAAGACAGGATACTGACAATATGAACCTCACAGAGGAGAGGACAGGATACTGACAATATGCAGCCCACAGAGGAGAGGACAGGATACTGACAATATGAACCCCACACAGGCGAGAACAGAATACTGACAATATGAACCCCACACAGGCGAGGACAGGATACTGACAATATGAACCTCACAGAGGGGAGGACAGGATACTGACAATATGAACCCCACAAAGACGAAGACAGGATACTGACAAGATGAACCCCATAGAGGAGAGCACAGGATATTGATAATACGTACCCCACAAAGGAGAGGACAGGATACTGATGAGAAGAACCCCACAGAGACGAGGACAGGATACTGACAATACGAACCCGACAGTGGCGAGGACAGGAAACTGACAATATTAACCACACAGAGGAGAGGACAGGATACTGACAATACGAAACCCACAGAGGAGAGGACAGGATACTGACAAGATGAACCCCACAGAGGAGAGCACAGGATATTGATAATACGAACCCCACAATGGAGAGGACAGGATACTGATGAGAAGATCCCCACAGAGGACAGCACAGGATACTGACAATATGAACCCCACAGAGGAGAGGACAGGATACTGATAGTAAGAACCCCACAGATGGGAGGACAGGAAACTGACAATATGAACCCCACAGTGGAGAAGACAGGATACTGACAATATGAACCCAACAGATGACAGGAAAGGATACTGACAATACGAACCCGACAGAGGAGAGGACAGGATACTGACAATATGAACCCCACAGAGATGAGGACAGGGTACTGACAATATGAACCCCACAGATGAGAGGACAGGATACTGACGAGACAAACTACACAGAGGCGAGGACAGAAAGCTGACAATATGAACCCTACAGAGGCGAGGACAGGATACTGACAATATTAACCCCACACAGGCGAGGACAGGATACTGACAATATGAACCTCACAGAGGAGAGGACAGGATACTGACAATATGAATGCCACAAAGACGAAGACAGGATACTGACAAGATGAACCCCACAGAGGAGAGCACAGGATACTGATAACACGAACCCCACAGATGTGAGGACGGGATACTGACAATATGAAATCCACAGAGGAGAGGACAGGATACTGACAATATGAACCTCACAGAGGTGAGGACGGGATACTGAGAATACGAACCCCACAGAGGAGAGGACAGGATACTAACAATATGAACCCCACAGAGGCAAGGACAGGATACTGACAATATGAACCCCACAGAGGAGAGGACAGGATACTGATGAGAAGAACCCCACAAAGTAGAGGACAGGATACTGACAATATGAACCCCACAGAGGAGAGGACAGGATACTGACAATACGATCCCCACAGAGGCGAGGACAGGAAACTGACAATATTAACCCCACAGAGGAGAGGACAGGATACTGACAATACGAAACCCACAGAGGTGAGGACAGGAAATTGACAATATTAACCCCACAGAGGAGAGGACAGGAAACTGACAATATGAACCCCACACAGGCGAGGACAGGATACTGACAATATGAACCTCACAGAGGGGAGGACAGGATACTGACAATATGAACCTCACAGAGGACAGGACAGGATACTGACAATATGCAGCCCACAGAGGAGAGGACAGGATACTGACAATATGAACCCCAGACAGACGAGAACAGAATACTGACAATATGAACCCCACACAGGCGAGGACAGGATACTGACAATATGAACCTCACAGAGGGGAGGACAGGATACTGACAATATGAACCCCACAAAGACGAAGACAGGATACTGACAAGATGAACCCCATAGAGGAGAGCACAGGATATTGATAATACGAACCCCACAAAGGAGAGGACAGGATACTGATGAGAAGAACCCCACAGAGACGAGGACAGGATACTGACAATATGAACCTCACAAAGACGAAGACAGGATACTGACAATACGAACCCGACAGTGGCGAGGACAGGAAACTGACAATATTAACCACACAGAGGAGAGGACAGGATACTGACAATACGAAACTCACAGAGGAGAGGACAGGATACTGACAAGATGAACCCCACAGAGGAGAGCACAGGATATTGATAATACGAACCCCACAAAGGAGAGGACAGGATACTGATGAGAAGATCCCCACAGAGGACAGCACAGGATACTGACAATATGAACCCCACAGAGGAGAGGACAGGATACTGATAGTAAGAACCCCACAGATGGGAGGACAGGAAACTGACAATATGAACCCCACAGTGGAGAAGACAGGATACTGACAATATGAACCCAACAGATGACAGGAAAGGATACTGACAATACGAACCCGACAGAGGAGAGGACAGGATACTGACAATATGAACCCCACAGAGATGAGGACAGGGTACTGACAATATGAACCCCACAGATGAGAGGACAGGATACTGACGAGACAAACTACACAGAGGCGAGGACAGAAAGCTGACAATATGAACCCTGCAGAGGCGAGGACAGGATACTGACAATATTAACCCCACACAGGCGAGGACAGGATACTGACAATAAGAACCCCACAGAGGAGAGGACAGGATACTGAAAATATGAACCTCACAGAGGAGAGGACAGGATACTGACAATACGAACCCCACAGAGACGAGGACAAGATACTGACAATACGAACCCCACAGAGGCGAGGACAGGAAACTGACAATATTAACCCCACAGAGGAGAGGACAGGATACTGACAATACAAACCCCACAGAGGCGAGGACAGGAAACTGACAATATTATCCCCACAGAGGAGAGGACAGGATACTGACAATACGAACCCCACAGAGACGAGGTCAGGATACTGACAATACGAACCACACAGAGGCAAGGATAGGAAACTGACAATATTAACCCCACAAAGGAGAGGACAGGATACTGACAATACAAACCCCACAGAGACGATGACAGGATACTGACAATAAGAACCCCTCAAGGGCGAGGACAAGAAACTGACAATATGAACCCCACAGATGAGAGGACAGGATACTGACAATACGAACCCCACAGAGGAGAGGACAGGATACTGACAATATGAACCCCACAGAGGAGAGGACAGGATACTGACAATACGAAACCCACAGAGGAGAGGACAGGATACTGACAGATGAACCCAACAGAGGAGAGCACAGGATATTGATAATACGAACCCCACAAAGGAGAGGACAGGATACTGACAATAAGAACCCCACAGATGGGAGGACAGGAAACTGACAATAAGAACCCCACAGAGGAGAGGACAGGATACTGACAATATGCAGCCCACAGCGAAGAGGACAGCATACTGACAATATGAACCCCACAAAGATGAAGACAGGATACTGATGAGAAGAACCCCACAAAGGAGAGGACAGGATACTGATGAGAAGAACCCCACAGAGGAGAGGACAGGATACTGACAATATGAACCCGACAGAGGCGAGGACAGGATACTGACAATATGAACCCCACGGACGAGAGGATAGGAAACTGACAATATGAACCCCACAGAAACGAGGACAGGAAACTGACAATATGAACCCTACAGAGGCGACGACAGGATACTGACAATATTAACGCCACAGAGGAGAGGAGAGGATACTGACAATACGAAACCCACAGAGACGAGGACAGGATACTGACAATACGAACCCCACACAGGCGAAGACAGGATACTGACAATATGAACCTCACAGAGGAGAGGACAGGATACTGACAATATGCAGCCCACAGAGGAGAGGACAGGATACTGACAATATGAACACTACAGAGGTGAGGACAGGATACTGACAATATGAACCCCACACAGGCGAAGACAGGATACTGACAATATGAACCTCACAGAGGAGAGGACAGGATACTGACAATATGCAGCCCACAGAGGAGAGGACAGGATACTGACAATATGAACCCCACACAGGCGAGAACAGAATACTGACAATATGAACCCCACACAGGCGAGGACAGGATACTGACAATATGAACCTCACAGAGGGGAGGACAGGATACTGACAATATGAACCCCACAAAGACGAAGACAGGATACTGACAAGATGAACCCCATAGAGGAGAGCACAGGATATTGATAATACGTACCCCACAAAGGAGAGGACAGGATACTGATGAGAAGAACCCCACAGAGACGAGGACAGGATACTGACAATACGAACCCGACAGTGGCGAGGACAGGAAACTGACAATATTAACCACACAGAGGAGAGGACAGGATACTGACAATACGAAACCCACAGAGGAGAGGACAGGATACTGACAAGATGAACCCCACAGAGGAGAGCACAGGATATTGATAATACGAACCCCACAATGGAGAGGACAGGATACTGATGAGAAGATCCCCACAGAGGACAGCACAGGATACTGACAATATGAACCCCACAGAGGAGAGGACAGGATACTGATAGTAAGAACCCCACAGATGGGAGGACAGGAAACTGACAATATGAACCCCACAGTGGAGAAGACAGGATACTGACAATATGAACCCAACAGATGACAGGAAAGGATACTGACAATACGAACCCGACAGAGGAGAGGACAGGATACTGACAATATGAACCCCACAGAGATGAGGACAGGGTACTGACAATATGAACCCCACAGATGAGAGGACAGGATACTGACGAGACAAACTACACAGAGGCGAGGACAGAAAGCTGACAATATGAACCCTACAGAGGCGAGGACAGGATACTGACAATATTAACCCCACACAGGCGAGGACAGGATACTGACAATATGAACCTCACAGAGGAGAGGACAGGATACTGACAATATGAATGCCACAAAGACGAAGACAGGATACTGACAAGATGAACCCCACAGAGGAGAGCACAGGATACTGATAACACGAACCCCACAGATGTGAGGACGGGATACTGACAATATGAAATCCACAGAGGAGAGGACAGGATACTGACAATATGAACCTCACAGAGGTGAGGACGGGATACTGAGAATACGAACCCCACAGAGGAGAGGACAGGATACTAACAATATGAACCCCACAGAGGCAAGGACAGGATACTGACAATATGAACCCCACAGAGGAGAGGACAGGATACTGATGAGAAGAACCCCACAAAGTAGAGGACAGGATACTGACAATATGAACCCCACAGAGGAGAGGACAGGATACTGACAATACGATCCCCACAGAGGCGAGGACAGGAAACTGACAATATTAACCCCACAGAGGAGAGGACAGGATACTGACAATACGAAACCCACAGAGGTGAGGACAGGAAATTGACAATATTAACCCCACAGAGGAGAGGACAGGAAACTGACAATATGAACCCCACACAGGCGAGGACAGGATACTGACAATATGAACCTCACAGAGGGGAGGACAGGATACTGACAATATGAACCTCACAGAGGACAGGACAGGATACTGACAATATGCAGCCCACAGAGGAGAGGACAGGATACTGACAATATGAACCCCAGACAGGCGAGAACAGAATACTGACAATATGAACCCCACACAGGCGAGGACAGGATACTGACAATATGAACCTCACAGAGGGGAGGACAGGATACTGACAATATGAACCCCACAAAGACGAAGACAGGATACTGACAAGATGAACCCCATAGAGGAGAGCACAGGATATTGATAATACGAACCCCACAAAGGAGAGGACAGGATACTGATGAGAAGAACCCCACAGAGACGAGGACAGGATACTGACAATATGAACCTCACAAAGACGAAGACAGGATACTGACAATACGAACCCGACAGTGGCGAGGACAGGAAACTGACAATATTAACCACACAGAGGAGAGGACAGGATACTGACAATACGAAACTCACAGAGGAGAGGACAGGATACTGACAAGATGAACCCCACAGAGGAGAGCACAGGATATTGATAATACGAACCCCACAAAGGAGAGGACAGGATACTGATGAGAAGATCCCCACAGAGGACAGCACAGGATACTGACAATATGAACCCCACAGAGGAGAGGACAGGATACTGATAGTAAGAACCCCACAGATGGGAGGACAGGAAACTGACAATATGAACCCCACAGTGGAGAAGACAGGATACTGACAATATGAACCCAACAGATGACAGGAAAGGATACTGACAATACGAACCCGACAGAGGAGAGGACAGGATACTGACAATATGAACCCCACAGAGATGAGGACAGGGTACTGACAATATGAACCCCACAGATGAGAGGACAGGATACTGACGAGACAAACTACACAGAGGCGAGGACAGAAAGCTGACAATATGAACCCTGCAGAGGCGAGGACAGGATACTGACAATATTAACCCCACACAGGCGAGGACAGGATACTGACAATATGAACCACACAGAGGAGAGGACAGGATACTGACAATATGAACACCACAGAGGCGAAGACAGGATACTGACAAGATGAACCCCACAGAGGAGAGCACAGGATACTGATAACACGAACCCCACAGATGTGAGGACGGGATACTGACAATATGAAATCCACAGAGGAGAGGACAGGATACTGACAATATGAACCTCACAGAGGTGAGGACGGGATACTGAGAATACGAACCCCACAGAGGAGAGGACAGGATACTAACAATATGAACCCCACAGAGGCAAGGACAGGATACTGACAATATGAACCCCACAGAGGAGAGGACAGGATACTGATGAGAAGAACCCCACAAAGTAGAGGACAGGATACTGACAATATGAACCCCACAGAGGAGAGGACAGGATACTGACAATACGATCCCCACAGAGGCGAGGACAGGAAACTGACAATATTAACCCCACAGAGGAGAGGACAGGATACTGACAATACGAAACCCACAGAGGTGAGGACAGGAAATTGACAATATTAACCCCACAGAGGAGAGGACAGGAAACTGACAATATGAACCCCACACAGGCGAGGACAGGATACTGACAATATGAACCTCACAGAGGGGAGGACAGGATACTGACAATATGAACCTCACAGAGGGGAGGACAGGATACTGACAATATGAAACCCACAGAGGAGAGGACAGGATACTGACAATAAGAACCCCACAGATGGGAGGACAGGAAACTGACAATATGAACCCCACAGAGGAGAGGACAGGATACTGACAATATGAACCCCACAAAGACGAAGACAGGATACTGAAAAGATGAACCCCACAGAGGAGAGCACAGGATATTGATAATACGAACCCCACAAAGTAGAGGACAGGATACTGATGAGAAGAACCCCACAGAGGCGAGGACAGGATACTGACAATATGAACCTCACAAAGACGAAGACAGGATACTGACAATACGAACCCCACAGAGGCGAGGACAGGAAACTGACAATATTAACCGCACAGAGGAGAGGACAGGATACTGACAATATGAAACCCACAGAGGAGAGGACAGGATACTGACAATATGAAACCCACAGAGGAGAGGACAGGATACTGACAATAAGAACCCCACAGATGGGAGGACAGGAAACTGACAATATGAACCCCACAGAGGAGAGGAAAGGATACTGACAATATGAACCCAACAGATGAGAGGACAGGATACTGACAATATGAACCCCACAGAGGAGAGGTCAGGATACTGACAATAAGAACCCCACAGAGGAGAGGACAGGATACTGACAATATGAACCCCACAGATGAGAGGACAGGATACTGAGAATATGAACCCCACAGAGGAGAGGACAGGATACTGACAATATGAACCCCACAGAGGAGAGGACAGGATACTGACAATAAGAACCCCACAGATGGGAGGACAGGAAACTGACAATATGAACCCCACAGAGGAGAGGACAGGATACTGACAATATGAACCCAACAGATGAGAGGACAGGATACTGAGAATACGAACCCCACAGAGGAGAGGTCAGGATACTGACAATATGAACCCAACAGAGACGAGGACAGGATACTGACAATATGAACCCCACAGATGAGCGGACAGGATACTGACGAGACAAACTCCACAGAGGCGAGGACAGAATACTGACAATAAGAACCCCACAGAGGAGAGGACAGGATACTGAAAATATGAACCTCACAGAGGAGAGGACAGGATACTGACAATACGAACCCCACAGAGACGAGGACAAGATACTGACAATACGAACCCCACAGAGGCGAGGACAGGAAACTGACAATATTAACCCCACAGAGGAGAGGACAGGATACTGACAATACAAACCCCACAGAGGCGAGGACAGGAAACTGACAATATTATCCCCACAGAGGAGAGGACAGGATACTGACAATACGAACCCCACAGAGACGAGGTCAGGATACTGACAATACGAACCACACAGAGGCAAGGATAGGAAACTGACAATATTAACCCCACAAAGGAGAGGACAGGATACTGACAATACAAACCCCACAGAGACGATGACAGGATACTGACAATAAGAACCCCTCAAGGGCGAGGACAAGAAACTGACAATATGAACCCCACAGATGAGAGGACAGGATACTGACAATACGAACCCCACAGAGGAGAGGACAGGATACTGACAATATGAACCCCACAGAGGAGAGGACAGGATACTGACAATACGAAACCCACAGAGGAGAGGACAGGATACTGACAGATGAACCCAACAGAGGAGAGCACAGGATATTGATAATACGAACCCCACAAAGGAGAGGACAGGATACTGACAATAAGAACCCCACAGATGGGAGGACAGGAAACTGACAATAAGAACCCCACAGAGGAGAGGACAGGATACTGACAATATGCAGCCCACAGCGAAGAGGACAGCATACTGACAATATGAACCCCACAAAGATGAAGACAGGATACTGATGAGAAGAACCCCACAAAGGAGAGGACAGGATACTGATGAGAAGAACCCCACAGAGGAGAGGACAGGATACTGACAATATGAACCCGACAGAGGCGAGGACAGGATACTGACAATATGAACCCCACGGACGAGAGGATAGGAAACTGACAATATGAACCCCACAGAAACGAGGACAGGAAACTGACAATATGAACCCTACAGAGGCGACGACAGGATACTGACAATATTAACGCCACAGAGGAGAGGAGAGGATACTGACAATACGAAACCCACAGAGACGAGGACAGGATACTGACAATACGAACCCCACACAGGCGAAGACAGGATACTGACAATATGAACCTCACAGAGGAGAGGACAGGATACTGACAATATGCAGCCCACAGAGGAGAGGACAGGATACTGACAATATGAACACTACAGAGGTGAGGACAGGATACTGACAATATGAACCCCACACAGGCGAAGACAGGATACTGACAATATGAACCTCACAGAGGAGAGGACAGGATACTGACAATATGCAGCCCACAGAGGAGAGGACAGGATACTGACAATATGAACCCCACACAGGCGAGAACAGAATACTGACAATATGAACCCCACACAGGCGAGGACAGGATACTGACAATATGAACCTCACAGAGGGGAGGACAGGATACTGACAATATGAACCCCACAAAGACGAAGACAGGATACTGACAAGATGAACCCCATAGAGGAGAGCACAGGATATTGATAATACGTACCCCACAAAGGAGAGGACAGGATACTGATGAGAAGAACCCCACAGAGACGAGGACAGGATACTGACAATACGAACCCGACAGTGGCGAGGACAGGAAACTGACAATATTAACCACACAGAGGAGAGGACAGGATACTGACAATACGAAACCCACAGAGGAGAGGACAGGATACTGACAAGATGAACCCCACAGAGGAGAGCACAGGATATTGATAATACGAACCCCACAATGGAGAGGACAGGATACTGATGAGAAGATCCCCACAGAGGACAGCACAGGATACTGACAATATGAACCCCACAGAGGAGAGGACAGGATACTGATAGTAAGAACCCCACAGATGGGAGGACAGGAAACTGACAATATGAACCCCACAGTGGAGAAGACAGGATACTGACAATATGAACCCAACAGATGACAGGAAAGGATACTGACAATACGAACCCGACAGAGGAGAGGACAGGATACTGACAATATGAACCCCACAGAGATGAGGACAGGGTACTGACAATATGAACCCCACAGATGAGAGGACAGGATACTGACGAGACAAACTACACAGAGGCGAGGACAGAAAGCTGACAATATGAACCCTACAGAGGCGAGGACAGGATACTGACAATATTAACCCCACACAGGCGAGGACAGGATACTGACAATATGAACCTCACAGAGGAGAGGACAGGATACTGACAATATGAATGCCACAAAGACGAAGACAGGATACTGACAAGATGAACCCCACAGAGGAGAGCACAGGATACTGATAACACGAACCCCACAGATGTGAGGACGGGATACTGACAATATGAAATCCACAGAGGAGAGGACAGGATACTGACAATATGAACCTCACAGAGGTGAGGACGGGATACTGAGAATACGAACCCCACAGAGGAGAGGACAGGATACTAACAATATGAACCCCACAGAGGCAAGGACAGGATACTGACAATATGAACCCCACAGAGGAGAGGACAGGATACTGATGAGAAGAACCCCACAAAGTAGAGGACAGGATACTGACAATATGAACCCCACAGAGGAGAGGACAGGATACTGACAATACGATCCCCACAGAGGCGAGGACAGGAAACTGACAATATTAACCCCACAGAGGAGAGGACAGGATACTGACAATACGAAACCCACAGAGGTGAGGACAGGAAATTGACAATATTAACCCCACAGAGGAGAGGACAGGAAACTGACAATATGAACCCCACACAGGCGAGGACAGGATACTGACAATATGAACCTCACAGAGGGGAGGACAGGATACTGACAATATGAACCTCACAGAGGAGAGGACAGGATACTGACAATATGCAGCCAACAGCGAAGAGGACAGGATATTGACAATATGAACCCCACAAAGACGAAGACAGGATACTGAAAAGATGAACCCCACAGAGGAGAGCACAGGATATTGATAATACGAACCCCACAAAGTAGAGGACAGGATACTGATGAGAAGAACCCCACAGAGGAGAGGACAGGATACTGACAATATGAACCCCACAGAGGCGAGGACAGGATACTGACAATATGAACCTCACAAAGACGAAGACAGGATACTGACAATACGAACCCCACAGAGGCGAGGACAGGAAACTGACAATATTAACCGCACAGAGGAGAGGACAGGATACTGACAATATGAAACCCACAGAGGAGAGGACAGGATACTGACAATATGAAACCCACAGAGGAGAGGACAGGATACTGACAATAAGAACCCCACAGATGGGAGGACAGGAATCTGACAATATGAACCCCACAGAGGAGAGGAAAGGATACTGACAATATGAACCCAACAGATGAGAGGACAGGATACTGACAATACGAACCCCACAGAGGAGAGGTCAGGATACTGACAATAAGAACCCCACAGAGGAGAGGACAGGATACTGACAATATGAACCCCACAGATGAGAGGACAGGATACTGACAATGTGAACCCCACAGAGGAGAGGACAGGATACTGACAATATGAACCCAACAGATGAGAGGACAGGATACTGACAATATGAACCCCACAGAGGAGAGGACAGGATACTGACAATAAGAACCCCACAGATGGGAGGACAGGAAACTGACAATATGAACCCCACAGAGGAGAGGACAGGATACTGACAATACGAACCCAACAGATGAGAGGACAGGATACTGAGAATACGAACCCCACAGAGGAGAGGTCAGGATACTGACAATAAGAAACCCACAGATGAGAGGACAGGATACTGACAATATGAACCCAACAGAGACGAGGACAGGATACTGACAATATGAACCCCACAGATGAGCGGACAGGATAATGACGAGACAAACTCCACAGAGGCGAGGACAGAATACTGACAATAAGAACCCCACAGAGGAGAGGACAGGATACTGAAAATATGAACCTCACAGAGGAGAGGACAGGATACTGACAATACGAACCCCACAGAGACGAGGACAAGATACTGACAATACGAACCCCACAGAGGCGAGGACAGGAAACTGACAATATTAACCCCACAGAGGAGAGGACAGGATACTGACAATACGAACCCCACAGAGACGAGGTCAGGATACTGACAATACGAACCACACAGAGGCAAGGATAGGAAACTGACAATATTAACCCCACAAAGGAGAGGACAGGATACTGACAATACAAACCCCACAGAGACGATGACAGGATACTGACAATAAGAACCCCTCAAGGGCGAGGACAAGAAACTGACAATATGAACCCCACAGATGAGAGGACAGGATACTGACAATACGAACCCCACAGAGGAGAGGACAGGATACTGACAATAAGAACCCCACAGATGAGAGGACAGGATACTGACAATATGAACCCCACAGAGGAGAGGACAGGATACTGACAATATGAAACCTACAGAGGAGAGGACAGGATACTGAAAATATGAACCTCACAGAGGAGAGGACAGGATACTGACAATACGAACCCCACAGAGACGAGGACAAGATACTGACAATACGAACCCCACAGAGGCGAGGACAGGAAACTGACAATATTAACCCCACAGAGGCGAGGACAGGATACTGACAATACGAACCCCAGAGAGGAGAGGACAGGATACTGACAATACGAACCCCACAGAAGCAAGGACAGGAAACTGACAATACGAACCCCACAGAGACGATGACAGGATACTGACAATAAGAACCCCTCAAGGGCGAGGACAAGAAACTGACAATATGAACCCCACAGAGGAGAGGACAGGATACGGACAATATGAACACCACAGAGGAGAGGACAGGATACTGACAATATGAACCCCACAGATGAGAGGACAGGATACTGACAATACGAACCCCACAGATGAGAGGACAGGATACTGACAATATGAACCCAACAGAGACGAGGACAGGATACTGACAATATGAACCCCACAGATGAGCGGACAGGATACTGACGAGACAAACTCCACAGAGGCGATGACAGAATACTGACAATAAGAACCCCTCAAGGGCGAGGACAAGAAACTGACAATATGAACCCCACAGAGGAGAGGACAGGATACGGACAATATGAACACCACAGAGGAGAGGACAGGATACTGACAATATGAACCCCACAGATGAGAGGACAGGATACTGACAATACGAACCCCACAGAGGAGAGGACAGGATACTGACAATAAGAACCCCACAGATGAGAGGACAGGATACTGACAATATGAACCCCACAGAGGAGAGGACAGGATACTGACAATATGAAACCTACAGAGGAGAGGACAGGATACTGAAAATATGAACCTCACAGAGGAGAGGACAGGATACTGACAATACGAACCCCACAGAGACGAGGACAAGATACTGACAATACGAACCCCACAGAGGCGAGGACAGGAAACTGACAATATTAACCCCACAGAGGCGAGGACAGGATACTGACAATACGAACCCCAGAGAGGAGAGGACAGGATACTGACAATACGAACCCCACAGAGGCAAGGACAGGAAACCGACAATATGAACCCCACAGAGGAGAGGGCAGGATACTGACAGTCCGAACCCCACAGAGACGATGACAGGATACTGACAATACGAACCCCTCAGAGGCGAGGATAGGAAACTGACAATATGAACCCCACAGAGGAGAGGACAGGATACGGACAATATGAACACCACAGAGGAGAGGACAGGATACGGACTATATGAACACCACAGAGGAGAGGACAGGATACTGACAATATGAACCCCACAGATGAGAGGACAGGATACTGACAATACGAACCCCACAGAGGAGAGGACAGGATACTGACAATAAGAACCCCACAGAGGCGAGGACAGGATACTGACAATACGAACCCCAGAGAGGAGAGGACAGGATACTGACAATACGAACCCCACAGAGGCAAGGACAGGATACTGAAAATATGTACCCCACAGAGACGAGGACAGGATACTGACAATACGAACCACACAGAGGCGAGGACAGGAATCTGACAATATTAACCCCACAGAGGAGAGGACAGGATACTGACAATACGAATCCCACAGAGACGATGACAGGATACTGACAATAAGAACCCCTCAAGGGCGAGGACAAGAAACTGACAATATGAACCCCACAGAGGAGAGGACAGGATACGGACAATATGAACACCACAGAGGAGAGGACAGGATACTGACAATATGAACCCCACAGATGAGAGGACAGGATACTGACAATACGAACCCCACAGAGGAGAGGACAGGATACTGACAATAAGAACCCCACAGATGAGAGGACAGGATACTGACAATATTAACCCCACAGAGGAGAGGACAGGATACTGACAATATGAAACCTACAGAGGAGAGGACAGAATACTGACAATAAGAACCCCACAGAGGGGAGGACAGGATACTGACAATATGAACCTCACAGAGGAGAGGACAGGATACTGACAATACGAACCCCACAGAGACGAGGACAAGATCCTGACAATATTAACCCCACAGAGGCGAGGACAGGATACTGACAATACGAACCCCAGAGAGGAGAGGACAGGATACTGACAATACGAACCCCACAGAGGCAAGGACAGGAAACTGACAATATGAACCCCACAGAGGAGAGGACAGGATACTGACAGTCTGAACCCCACAGAGACGATGACAGGATACTGACAATACGAACCCCGCAGAGGCGAGGATAGGAAACTGACAATATGAACCCCACAGAGGAGAGGACAGGATACGGACAATATGAACACCACAGAGGAGAGGACAGGATACTGACAATATGAACCCCACAGATGAGAGGACAGGATACTGACAATATGAACCCCACAGAGGAGAGGACAGGATACTGACAATAAGAACCCCACAGAGGAGAGGACAGGATACTGATCATATTAACCCCACAGAAGCGAGGACAGGATACTAACAATACGAACCCCACAGAGGCGAGGACAGGATACTGACAATATGAACACCACAGAGGAGAGGACAGGATACTGACAATATGAACCCCACAGATGAGAGGACAGGATACTGACAATACGAACCCCACAGAGGAGAGGACAGGATACTGACAATATGAAACCTACAGAGGAGAGGACAGAATACTGACAATAAGAACCCCACAGAGGGGAGGACAGGATACTGACAATATGAACCTCACAGAGGAGAGGACAGGATACTGACAATACGAACCCCACAGAGACGAGGACAAGATACTGACAATATTAACCCCACAGAGGTGAGGACAGGATACTGACAATACGAACCCCAGAGAGGAGAGGACAGGATACTGACAATACGAACCCCACAGAGGCAAGGACAGGAAACTGACAATATGAACCCCACAGAGGAGAGGACAGGATACTGACAGTCTGAACCCCACAGAGACGATGACAGGATACTGACAATACGAACCCCTCAGAGGCGAGGATAGGAAACTGACAATATGAACCCCACAGAGGAGAGGACAGGATACGGACAATATGAACACCACAGAGGAGAGGACAGGATACTGACAATATGAACCCCACAGATGAGAGGACAGGATACTGACGATACGAACCCCACAGAGGAGAGGACAGGATACTGACAATAAGAACCCCACAGATGAGAGGACAGGATACTGACAATATTAACCCCACAGAGGAGAGGACAGGATACTGACAATATGAAACCTACAGAGGAGAGGACAGAATACTGACAATAAGAACCCCACAGAGGGGAGGACAGGATACTGACAATATGAACCTCACAGAGGAGAGGACAGGATACTGACAATACGAACCCCACAGAGACGAGGACAAGATAATGACAATATTAACCCCACAGAGGCGAGGACAGGATACTGACAATACTAACCCCAGAGAGGAGAGGACAGGATACTGACAATACGAACCCCACAGAGGCAAGGACAGGAAACTGACAATATGAACCCCACAGAGGAGAGGACAGGATACTGACAGTCTGAACCCCACAGAGACGATGACAGGATACTGACAATACGAACCCCTCAGAGGCGAGGATAGGAAACTGACAATATGAACCCCACAGAGGAGAGGACAGGATACGGACAATATGAACACCACAGAGGAGAGGACAGGATACTGACAATATGAACCCCACAGATGAGAGGACAGGATACTGACAATATGAACCCCACAGAGGAGAGGACAGGATACTGACAATAAGAACCCCACAGAGGAGAGGACAGGATACTGATCATATTAACCCCACAGAAGCGAGGACAGAATACTAACAATACGAACCCCACAGAGGCGAGGACAGGATACTGACAATACGAACCCCAGAGAGGAGAGGACAGTATACTGACAATACGAACCCTTCAGAGGCGTGGACAGGAAACTGACAATATGCACCCCACAGAGGAGAGTACAAGATACTGACAATATGAACCCGAGAGATGAGAGGACAGGATACTGACAATATGAACCCCACAGAGGAGAGGTCAGGATACTGACAATAAGAACCCCACAGAGGAGAGGACAGGATACTGACAATATGAACCCCACAGAGGCGAAGACAGGATACTGACAATATGAACCCCACAGAGGCGAGGACAGGAAACTGACAATATTAACCCCACAGAGGAGAGGACAGGATACTGACAACACAAACCCCACAGAAGCGAGGACAGGAAACTGACAATATTAACCCCACAGAGGAGAGGACAGGATACTGACAATACGAACCCCACAGAGACGAGGACAGGATACTGACAATACGAACCACACAGAGGCAAGGACAGGAAACTGACAATACGAACCCCACAGAGGCAAGGACAGGATACTGACAATATTAACCCCACAGAAGCGAGGACAGAATACTAACAATACGAACCCCACAGAGGCGAGGACAGGATACTGACAATACGAACCCCAGAGAGGAGAGGACAGGATACTGACAATACGAACCCCACAGAGGCAAGGACAGGATACTGAAAATATGAACCCCACAGAAACGAGGACAGGATACTGACAATACGAACAACACAGAGGCGAGGACAGGAAACTGACAATATTAACCCCACAGAGGAGAGGACAGGATACTGACAATACGAACCCCACAGAGACGATGTCAGGATACTGACAATATGAACCCCTCAGAGGAGAGGACAGGATACGGACAATATGAACACCACAGAGGAGAGGACAGGATACTGACAATATGAACCCCACAGATGAGAGGACAGGATACTGACAATATTAACCCCACAGAGGAGAGGACAGGATACTGATCATATTAACCCCACAGAAGCGAGGACAGAATACTAACAATACGAACCCCACAGAGGCGAGGACAGGATACTGACAATACGAACCCCAGAGAGGAGAGGACAGTATACTGACAATACTAACCCTTCAGAGGCGTGGACAGGAAACTGACAATATGCACCCCACAGAGGAGAGTACAAGATACTGACAATATGAACCCGAGAGATGAGAGGACAGGATACTGACAATACGAAACCCACAGAGGAGAGGTCAGGATACTGACAATAAGAACCCCACAGAGGAGAGGACAGGATACTGACAATATGAACCCCACAGAGGCGAAGACAGGATACTGACAATATGAACCCCACAGAGGCGAGGCCAGGAAGCTGCCAATATTAACCCCACAGAGGAGAGGACAGGATACTGACAATACGAACCCCACAGAGACGAGGACAGGATACTGACAATACGAACCACACAGAGGCAAGGACAGGAAACTGACAATACGAACCCCACAGAGGCAAGGACAGGATACTGACAATATTAACCCCACAGAAGCGAGGACAGAATACTAACAATACGAACCCCACAGAGGCGAGGACAGGATACTGACAATACGAACCCCAGAGAGGAGAGGACAGGATACTGACAATACGAACCCCACAGAGGCAAGGACAGGATACTGAAAATATGAACCCCACAGAGACGAGGACAGGATACTGACAATACGAACCCCACAGAGGAGAGGACAGGATACTGACAATACGAACCCCACAGAGACGAGGACAGGATACTGACAATACGAACAACACAGAGGCGAGGACAGGAAACTGACAATATTAACCCCACAGAGGAGAAGACAGGATACTGACAATACGAACCCCACAGAGACGATGACAGGATACTGACAATATGAACCCCTCAGAGGAGAGGACAGGATACGGACAATATGAACCCCACAGAGGAGAGGACAGGATACTGACAATATGAACCCCACAGATGAGAGGACAGGATACTGACAATATTAATCCCACAGAGGAGAGGACAGGATACTGACAATACGAACCCCACAGAGGCGAGGACAGGATACTGACAATATTAACCCCACAGAAGCGAGGACAGAATTCTAACAATACGAACCCCACAGAGGCGAGGACAGGATACTGACAATACGAACCCCAGAGAGGAGAGGACAGGATACTGACAATACGAACCCCACAGAGGCAAGGACAGGATACTGAAAATATGAACCCCACAGAGACGAGGACAGGATACTGACAATACGAACCACACAGCGGTGAGTACAGGAAACTGACAATATAAACCCCACAGAGGAGAGGACAGGATACTGACAATACGAACCCCACAGAGACGATGACAGGATACTGACAATACGAACCCCTCAGAGGCGAGGACAGGAAACTGATAATACGAGCCCCACAGAGGAGAGGACAGGAAACTGACAATATGAACCCCACAGAGGAGAGGACAGGATACGGACAATATGAACACCACAGAGGAGAGGACAGGATACTGACAATATGAACCCCACAGATGAGAGGACAGGATACTGACAATACGAACCCCACAGAGGAGAGGACAGGATACTCACAATAAGAACCCCACAGATGAGAGGACAGGATACTGACAATATTAACCCCACAGAGGAGAGGACAGGATACTGACAATGTGAACCCCACAGAGGAGAGGACAGGATACTGACAATATGAACCCAACAGATGAGAGGACAGGATACTGACAATATGAACCCCACAGAGGAGAGGACAGGATACTGACAATAAGAACCCCACAGATGGGAGGACAGGAAACTGACAATATGAACCCCACAGAGGAGAGGACAGGATACTGACAATACGAACCCAACAGATGAGAGGACAGGATACTGAGAATACGAACCCCACAGAGGAGAGGTCAGGATACTGACAATAAGAAACCCACAGATGAGAGGACAGGATACTGACAATATGAACCCAACAGAGACGAGGACAGGATACTGACAATATGAACCCCACAGATGAGCGGACAGGATAATGACGAGACAAACTCCACAGAGGCGAGGACAGAATACTGACAATAAGAACCCCACAGAGGAGAGGACAGGATACTGAAAATATGAACCTCACAGAGGAGAGGACAGGATACTGACAATACGAACCCCACAGAGACGAGGACAAGATACTGACAATACGAACCCCACAGAGGCGAGGACAGGAAACTGACAATATTAACCCCACAGAGGAGAGGACAGGATACTGACAATACGAACCCCACAGAGACGAGGTCAGGATACTGACAATACGAACCACACAGAGGCAAGGATAGGAAACTGACAATATTAACCCCACAAAGGAGAGGACAGGATACTGACAATACAAACCCCACAGAGACGATGACAGGATACTGACAATAAGAACCCCTCAAGGGCGAGGACAAGAAACTGACAATATGAACCCCACAGATGAGAGGACAGGATACTGACAATACGAACCCCACAGAGGAGAGGACAGGATACTGACAATAAGAACCCCACAGATGAGAGGACAGGATACTGACAATATGAACCCCACAGAGGAGAGGACAGGATACTGACAATATGAAACCTACAGAGGAGAGGACAGGATACTGAAAATATGAACCTCACAGAGGAGAGGACAGGATACTGACAATACGAACCCCACAGAGACGAGGACAAGATACTGACAATACGAACCCCACAGAGGCGAGGACAGGAAACTGACAATATTAACCCCACAGAGGCGAGGACAGGATACTGACAATACGAACCCCAGAGAGGAGAGGACAGGATACTGACAATACGAACCCCACAGAAGCAAGGACAGGAAACTGACAATACGAACCCCACAGAGACGATGACAGGATACTGACAATAAGAACCCCTCAAGGGCGAGGACAAGAAACTGACAATATGAACCCCACAGAGGAGAGGACAGGATACGGACAATATGAACACCACAGAGGAGAGGACAGGATACTGACAATATGAACCCCACAGATGAGAGGACAGGATACTGACAATACGAACCCCACAGATGAGAGGACAGGATACTGACAATATGAACCCAACAGAGACGAGGACAGGATACTGACAATATGAACCCCACAGATGAGCGGACAGGATACTGACGAGACAAACTCCACAGAGGCGATGACAGAATACTGACAATAAGAACCCCACAGAGGAGAGGACAGGATACTGACAATACGAACCCCACAGAGACGAGGACAAGATACTGACAATACGAACCCCACAGAGGCGAGGACAGGAAACTGACAATATTAACCCCACAGAGGAGAGGACAGGATACTGACAATACGAACCCCACAGAGACGATGACAGGATACTGACAATAAGAACCCCTCAAGGGCGAGGACAAGAAACTGACAATATGAACCCCACAGAGGAGAGGACAGGATACGGACAATATGAACACCACAGAGGAGAGGACAGGATACTGACAATATGAACCCCACAGATGAGAGGACAGGATACTGACAATACGAACCCCACAGAGGAGAGGACAGGATACTGACAATAAGAACCCCACAGATGAGAGGACAGGATACTGACAATATGAACCCCACAGAGGAGAGGACAGGATACTGACAATATGAAACCTACAGAGGAGAGGACAGGATACTGAAAATATGAACCTCACAGAGGAGAGGACAGGATACTGACAATACGAACCCCACAGAGACGAGGACAAGATACTGACAATACGAACCCCACAGAGGCGAGGACAGGAAACTGACAATATTAACCCCACAGAGGCGAGGACAGGATACTGACAATACGAACCCCAGAGAGGAGAGGACAGGATACTGACAATACGAACCCCACAGAGGCAAGGACAGGAAACCGACAATATGAACCCCACAGAGGAGAGGGCAGGATACTGACAGTCCGAACCCCACAGAGACGATGACAGGATACTGACAATACGAACCCCTCAGAGGCGAGGATAGGAAACTGACAATATGAACCCCACAGAGGAGAGGACAGGATACGGACAATATGAACACCACAGAGGAGAGGACAGGATACGGACTATATGAACACCACAGAGGAGAGGACAGGATACTGACAATATGAACCCCACAGATGAGAGGACAGGATACTGACAATACGAACCCCACAGAGGAGAGGACAGGATACTGACAATAAGAACCCCACAGAGGCGAGGACAGGATACTGACAATACGAACCCCAGAGAGGAGAGGACAGGATACTGACAATACGAACCCCACAGAGGCAAGGACAGGATACTGAAAATATGTACCCCACAGAGACGAGGACAGGATACTGACAATACGAACCACACAGAGGCGAGGACAGGAATCTGACAATATTAACCCCACAGAGGAGAGGACAGGATACTGACAATACGAATCCCACAGAGACGATGACAGGATACTGACAATAAGAACCCCTCAAGGGCGAGGACAAGAAACTGACAATATGAACCCCACAGAGGAGAGGACAGGATACGGACAATATGAACACCACAGAGGAGAGGACAGGATACTGACAATATGAACCCCACAGATGAGAGGACAGGATACTGACAATACGAACCCCACAGAGGAGAGGACAGGATACTGACAATAAGAACCCCACAGATGAGAGGACAGGATACTGACAATATTAACCCCACAGAGGAGAGGACAGGATACTGACAATATGAAACCTACAGAGGAGAGGACAGAATACTGACAATAAGAACCCCACAGAGGGGAGGACAGGATACTGACAATATGAACCTCACAGAGGAGAGGACAGGATACTGACAATACGAACCCCACAGAGACGAGGACAAGATCCTGACAATATTAACCCCACAGAGGCGAGGACAGGATACTGACAATACGAACCCCAGAGAGGAGAGGACAGGATACTGACAATACGAACCCCACAGAGGCAAGGACAGGAAACTGACAATATGAACCCCACAGAGGAGAGGACAGGATACTGACAGTCTGAACCCCACAGAGACGATGACAGGATACTGACAATACGAACCCCGCAGAGGCGAGGATAGGAAACTGACAATATGAACCCCACAGAGGAGAGGACAGGATACGGACAATATGAACACCACAGAGGAGAGGACAGGATACTGACAATATGAACCCCACAGATGAGAGGACAGGATACTGACAATATGAACCCCACAGAGGAGAGGACAGGATACTGACAATAAGAACCCCACAGAGGAGAGGACAGGATACTGATCATATTAACCCCACAGAAGCGAGGACAGGATACTAACAATACGAACCCCACAGAGGCGAGGACAGGATACTGACAATATGAACACCACAGAGGAGAGGACAGGATACTGACAATATGAACCCCACAGATGAGAGGACAGGATACTGACAATACGAACCCCACAGAGGAGAGGACAGGATACTGACAATATGAAACCTACAGAGGAGAGGACAGAATACTGACAATAAGAACCCCACAGAGGGGAGGACAGGATACTGACAATATGAACCTCACAGAGGAGAGGACAGGATACTGACAATACGAACCCCACAGAGACGAGGACAAGATACTGACAATATTAACCCCACAGAGGTGAGGACAGGATACTGACAATACGAACCCCAGAGAGGAGAGGACAGGATACTGACAATACGAACCCCACAGAGGCAAGGACAGGAAACTGACAATATGAACCCCACAGAGGAGAGGACAGGATACTGACAGTCTGAACCCCACAGAGACGATGACAGGATACTGACAATACGAACCCCTCAGAGGCGAGGATAGGAAACTGACAATATGAACCCCACAGAGGAGAGGACAGGATACGGACAATATGAACACCACAGAGGAGAGGACAGGATACTGACAATATGAACCCCACAGATGAGAGGACAGGATACTGACGATACGAACCCCACAGAGGAGAGGACAGGATACTGACAATAAGAACCCCACAGATGAGAGGACAGGATACTGACAATATTAACCCCACAGAGGAGAGGACAGGATACTGACAATATGAAACCTACAGAGGAGAGGACAGAATACTGACAATAAGAACCCCACAGAGGGGAGGACAGGATACTGACAATATGAACCTCACAGAGGAGAGGACAGGATACTGACAATACGAACCCCACAGAGACGAGGACAAGATAATGACAATATTAACCCCACAGAGGCGAGGACAGGATACTGACAATACTAACCCCAGAGAGGAGAGGACAGGATACTGACAATACGAACCCCACAGAGGCAAGGACAGGAAACTGACAATATGAACCCCACAGAGGAGAGGACAGGATACTGACAGTCTGAACCCCACAGAGACGATGACAGGATACTGACAATACGAACCCCTCAGAGGCGAGGATAGGAAACTGACAATATGAACCCCACAGAGGAGAGGACAGGATACGGACAATATGAACACCACAGAGGAGAGGACAGGATACTGACAATATGAACCCCACAGATGAGAGGACAGGATACTGACAATATGAACCCCACAGAGGAGAGGACAGGATACTGACAATAAGAACCCCACAGAGGAGAGGACAGGATACTGATCATATTAACCCCACAGAAGCGAGGACAGAATACTAACAATACGAACCCCACAGAGGCGAGGACAGGATACTGACAATACGAACCCCAGAGAGGAGAGGACAGTATACTGACAATACGAACCCTTCAGAGGCGTGGACAGGAAACTGACAATATGCACCCCACAGAGGAGAGTACAAGATACTGACAATATGAACCCGAGAGATGAGAGGACAGGATACTGACAATATGAACCCCACAGAGGAGAGGTCAGGATACTGACAATAAGAACCCCACAGAGGAGAGGACAGGATACTGACAATATGAACCCCACAGAGGCGAAGACAGGATACTGACAATATGAACCCCACAGAGGCGAGGACAGGAAACTGACAATATTAACCCCACAGAGGAGAGGACAGGATACTGACAACACAAACCCCACAGAAGCGAGGACAGGAAACTGACAATATTAACCCCACAGAGGAGAGGACAGGATACTGACAATACGAACCCCACAGAGACGAGGACAGGATACTGACAATACGAACCACACAGAGGCAAGGACAGGAAACTGACAATACGAACCCCACAGAGGCAAGGACAGGATACTGACAATATTAACCCCACAGAAGCGAGGACAGAATACTAACAATACGAACCCCACAGAGGCGAGGACAGGATACTGACAATACGAACCCCAGAGAGGAGAGGACAGGATACTGACAATACGAACCCCACAGAGGCAAGGACAGGATACTGAAAATATGAACCCCACAGAGACGAGGACAGGATACTGACAATACGAACAACACAGAGGCGAGGACAGGAAACTGACAATATTAACCCCACAGAGGAGAGGACAGGATACTGACAATACGAACCCCACAGAGACGATGTCAGGATACTGACAATATGAACCCCTCAGAGGAGAGGACAGGATACGGACAATATGAACACCACAGAGGAGAGGACAGGATACTGACAATATGAACCCCACAGATGAGAGGACAGGATACTGACAATATTAACCCCACAGAGGAGAGGACAGGATACTGATCATATTAACCCCACAGAAGCGAGGACAGAATACTAACAATACGAACCCCACAGAGGCGAGGACAGGATACTGACAATACGAACCCCAGAGAGGAGAGGACAGTATACTGACAATACTAACCCTTCAGAGGCGTGGACAGGAAACTGACAATATGCACCCCACAGAGGAGAGTACAAGATACTGACAATATGAACCCGAGAGATGAGAGGACAGGATACTGACAATACGAAACCCACAGAGGAGAGGTCAGGATACTGACAATAAGAACCCCACAGAGGAGAGGACAGGATACTGACAATATGAACCCCACAGAGGCGAAGACAGGATACTGACAATATGAACCCCACAGAGGCGAGGCCAGGAAGCTGCCAATATTAACCCCACAGAGGAGAGGACAGGATACTGACAATACGAACCCCACAGAGACGAGGACAGGATACTGACAATACGAACCACACAGAGGCAAGGACAGGAAACTGACAATACGAACCCCACAGAGGCAAGGACAGGATACTGACAATATTAACCCCACAGAAGCGAGGACAGAATACTAACAATACGAACCCCACAGAGGCGAGGACAGGATACTGACAATACGAACCCCAGAGAGGAGAGGACAGGATACTGACAATACGAACCCCACAGAGGCAAGGACAGGATACTGAAAATATGAACCCCACAGAGACGAGGACAGGATACTGACAATACGAACCCCACAGAGGAGAGGACAGGATACTGACAATACGAACCCCACAGAGACGAGGACAGGATACTGACAATACGAACAACACAGAGGCGAGGACAGGAAACTGACAATATTAACCCCACAGAGGAGAAGACAGGATACTGACAATACGAACCCCACAGAGACGATGACAGGATACTGACAATATGAACCCCTCAGAGGAGAGGACAGGATACGGACAATATGAACCCCACAGAGGAGAGGACAGGATACTGACAATATGAACCCCACAGATGAGAGGACAGGATACTGACAATATTAATCCCACAGAGGAGAGGACAGGATACTGACAATACGAACCCCACAGAGGCGAGGACAGGATACTGACAATATTAACCCCACAGAAGCGAGGACAGAATTCTAACAATACGAACCCCACAGAGGCGAGGACAGGATACTGACAATACGAACCCCAGAGAGGAGAGGACAGGATACTGACAATACGAACCCCACAGAGGCAAGGACAGGATACTGAAAATATGAACCCCACAGAGACGAGGACAGGATACTGACAATACGAACCACACAGCGGTGAGTACAGGAAACTGACAATATAAACCCCACAGAGGAGAGGACAGGATACTGACAATACGAACCCCACAGAGACGATGACAGGATACTGACAATACGAACCCCTCAGAGGCGAGGACAGGAAACTGATAATACGAGCCCCACAGAGGAGAGGACAGGAAACTGACAATATGAACCCCACAGAGGAGAGGACAGGATACGGACAATATGAACACCACAGAGGAGAGGACAGGATACTGACAATATGAACCCCACAGATGAGAGGACAGGATACTGACAATACGAACCCCACAGAGGAGAGGACAGGATACTCACAATAAGAACCCCACAGATGAGAGGACAGGATACTGACAATATTAACCCCACAGAGGAGAGGACAGGATACTGACAATAAGAAACCTACAGAGGAGAGGACAGAATACTGACAATAAGAACCCCACAGAGGGGAGGACAGGATACTGACAATATGAACCTCACAGAGGAGAGGACAGGATACTGACAATACGAACCCCACAGAGACGAGGACAAGATACTGACAATATTAACCCCACAGAGGCGAGGACAGGATACTGACAATACGAACCCCAGAGAGGAGAGGACAGGATACTGACAATACGAACCCCACAGAGGCAAGGACAGGAAACTGGCAATATGAACCCCACAGAGGAGAGGACAGGATACTGACAGTCTGAACCCCACAGAGACGATGACAGGATACTGACAATACGAACCCCACAGAGGCGAGGACAGGAAACTGACAATATTAACCCCACAGAGGAGAGGACAGGATACTGACAACACAAACCCCACAGAAGCGAGGACAGGAAACTGACAATATTAACCCCACAGAGGAGAGGACAGGATACTGACAATACGAACCCCACAGAGACGAGGACAGGATACTGACAATACGAACCACACAGAGGCAAGGACAGGAAACTGACAATACGAACCCCACAGAGGCAAGGACAGGATACTGACAATATTAACTCCACAGAAGCGAGGACAGAATACTAACAATACGAACCCCACAGAGGCGAGGACAGGATACTGACAATACGAACCCCAGAGAGGAGAGGACAGGATACTGACAATACGAACCCCACAGAGGCAAGGACAGGATACTGAAAATATGAACCCCACAGAGACGAGGACAGGATACTGACAATACGAACAACACAGAGGCGAGGACAGGAAACTGACAATATTAACCCCACAGAGGAGAGGACAGGATACTGACAATACGAACCCCACAGAGACGATGACAGGATACTGACAATATGAACCCCTCAGAGGAGAGGACAGGATACGGACAATATGAACACCACAGAGGAGAGGACAGGATACTGACAATATGAACCCCACAGATGAGAGGACAGGATACTGACAATATTAACCCCACAGAGGAGAGGACAGGATACTGATCATATTAACCCCACAGATGCGAGGACAGAATACTAACAATACGAACCCCACAGAGGCGAGGACAGGATACTGACAATACGAACCCCAGAGAGGAGAGGACAGTATACTGACAATACTAACCCTTCAGAGGCGTGGACAGGAAACTGACAATATGCACCCCACAGAGGAGAGTACAAGATACTGACAATATGAACCCGAGAGATGAGAGGACAGGATACTGACAATACGAACCCCACAGAGGAGAGGTCAGGATACTGACAATAAGAACCCCACAGAGGAGAGGACAGGATACTGACAATATGAACCCCACAGAGGCGAGGCCAGGAAGCTGCCAATATTAACCCCACAGAGGAGAGGACAGGATACTGACAATACGAACCCCACAGAGACGAGGACAGGATACTGACAATACGAACCACACAGAGGCAAGGACAGGATACTGACAATATTAACCCCACAGAAGCGAGGACAGAATACTAACAATACGAACCCCACAGAGGCGAGGACAGGATACTGACAATACGAACCCCAGAGAGGAGAGGACAGGATACTGACAATACGAACCCCACAGAGGCAAGGACAGGATACTGAAAATATGAACCCCACAGAGACGAGGACAGGATACTGACAATACGAACAACACAGAGGCGATGACAGGATACTGACAATATGAACCCCTCAGAGGAGAGGACAGGATACGGACAATATTAACCCCACAGATGAGAGGACAGGATACTGACAATACGAACCCCACAGAGACGATGACAGGATACTGACAATATGAACCCCTCAGAGGAGAGGACAGGATACGGACAATATGAACCCCACAGAGGAGAGGACAGGATACTGACAATATGAAGCCCACAGATGAGAGGACAGGATACTGACAATATTAATCCCACAGAGGAGAGGACAGGATACTGACAATACGAACCCCACAGAGGCGAGGACAGGATACTGACAATATTAACCCCACAGAAGCGAGGACAGAATTCTAACAATACGAACCCCACAGAGGCGAGGACAGGATACTGACAATACGAACCCCAGAGAGGAGAGGACAGGATACTGACAATACGAACCCCACAGAGGCAAGGACAGGATACTGAAAATATGAACCCCACAGAGACGAGGACAGGATACTGACAATACGAACCACACAGCGGTGAGTACAGGAAACTGACAATATAAACCCCACAGAGGAGAGGACAGGAAACTGACAATATGAACCCCACAGAGGAGAGGACAGGATACGGACAATATGAACACCACAGAGGAGAGGACAGGATACTGACAATATGAACCCCACAGATGAGAGGACAGGATACTGACAATACGAACCCCACAGAGGAGAGGACAGGATACTGACAATAAGAACCCCACAGATGAGAGGACAGGATACTGACAATATTAACCCCACAGAGGAGAGGACAGGATACTGACAATACGAACCCCACAGAGACGAGGACAAGATACTGACAATATTAACCCCACAGAGGCGAGGACAGGATACTGACAATACGAACCCCAGAGAGGAGAGGACAGGATACTGACAATACGAACCCCACAGAGGCAAGGACAGGAAACTGACAATATGAACCCCACAGAGGAGAGGACAGGATACTGACAGTCTGAACCCCACAGAGACGATGACAGGATACTGACAATACGAACCCCTCAGAGGCGAGGATAGGAAACTGACAATATGAACCCCACAGAGGAGAGGACAGGATACAGACAATATGAACACCACAGAGGAGAGGACAGGATACTGACAATATGAACCCCACAGATGAGAGGACAGGATACTGACAATATGAACCCCACAGAGGAGAGGACAGGATACTGACAATAAGAACCCCACAGAGGAGAGGACAGGATACTGATCATATTAACCCCACAGAAGCGAGGACAGAATACTAACAATACGAACCCCACAGAGGCGAGGACAGGATACTGACAATACGAACCCCAGAGAGGAGAGGACAGTATACTGACAATACGAACCCTTCAGAGGCGTGGACAGGAAACTGACAATATGAACCCCACAGAGGAGAGGTCAGGATACTGACAATAAGAACCCCACAGAGGAGAGGACAGGATACTGACAATATGAACCCCACAGAGGCGAAGACAGGATACTGACAATATGAACCCCACAGAGGCGAGGACAGGAAACTGACAATATTAACCCCACAGAGGAGAGGACAGGATACTGACAACACAAACCCCACAGAAGCGAGTACAGGAAACTGACAATATTAACCCCACAGAGGAGAGGACAGGATACTGACAATACGAACCCCACAGAGACGAGGACAGGATACTGACAATACGAACCACACAGAGGCAAGGACAGGAAACTGACAATACGAACCCCACAGAGGCAAGGACAGGATACTGACAATATTAACCCCACAGAAGCGAGGACAGAATACTAACAATACGAACCCCACAGAGGCGAGGACAGGATACTGACAATACGAACCCCAGAGAGGAGAGGACAGGATACTGACAATACGAACCCCACAGAGGCAAGGACAGGATACTGAAAATATGAACCCCACAGGGACGAGGACAGGATACTGACAATACGAACAACACAGAGGCGAGGACAGGAAACTGACAATATTAACCCCACAGAGGAGAGGACAGGATACTGACAATACGAACCCCACAGAGACGATGACAGGATACTGACAATATGAACCCCACAGAGACGAGGACAGGATACTGACAATACGAACAACACAGAGGCGAGGACAGGAAACTGACAATATTAACCCCTCAGAGGAGAGGACAGGATACTGACAATACGAACCCCACAGAGACGATGACAGGATACTGACAATATGAACCACTCAGAGGAGAGGACAGGATACGGACAATATGAACACCACAGAGGAGAGGACAGGATACTGACAATATGAACCACACAGATGAGAGGACAGGATACTGACAATATTAACCCCACAGAGGAGAGGACAGGATACTGATCATATTAACCCCACAGAAGCGAGGACAGAATACTAACAATACGAACCCCACAGAGGCGAGGACAGGATACTGACAATACGAACCCCAGAGAGGAGAGGACAGTATACTGACAATACGAACCCTTCAGAGGCGTGGACAGGAAACTGACAATATGCACCCCACAGAGGAGAGTACAAGATACTGACAATATGAACCCGAGAGATGAGAGGACAGGATACTGACAATACGAACCCCACAGAGGAGAGGTCAGGATACTGACAATAAGAACCCCACAGAGGAGAGGACAGGATACTGACAATATGAACCCCACAGAGGCGAAGACAGGATACTGACAATATGAACCCCACAGAGGCGAGGCCAGGAAGCTGAAAATATTAACCCCACAGAGGAGAGGACAGGATACTGACAATACAAACCCCACAGAGGCGAGGACAGGAAACCGACAATATTAACCCCACAGAGGAGAGGACAGGATACTGACAATACGAACCCCACAGAGACGAGGACAGGATACTGACAATACGAACCACACAGAGGCAAGGACAGGAAACTGACAATACGAACCCCACAGAGGCAAGGACAGGATACTGACAATATTAACCCCACAGAAGCGAGGACAGAATACTAACAATACGAACCCCACAGAGGCGAGGACAGGATACTGACAATACGAACCCCAGAGAGGAGAGGACAGGATACTGACAATACGAACCCCACAGAGGCAAGGACAGGATACTGAAAATATGAACCCCACAGAGACGAGGACAGGATACTGACAATACGAACAACACAGAGGCGAGGACAGGAAACTGACAATATTAACCCCACAGAGGAGAAGACAGGATACTGACAATACGAACCCCACAGAGACGATGACAGGATACTGACAATATGAACCCCTCAGAGGAGAGGACAGGATACGGACAATATGAACCCCACAGAGGAGAGGACAGGATACTGACAATATGAACCCCACAGATGAGAGGACAGGATACTGACAATATTAATCCCACAGAGGAGAGGACAGGATACTGACAATACGAACCCCACAGAGGCGAGGACAGGATACTGACAATATTAACCCCACAGAAGCGAGGACAGAATTCTAACAATACGAACCCCACAGAGGCGAGGACAGGATACTGACAATACGAACCCCAGAGAGGAGAGGACAGGATACTGACAATACGAACCCCACAGAGGCAAGGACAGGATACTGAAAATATGAACCACACAGAGACGAGGACAGGATACTGACAATATGAACCCCACAGAGACGAGGACAGGATACTGACAATACGAACCACACAGCGGTGAGTACAGGAAACTGACAATATAAACCCCACAGAGGAGAGGACAGGATACTGACAATACGAACCCCACAGAGACGATGACAGGATACTGACAATACGAACCCCTCAGAGGCGAGGACAGGAAACTGACAATACGAGCCCCACAGAGGAGAGGACAGGAAACTGACAATATGAACCCCACAGAGGAGAGGACAGGATACGGACAATATGAACACCACAGAGTAGAGGAAAGGATAATGACAATATGAACCCCACAGATGAGAGGACAGGATACTGACAATACGAACCCCACAGAGGAGAGGACAGGATACTGACAATACGAACCCCACAGAGGAGAGGACAGGATACTGACAATACGAACCCAGAGGCAAGGACAGGATACTGAAAATATGAACCCCACAGAGACGAGGACAGGATACTGACAATACGAACCACACAGAGGTGAGGATAGGAAACTGACAATATTAACCCCACAGAGCAGAGGACAGGATACTGACAATACGAACAACACAGAGGCGAGGACAGGATACTGACAATACGAACCCCACAGAGACGATGACAGGATACTGACAATATGAACCCCTCAGAGGAGAGGACAGGATACTGACAATAAGAACCCCACAGATGAGAGGACAGGATACTGACAATATGAACCCCACAGAGGAGAGGACAGGATACTGACAATATGAACCCCACAGATGAGAGGACAGGATACTGACAATATTAATCCCACAGAGGAGAGGACAGGATACTGACAATACGAACCCCACAGAGGCGAGGACAGGGTACTGACAATACGAACCCCACAGAGGCGAGGACAGGATACTGACAATACGAACCCCAGAGAGGAGAGGACAGGATACTGACAATACGAACCCCTCAGAGGCGAGGACAGGAAACTGACAATACGAACCCCACAGAGGAGAGGACAGGATACTGACAATAAGAACCCCACAGAGGAGAGGACAGGATACTGACAATACGAACCCCACAGAGGAGAGGACAGGATACTGACAATACGAACCCCACAGAGGAGAGGACAGGATACTGACAATACGAACCCCACAGAGGAGAGGACAGGATACTGACAATACGAACCCCACAGAGGAGAGGACAGGATACTGACAATACGAACCCCACAGAGGAGAGGACAGGATACTGACAATACGAACCCAGAGGCAAGGACAGGATACTGACAATATTAACCCCACAGAGGAGAGGACAGGATACTGATCATATTAACCCCACAGAAGCGAGGACAGAATACTAACAATACGAACCCCACAGAGGCGAGGACAGGATACTGACAATACGAACCCCAGAGAGGAGAGGACAGTATACTGACAATACGAACCCTTCAGAGGCGTGGACAGGAAACTGACAATATGCACCCCACAGAGGAGAGTACAAGATACTGACAATATGAACCCGAGAGATGAGAGGACAGGATACTGACAATACGAACCCCACAGAGGAGAGGTCAGGATACTGACAATAAGAACCCCACAGAGGAGAGGACAGGATACTGACAATATGAACCCCACAGAGGCGAAGACAGGATACTGACAATATGAACCCCACAGAGGCGAGGCCAGGAAGCTGAAAATATTAACCCCACAGAGGAGAGGACAGGATACTGACAATACAAACCCCACAGAGGCGAGGACAGGAAACCGACAATATTAACCCCACAGAGGAGAGGACAGGATACTGACAATACGAACCCCACAGAGACGAGGACAGGATACTGACAATACGAACCACACAGAGGCAAGGACAGGAAACTGACAATACGAACCCCACAGAGGCAAGGACAGGATACTGACAATATTAACCCCACAGAAGCGAGGACAGAATACTAACAATACGAACCCCACAGAGGCGAGGACAGGATACTGACAATACGAACCCCAGAGAGGAGAGGACAGGATACTGACAATACGAACCCCACAGAGGCAAGGACAGGATACTGAAAATATGAACCCCACAGAGACGAGGACAGGATACTGACAATACGAACAACACAGAGGCGAGGACAGGAAACTGACAATATTAACCCCACAGAGGAGAAGACAGGATACTGACAATACGAACCCCACAGAGACGATGACAGGATACTGACAATATGAACCCCTCAGAGGAGAGGACAGGATACGGACAATATGAACCCCACAGAGGAGAGGACAGGATACTGACAATATGAACCCCACAGATGAGAGGACAGGATACTGACAATATTAATCCCACAGAGGAGAGGACAGGATACTGACAATACGAACCCCACAGAGGCGAGGACAGGATACTGACAATATTAACCCCACAGAAGCGAGGACAGAATTCTAACAATACGAACCCCACAGAGGCGAGGACAGGATACTGACAATACGAACCCCAGAGAGGAGAGGACAGGATACTGACAATACGAACCCCACAGAGGCAAGGACAGGATACTGAAAATATGAACCACACAGAGACGAGGACAGGATACTGACAATATGAACCCCACAGAGACGAGGACAGGATACTGACAATACGAACCACACAGCGGTGAGTACAGGAAACTGACAATATAAACCCCACAGAGGAGAGGACAGGATACTGACAATACGAACCCCACAGAGACGATGACAGGATACTGACAATACGAACCCCTCAGAGGCGAGGACAGGAAACTGACAATACGAGCCCCACAGAGGAGAGGACAGGAAACTGACAATATGAACCCCACAGAGGAGAGGACAGGATACGGACAATATGAACACCACAGAGTAGAGGAAAGGATAATGACAATATGAACCCCACAGATGAGAGGACAGGATACTGACAATACGAACCCCACAGAGGAGAGGACAGGATACTGACAATACGAACCCCACAGAGGAGAGGACAGGATACTGACAATACGAACCCAGAGGCAAGGACAGGATACTGAAAATATGAACCCCACAGAGACGAGGACAGGATACTGACAATACGAACCACACAGAGGTGAGGATAGGAAACTGACAATATTAACCCCACAGAGCAGAGGACAGGATACTGACAATACGAACAACACAGAGGCGAGGACAGGATACTGACAATACGAACCCCACAGAGACGATGACAGGATACTGACAATATGAACCCCTCAGAGGAGAGGACAGGATACTGACAATAAGAACCCCACAGATGAGAGGACAGGATACTGACAATATGAACCCCACAGAGGAGAGGACAGGATACTGACAATATGAACCCCACAGATGAGAGGACAGGATACTGACAATATTAATCCCACAGAGGAGAGGACAGGATACTGACAATACGAACCCCACAGAGGCGAGGACAGGGTACTGACAATACGAACCCCACAGAGGCGAGGACAGGATACTGACAATACGAACCCCAGAGAGGAGAGGACAGGATACTGACAATACGAACCCCTCAGAGGCGAGGACAGGAAACTGACAATACGAACCCCACAGAGGAGAGGACAGGATACTGACAATAAGAACCCCACAGAGGAGAGGACAGGATACTGACAATACGAACCCCACAGAGGAGAGGACAGGATACTGACAATACGAACCCCACAGAGGAGAGGACAGGATACTGACAATACGAACCCCACAGAGGAGAGGACAGGATACTGACAATACGAACCCCACAGAGGAGAGGACAGGATACTGACAATACGAACCCCACAGAGGAGAGGACAGGATACTGACAATACGAACCCAGAGGCAAGGACAGGATACTGAAAATACGAACCCCACAGAGACGAGGACAGGATACTGACAATACGAACCCCACAGAGGAGAGGACAGGATACTGACAATACGAACCCCACAGAGGAGAGGACAGGATACTGACAATACGAACCCCACAGAGGAGAGGACAGGATACTGACAATACGAACCCCACAGAGGAGAGGACAGGATACTGACAATACGAACCACACAGAGGTGAGGATAGGAAACTGACAATATTAACCCCACAGAGCAGAGGACAGGATACTGACAATACGAACAACACAGAGGCGAGGACAGGATACTGACAATACGAACCCCACAGAGACGATGACAGGATACTGACAATATGAACCCCTCAGAGGAGAGGACAGGATACTGACAATAAGAACCCCACAGATGAGAGGACAGGATACTGACAATATGAACCCCACAGAGGAGAGGACAGGATACTGACAATACGAACCCCACAGAGGCGAGGACAGGGTACTGACAATACGAACCCCACAGAGGCGAGGACAGGATACTGACAATACGAACCCCAGAGAGGAGAGGACAGGATACTGACAATACGAACCCCTCAGAGGCGAGGACAGGAAACTGACAATACGAACCCCACAGAGGAGAGGACAGGATACTGACAATAAGAACCCCACAGAGGAGAGGACAGGATACTGACAATACGAACCCCACAGAGGAGAGGACAGGATACTGACAATACGAACCCCACAGAGGAGAGGACAGGATACTGACAATACGAACCCCACAGAGGAGAGGACAGGATACTGACAATACGAACCCCACAGAGGAGAGGACAGGATACTGACAATACGAACCCCACAGAGGAGAGGACAGGATACTGACAATACGAACCCAGAGGCAAGGACAGGATACTGAAAATACGAACCCCACAGAGACGAGGACAGGATACTGACAATACGAACCCCACAGAGGAGAGGACAGGATACTGACAATACGAACCCCACAGAGGAGAGGACAGGATACTGACAATACGAACCCCACAGAGGAGAGGACAGGATACTGACAATACGAACCCCACAGAGGAGAGGACAGGATACTGACAATACGAACCACACAGAGGTGAGGATAGGAAACTGACAATATTAACCCCACAGAGCAGAGGACAGGATACTGACAATACGAACAACACAGAGGCGAGGACAGGATACTGACAATACGAACCCCACAGAGACGATGACAGGATACTGACAATATGAACCCCTCAGAGGAGAGGACAGGATACTGACAATAAGAACCCCACAGATGAGAGGACAGGATACTGACAATATGAACCCCACAGAGGAGAGGACAGGATACTGACAATATGAACCCCACAGATGAGAGGACAGGATACTGACAATATTAATCCCACAGAGGAGAGGACAGGATACTGACAATACGAACCCCACAGAGGCGAGGACAGGGTACTGACAATACGAACCCCACAGAGGCGAGGACAGGATACTGACAATACGAACCCCAGAGAGGAGAGGACAGGATACTGACAATACGAACCCCTCAGAGGCGAGGACAGGAAACTGACAATACGAACCCCACAGAGGAGAGGACAGGATACTGACAATAAGAACCCCACAGAGGAGAGGACAGGATACTGACAATACGAACCCCACAGAGGAGAGGACAGGATACTGACAATACGAACCCCACAGAGGAGAGGACAGGATACTGACAATACGAACCCCACAGAGGAGAGGACAGGATACTGACAATACGAACCCCACAGAGGAGAGGACAGGATACTGACAATACGAACCCCACAGAGGAGAGGACAGGATACTGACAATACGAACCCCACAGAGGAGAGGACAGGATACTGACAATACGAACCCAGAGGCAAGGACAGGATACTGAAAATACGAACCCCACAGAGACGAGGACAGGATACTGACAATACGAACCCCACAGAGGAGAGGACAGGATACTGACAATACGAACCCCACAGAGGAGAGGACAGGATACTGACAATACGAACCCCACAGAGGAGAGGACAGGATACTGACAATACGAACCCCACAGAGGAGAGGACAGGATACTGACAATACGAACCCAGAGGCAAGGACAGGATACTGAAAATATGAACCCCACAGAGACGAGGACAGGATACTGACAATACGAACCACACAGAGGCGAGGATAGGAAACTGACAATATTAACCCCACAGAGCAGAGGACAGGATACTGACTATACAAACCCCACAGAGACGATGACAGGATACTGACAATACGAACCCCTCAGAGGCGAGGACAGGAAACTGACAATATGAACCCCACAGAGGAGAGGACAGGATACAGACAGTATGAACACCACAGAGGAGAGGACAGGATACTGACAATATGAACCCAACAGATGAGAGGACAGGATACTGACAATACGAAGCCCACAGAGGAGAGGACAGGATACTGACAATAAGAACCCCACAGATGAGAGGACAGGATACTGACAATATCAACCCCACAGAGGGGAGGACAGGATACTGACAATATGAAACCTACAGAGGAGAGGACAGGATACTGACAATATGAACCCCACAGATGAGAGGACAGCAAACTGACAAGACGAACCCCACAGAGGAGAGGACAGGAAACTGACAATACGAACCCCACAGATGAAAGGACAGGATACTGACAATATGAACCCCACAGAGGCGAGGACAGGAAACTGACAATAAGTACCCTACAGAGGCGAGGACAGGATACTGACAATATTAACGCCACACAGGAGAGAACAGGATACTGACAATACGAAACCCACAGAGACGAGGACAGGATACTGACAATATTAACACCACAGAGGAGAGGTCAGGATACTGACAATATGAACCCCACAGAGGCGAGGACCAGATACTGACAAGATGAACCCCACAGAGGAGAGCACAGGATACTGATAATACGAACCCCACAAAGTAGAGGACAGGATACTGACAATATGAACCCCACAGAGGTGAGGACAGGATACTGACAATATGAACCCCACAGAGGAGAGGACAGGATACTGACAATATGCACCCCACTGAGGAGAGGACAAGATACTGACAATATGAACCCCAGAGATGAGAGGACAGGATACTGACAATACGAACCCCACAGAGGAGAGGTCAGGATACTGACAATAAGAACCCAACAGAGGAGAGGACAGTATACTGACAATATGAACCCCACAGAGGCGAAGACAGTATACTGACAATTTGAACCCCACAGAGGCGAGGACAGGAAACTGACAATATGAACCCCACAGAGGCGAGGACCAGATACTGACAAGATGAACCCCACAGAGGAGAGCACAGGATACTGATAATACGAACCCCACAAAGTAGAGGACACGATACTGACAATATGAACCCCACAGAGGAGAGGACAGGATACTGACAATATGAACCCCACAGAGACGAGGACAGGATACTGACAATACGAACCACACAGAGGCAAGGACAGGAAACTGACAATACGAACCCCACAGAGGCAAGGACAGGATACTGACAATATTAACCCCACAGAAGCGAGGACAGAATACTAACAATACGAACCCCACAGAGGCGAGGACAGGATACTGACAATACGAACCCCAGAGAGGAGAGGACAGGATACTGACAATACGAACCCCACAGAGGCAAGGACAGGATACTGAAAATATGAACCCCACAGAGACGAGGACAGGATACTGACAATACGAACAACACAGAGGCGAGGACAGGAAACTGACAATATTAACCCCACATAGGAGAAGACAGGATACTGACAATACGAACCCCACAGAGACGATGACAGGATACTGACAATATGAACCCCTCAGAGGAGAGGACAGGATACGGACAATATGAACCCCACAGAGGAGAGGACAGGATACTGACAATATGAACCCCACAGATGAGAGGACAGGATACTGACAATATTAATCCCACAGAGGAGAGGACAGGATACTGACAATACGAACCCCACAGAGGCGAGGACAGGATACTGACAATATTAACCCCACAGAAGCGAGGACAGAATTCTAACAATACGAACCCCACAGAGGCGAGGACAGGATACTGACAATACGAACCCCAGAGAGGAGAGGACAGGATACTGACAATACGAACCCCACAGAGGCAAGGACAGGATACTGAAAATATGAACCCCACAGAGACGAGGACAGGATACTGACAATACGAACCACACAGCGGTGAGTACAGGAAACTGACAATATAAACCCCACAGAGGAGAGGACAGGATACTGACAATACGAACCCCACAGAGACGATGACAGGATACTGACAATACGAACCCCTCAGAGGCGAGGACAGGAAACTGACAATACGAGCCCCACAGAGGAGAGGACAGGAAACTGACAATATGAACCCCACAGAGGAGAGGACAGGATACGGACAATATGAACACCACAGAGTAGAGGACAGGATACTGACAATATGAACCCCACAGATGAGAGGACAGGATACTGACAATACGAACCCCACAGAGGAGAGGACAGGATACTGACAATACGAACCCCACAGAGGAGAGGACAGGATACTGACAATACGAACCCAGAGGCAAGGACAGGATACTGAAAATATGAACCCCACAGAGACGAGGACAGGATACTGACAATACGAACCACACAGAGGTGAGGATAGGAAACTGACAATATTAACCCCACAGAGCAGAGGACAGGATACTGACTATACAAACCCCACAGAGACGATGACAGGATACTGACAATACGAACCCCTCAGAGGAGAGGACAGGATACTGACAATACGAACCCCACAGAGGCAAGGACAGGATACTGAAAATATGAACCCCACAGAGACGAGGACAGGATACTGACAATACGAACAACACAGAGGCGAGGACAGGAAACTGACAATATTAACCCCACAGAGGAGAGGACAGGATACTGACAATATGAACCCCACAGATGAGAGGACAGGATACTGACAATATTAATCCCACAGAGGAGAGGACAGGATACTGACAATACGAACCCCACAGAGGCGAGGACAGGGTACTGACAATACGAACCCCACAGAGGCGAGGACAGGATACTGACAATACGAACCCCAGAGAGGAGAGGACAGGATACTGACAATACGAACCCCTCAGAGGCGATGACAGGAAACTGACAATACGAGCCCCACAAAGGAGAGGACAGGAAACTGACAATATGAACCCCACAGAGGAGAGGACAGGATACGGACAATATGAATACCACAGAGTAGAGGACAGGATACTGACAATATGAACCCCACAGAGGAGAGGACAGGATACTGACAATACGAACCCCACAGAGGAGAGGACAGGATACTGACAATACGAACCCCACAGAGGAGAGGACAGGATACTGACAATACGAACCCCACAGAGGAGAGGACAGGATACTGACAATACGAACCCAGAGGCAAGGACAGGATACTGAAAATATGAACCCCACAGAGACGAGGACAGGATACTGACAATACGAACCACACAGAGGCGAGGATAGGAAACTGACAATATTAACCCCACAGAGCAGAGGACAGGATACTGACTATACAAACCCCACAGAGACGATGACAGGATACTGACAATACGAACTCCTCAGAGGCGAGGACAGGAAACTGACAATATGAACCCCACAGAGGAGAGGACAGGATACTGACAATACGAACCCAGAGGCAAGGACAGGATACTGAAAATATGAACCCCACAGAGACGAGGACAGGATACTGACAATACGAACCACACAGAGGCGAGGATAGGAAACTGACAATATAAACCCCACAGAGGAGAGGACAGGATACTGACTATACAAACCCCACAGAGACGATGACAGGATACTGACAATACGAACCCCTCAGAGGAGAGGACAGGATACAGACAGTATGAACACCACAGAGGAGAGGACAGGATACTGACAATATGAACCCAACAGATGAGAGGACAGGATACTGACAATACGAAGCCCACAGAGGAGAGGACAGGATACTGACAATAAGAACCCCACAGATGAGAGGACAGGATACTGACAATATCAACCCCACAGAGGGGAGGACAGGATACTGACAATATGAAACCTACAGAGGAGAGGACAGGATACTGACAATATGAACCCCACAGATGAGAGGACAGCAAACTGACAAGACGAACCCCACAGAGGAGAGGACAGGAAACTGACAATACGAACCCCACAGATGAAAGGACAGGATACTGACAATATGAACCCCACAGAGGCGAGGACAGGAAACTGACAATAAGTACCCTACAGAGGCGAGGACAGGATACTGACAATATTAACGCCACAGAGGAGAGAACAGGATACTGACAATACGAAACCCACAGAGACGAGGACAGGATACTGACAATATTAACACCACAGAGGAGAGGTCAGGATACTGACAATATGAACCCCACAGAGGCGAGGACCAGATACTGACAAGATGAACCCCACAGAGGAGAGCACAGGATACTGATAATACGAACCCCACAAAGTAGAGGACAGGATACTGACAATATGAACCCCACAGAGGTGAGGACAGGATACTGACAATATGAACCCCACAGAGGAGAGGACAGGATACTGACAATATGCACCCCACTGAGGAGAGGACAAGATACTGACAATATGAACCCCAGAGATGAGAGGACAGGATACTGACAATACGAACCCCACAGAGGAGAGGTCAGGATACTGACAATAAGAACCCAACAGAGGAGAGGACAGTATACTGACAATATGAACCCCACAGAGGCGAAGACAGTATACTGACAATTTGAACCCCACAGAGGCGAGGACAGGAAACTGACAATATGAACCCCACAGAGGCGAGGACCAGATACTGACAAGATGAACCCCACAGAGGAGAGCACAGGATACTGATAATACGAACCCCACAAAGTAGAGGACACGATACTGACAATATGAACCCCACAGAGGAGAGGACAGGATACTGACAATATGAACCCCACAGAGACGAGGACAGGATACTGACAATACGAACCACACAGAGGCAAGGACAGGAAACTGACAATACGAACCCCACAGAGGCAAGGACAGGATACTGACAATATTAACCCCACAGAAGCGAGGACAGAATACTAACAATACGAACCCCACAGAGGCGAGGACAGGATACTGACAATACGAACCCCAGAGAGGAGAGGACAGGATACTGACAATACGAACCCCACAGAGGCAAGGACAGGATACTGAAAATATGAACCCCACAGAGACGAGGACAGGATACTGACAATACGAACAACACAGAGGCGAGGACAGGAAACTGACAATATTAACCCCACATAGGAGAAGACAGGATACTGACAATACGAACCCCACAGAGACGATGACAGGATACTGACAATATGAACCCCTCAGAGGAGAGGACAGGATACGGACAATATGAACCCCACAGAGGAGAGGACAGGATACTGACAATATGAACCCCACAGATGAGAGGACAGGATACTGACAATATTAATCCCACAGAGGAGAGGACAGGATACTGACAATACGAACCCCACAGAGGCGAGGACAGGATACTGACAATATTAACCCCACAGAAGCGAGGACAGAATTCTAACAATACGAACCCCACAGAGGCGAGGACAGGATACTGACAATACGAACCCCAGAGAGGAGAGGACAGGATACTGACAATACGAACCCCACAGAGGCAAGGACAGGATACTGAAAATATGAACCCCACAGAGACGAGGACAGGATACTGACAATACGAACCACACAGCGGTGAGTACAGGAAACTGACAATATAAACCCCACAGAGGAGAGGACAGGATACTGACAATACGAACCCCACAGAGACGATGACAGGATACTGACAATACGAACCCCTCAGAGGCGAGGACAGGAAACTGACAATACGAGCCCCACAGAGGAGAGGACAGGAAACTGACAATATGAACCCCACAGAGGAGAGGACAGGATACGGACAATATGAACACCACAGAGTAGAGGACAGGATACTGACAATATGAACCCCACAGATGAGAGGACAGGATACTGACAATACGAACCCCACAGAGGAGAGGACAGGATACTGACAATACGAACCCCACAGAGGAGAGGACAGGATACTGACAATACGAACCCAGAGGCAAGGACAGGATACTGAAAATATGAACCCCACAGAGACGAGGACAGGATACTGACAATACGAACCACACAGAGGTGAGGATAGGAAACTGACAATATTAACCCCACAGAGCAGAGGACAGGATACTGACTATACAAACCCCACAGAGACGATGACAGGATACTGACAATACGAACCCCAGAGAGGAGAGGACAGGATACTGACAATACGAACCCCACAGAGGCAAGGACAGGATACTGAAAATATGAACCCCACAGAGACGAGGACAGGATACTGACAATACGAACAACACAGAGGCGAGGACAGGAAACTGACAATATTAACCCCACAGAGGTGAGGACAGGATACTGACAATATGAACCCCTCAGAGGAGAGGAAAGGATACGGACAATATGAACCCCACAGAGGAGAGGACAGGATACTGACAATATGAACCCCACAGATGAGAGGACAGGATACTGACAATATTAATCCCACAGAGGAGAGGACAGGAAACTGTCAATACGAGCCCCACAAAGGAGAGGACAGGAAACTGACAATATGAACCCCACAGAGGAGAGGACAGGATACGGACAATATGAATACCACAGAGTAGAGGACAGGATACTGACAATATGAACCCCACAGAGGAGAGGACAGGATACTGACAATACGAACCCCACAGAGGAGAGGACAGGATACTGACAATACGAACCCCACAGAGGAGAGGACAGGATACTGACAATACGAACCCAGAGGCAAGGACAGGATACTGAAAATATGAACCCCACAGAGACGAGGACAGGATACTGACAATACGAACCACACAGAGGCGAGGATAGGAAACTGACAATATTAACCCCACAGAGCAGAGGACAGGATACTGACTATACAAACCCCACAGAGACGATGACAGGATACTGACAATACGAACCCCTCAGAGGCGAGGACAGGAAACTGACAATATGAACCCCACAGAGGAGAGGACAGGATACAGACAGTATGAACACCACAGAGGAGAGGACAGGATACTGACAATATGAACCCAACAGATGAGAGGACAGGATACTGACAATACGAAGCCCACAGAGGAGAGGACAGGATACTGACAATAAGAACCCCACAGATGAGAGGACAGGATACTGACAATATCAACCCCACAGAGGGGAGGACAGGATACTGACAATATGAAACCTACAGAGGAGAGGACAGGATACTGACAATAAGAACCCCACAGATGAGAGGACAGGAAACTGACAATACGAACCCCACAGAGGAGAGGACAGGATACTGACAATATGAACCCCACAGATGAGAGGACAGCAAACTGACAAGACGAACCCCACAGAGGAGAGGACAGGAAACTGACAATACGAACCCCACAGATGAAAGGACAGGATACTGACAATATGAACCCCACAGAGGCGAGGACAGGAAACTGACAATAAGTACCCTACAGAGGCGAGGACAGGATACTGACAATATTAACGCCACAGAGGAGAGAACAGGATACTGACAATACGAAACCCACAGAGACGAGGACAGGATACTGTCAATATGAACCCCACAGAGGCGAGGACAGGAAACTGACAATATTAACACCACAGAGGAGAGGTCAGGATACTGACAATAAGAACCCCACAGAGGAGAGGACAAGATACTGACAATATGAACCCCACAGAGGTGAGGACAGGATACTGACAATATGCACCCCACTGAGGAGAGGACAAGATACTGACAATATGAACCCCAGAGATGAGAGGACAGGATACTGACAATATGAACCCCACAGAGGCGAAGACAGTATACTGACAATTTGAACCCCACAGAGGCGAGGACAGGAAACTGACAATATGAACCCCACAGAGGCGAGGACCAGATACTGACAAGATGAACCCCACAGAGGAGAGCACAGGATACTGATAATACGAACCCCACAAAGTAGAGGACACGATACTGACAATAAGAACCCCACAGATGAGAGGACAGGATACTGACAATATCAACCCCACAGAGGGGAGGACAGGATACTGACAATATGAAACCTACAGAGGAGAGGACAGGATACTGACAGTATGAACACCACAGAGGAGAGGACAGGATACTGACAATATGAACCCCACAGAGGAGAGGACAGGATACTGACAATATGAACCCCACAGAGACGAGGACAGGATACTGACAATATGAACCACACAGAGGTGAGGAAAGGAAACTGACAATATTAACCCCACAGAGCAGAGGACAGGATACTGACTATACAAACCCCACAGAGACGATGACAGGATACTGACAATACGAACCCCACAGAGACGATGACAGGATACTGACAATACGAACCCCAGAGAGGAGAGGACAGGATACTGACAATACGAACCCCAGAGAGGAGAGGACAGGATACTGACAATACGAACCCCACAGAGACGATGACAGGATACTGACAATACGAACCCCAGAGAGGAGAGGACAGGATACTGACAATACGAACCCCACAGAGGCAAGGACAGGATACTGAAAATATGAACCCCACAGAGACGAGGACAGGATACTGACAATACGAACAACACAGAGGCGAGGACAGGAAACTGACAATATTAACCCCACAGAGCAGAGGAAAGGAAACTGACAATATTAACCCCACAGAGCAGAGGACAGGATACTGACTATACAAACCCCACAGAGACGATGACAGGATACTGACAATACGAACCCCACAGAGACGATGACAGGATACTGACAATACGAACCCCAGAGAGGAGAGGACAGGATACTGACAATACGAACCCCACAGAGACGATGACAGGATACTGACAATACGAACCCCAGAGAGGAGAGGACAGGATACTGACAATACGAACCCCACAGAGGCAAGGACAGGATACTGAAAATATGAACCCCACAGAGACGAGGACAGGATACTGACAATACGAACAACACAGAGGCGAGGACAGGAAACTGACAATATTAACCCCACATAGGAGAAGACAGGATACTGACAATACGAACCCCACAGAGACGATGACAGGATACTGACAATATGAACCCCTCAGAGGAGAGGACAGGATACGGACAATATGAACCCCACAGAGGAGAGGACAGGATACTGACAATATGAACCCCACAGATGAGAGGACAGGATACTGACAATATTAATCCCACAGAGGAGAGGACAGGATACTGACAATACGAACCCCACAGAGGCGAGGACAGGATACTGACAATATTAACCCCACAGAAGCGAGGACAGAATTCTAACAATACGAACCCCACAGAGGCGAGGACAGGATACTGACAATACGAACCCCAGAGAGGAGAGGACAGGATACTGACAATACGAACCCCACAGAGGCAAGGACAGGATACTGAAAATATGAACCCCACAGAGACGAGGTCAGGATACTGACAATACGAACCACACAGCGGTGAGTACAGGAAACTGACAATATAAACCCCACAGAGGAGAGGACAGGATACTGACAATACGAACCCCACAGAGACGATGACAGGATACTGACAATACGAACCCCTCAGAGGCAAGGACAGGAAACTGACAATACGAGCCCCACAGAGGAGAGGACAGGAAACTGACAATATGAACCCCACAGAGGAGAGGACAGGATACGGACAATATGAACACCACAGAGTAGAGGACAGGATACTGACAATATGAACCCCACAGATGAGAGGACAGGATACTGACAATACGAACCCCACAGAGGAGAGGACAGGATACTGACAATACGAACCCCACAGAGGAGAGGACAGGATACTGACAATACGAACCCAGAGGCAAGGACAGGATACTGAAAATATGAACCCCACAGAGACGAGGACAGGATACTGACAATACGAACCACACAGAGGTGAGGATAGGAAACTGACAATATTAACCCCACAGAGCAGAGGACAGGATACTGACTATACAAACCCCACAGAGACGATGACAGGATACTGACAATACGAACCCCAGAGAGGAGAGGACAGGATACTGACAATACGAACCCCACAGAGGCAAGGACAGGATACTGAAAATATGAACCCCACAGAGACGAGGACAGGATACTGACAATACGAACAACACAGAGGCGAGGACAGGAAACTGACAATATTAACCCCACAGAGGTGAGGACAGGATACTGACAATATGAACCCCTCAGAGGAGAGGAAAGGATACGGACAATATGAACCCCACAGAGGAGAGGACAGGATACTGACAATATGAACCCCACAGATGAGAGGACAGGATACTGACAATATTAATCCCACAGAGGAGAGGACAGGAAACTGACAATACGAGCCCCACAAAGGAGAGGACAGGAAACTGACAATATGAACCCCACAGAGGAGAGGACAGGATACGGACAATATGAATACCACAGAGTAGAGGACAGGATACTGACAATATGAACCCCACAGAGGAGAGGACAGGATACTGACAATACGAACCCCACAGAGGAGAGGACAGGATACTGACAATACGAACCACACAGAGGAGAGGACAGGATACTGACAATACGAACCCAGAGGCAAGGACAGGATACTGAAAATATGAACCCCACAGAGACGAGGACAGGATACTGACAATACGAACCACACAGAGGCGAGGATAGGAAACTGACAATATTAACCCCACAGAGCAGAGGACAGGATACTGACTATACAAACCCCACAGAGACGATGACAGGATACTGACAATACGAACCCCTCAGAGGCGAGGACAGGAAACTGACAATATGAACCCCACAGAGGAGAGGACAGGATACAGACAGTATGAACACCACAGAGGAGAGGACAGGATACTGACAATATGAACCCAACAGATGAGAGGACAGGATACTGACAATACGAAGCCCACAGAGGAGAGGACAGGATACTGACAATAAGAACCCCACAGATGAGAGGACAGGATACTGACAATATCAACCCCACAGAGGGGAGGACAGGATACTGACAATATGAAACCTACAGAGGAGAGGACAGGATACTGACAATAAGAACCCCACAGATGAGAGGACAGGAAACTGACAATACGAACCCCACAGAGGAGAGGACAGGATACTGACAATATGAACCCCACAGATGAGAGGACAGCAAACTGACAAGACGAACCCCACAGAGGAGAGGACAGGAAACTGACAATACGAACCCCACAGATGAAAGGACAGGATACTGACAATATGAACCCCACAGAGGCGAGGACAGGAAACTGACAATAAGTACCCTACAGAGGCGAGGACAGGATACTGACAATATTAACGCCACAGAGGAGAGAACAGGATACTGACAATACGAAACCCACAGAGACGAGGACAGGATACTGTCAATATGAACCCCACAGAGGCGAGGACAGGAAACTGACAATATTAACACCACAGAGGAGAGGTCAGGATACTGACAATAAGAACCCCACAGAGGAGAGGACAAGATACTGACAATATGAACCCCACAGAGGTGAGGACAGGATACTGACAATATGCACCCCACTGAGGAGAGGACAAGATACTGACAATATGAACCCCAGAGATGAGAGGACAGGATACTGACAATATGAACCCCACAGAGGCGAAGACAGTATACTGACAATTTGAACCCCACAGAGGCGAGGACAGGAAACTGACAATATGAACCCCACAGAGGCGAGGACCAGATACTGACAAGATGAACCCCACAGAGGAGAGCACAGGATACTGATAATACGAACCCCACAAAGTAGAGGACACGATACTGACAATAAGAACCCCACAGATGAGAGGACAGGATACTGACAATATCAACCCCACAGAGGGGAGGACAGGATACTGACAATATGAAACCTACAGAGGAGAGGACAGGATACTGACAGTATGAACACCACAGAGGAGAGGACAGGATACTGACAATATGAACCCCACAGAGGAGAGGACAGGATACTGATGAGAAGAACCCCACAGAGGCGAGGACAGGATACTGACAATATGAACCCCACAGAGACGAGGACAGGATACTGACAATATGAACCACACAGAGGTGAGGAAAGGAAACTGACAATATTAACCCCACAGAGCAGAGGACAGGATACTGACTATACAAACCCCACAGAGACGATGACAGGATACTGACAATACGAACCCCACAGAGACGATGACAGGATACTGACAATACGAACCCCAGAAAGGAGAGGACAGGATACTGACAATACGAACCCCACAGAGACGATGACAGGATACTGACAATACGAACCCCAGAGAGGAGAGGACAGGATACTGACAATACGAACCCCACAGAGGCAAGGACAGGATACTGAAAATATGAACCCCACAGAGACGAGGACAGGATACTGACAATACGAACAACACAGAGGCGAGGACAGGAAACTGACAATATTAACCCCACAGAGGTGAGGACAGGATACTGACAATACGAACCCCACAGAGACGATGACAGGATACTGACAATATGAACCCCTCAGAGGAGAGGAAAGGATACGGACAATATGAACCCCACAGAGGAGAGGACAGGATACTGACAATATGAACCCCACAGATGAGAGGACAGGATACTGACAATATTAATCCCACAGAGGAGAGGACAGGATACTGACAATACGAACCCCACAGAGGCGAGGACAGGGTACTGACAATACGAACCCCACAGAGGCGAGGACAGGATACTGACAATACGAACCCCAGAGAGGAGAGGACAGGATACTGACAATAAGAACCCCTCAGAGGCGAGGACAGGAAACTGACAATACGAGCCCCACAGAGGAGAGGACAGGAAACTGACAATATGAACCCCACAGAGGAGAGGACAGGATACGGACAATATGAATACCACAGAGTAGAGGACAGGATACTGACAATATGAACCCCACAGAGGAGAGGACAGGATACTGACAATATGAACCCCACAGAGGAGAGGACAGGATACTGACAATAAGAACCCCACAGAGGAGAGGACAGGATACTGACAATACGAACCCCACAGAGGAGAGGACAGGATACTGACAATACGAACCCCACAGAGGAGAGGACAGGATACTGACAATACGAACCCAGAGGCAAGGACAGGATACTGAAAATATGAACCCCACAGAGACGAGGACAGGATACTGACAATACGAACCACACAGAGGCGAGGATAGGAAACTGACAATATTAACCCCACAGAGCAGAGGACAGGATACTGACTATACAAACCCCACAGAGACGATGACAGGATACTGACAATACGAACCCCTCAGAGGCGAGGACAGGAAACTGACAATATGAACCCCACAGAGGAGAGGACAGGATACAGACAGTATGAACACCACAGAGGAGAGGACAGGATACTGACAATATGAACCCAACAGATGAGAGGACAGGATACTGACAATACGAAGCACACAGAAGAGAGGACAGGATACTGACAATAAGAACCCCACAGATGAGAGGACAGGATACTGACAATATCAACCCCACAGAGGGGAGGACAGGATACTGACAATATGAAACCTACAGAGGAGAGGACAGGATACTGACAATAAGAACCCCACAGATGAGAGGACAGGAAACTGACAATACGAACCCCACAGAGGAGAGGACAGGATACTGACAATATGAACCCCACAGATGAGAGGACAGCAAACTGACAAGACGAACCCCACAGAGGAGAGGACAGGAAACTGACAATACGAACCCCACAGATGAAAGGACAGGATACTGACAATATGAACCCCACAGAGGCGAGGACAGGAAACTGACAATAAGTACCCTACAGAGGCGAGGACAGGATACTGACAATATTAACGCCACAGAGGAGAGAACAGGATACTGACAATACGAAACCCACAGAGACGAGGACAGGATACTGTCAATATGAACCCCACAGAGGCGAGGACAGGAAACTGACAATATTAACACCACAGAGGAGAGGTCAGGATACTGACAATAAGAACCCCACAGAGGAGAGGACAAGATACTGACAATATGAACCCCACAGAGGCGAGGACAGGAAACTGACAATATGAACCCCACAGAGGCGAGGACCAGATACTGACAAGATGAACCCCACAGAGGAGAGCACAGGATACTGATAATACGAACCCCACAAAGTAGAGGACAGGATACTGACAATATGAACCCCACAGAGGTGAGGACAGGATACTGACAATATGAACCCCACAGAGGAGAGGACAGGATACTGACAATATGCACCCCACTGAGGAGAGGACAAGATACTGACAATATGAACCCCAGAGATGAGAGGACAGGATACTGACAATACGAACCCCAAAGAGGAGAGGTCAGGATACTGACAATAAGAACCCCACAGAGGAGAGGACAGTATACTGACAATATGAACCCCACAGAGGCGAAGACAGTATACTGACAATTTGAACCCCACAGAGGCGAGGACAGGAAACTGACAATACAAACCCCACAGAGGCGAAGACAGTATACTGACAATTTGAACCCCACAGAGGCGAGGACAGGAAACTGACAATATGAACCCCACAGAGGAGAGCACAGGATACTGATAATACAAACCCCACAAAGTAGAGGACACGATACTGACAATATGAACCCCACAGAGGCGAGGACAGGATACTGACAATATGAACCCCACAGAGGAGAGGACAGGATACTGACTATACAAACCCCACAGAGACGATGACAGGATACTGACAATACGAACCCCAGAGTGGAGAGGACAGGATACTGACAATACGAACCCCACAGAGGCAAGGACAGGATACTGAAAATATGAACCCCACAGAGACGAGGACAGGATACTGACAATACGAACAACACAGAGGCGAGGACAGGAAACTGACAATATTAACCCCACAGAGGTGAGGACAGGATACTGACAATACGAACCCCACAGAGACGATGACAGGATACTGACAATATGAACCCCTCAGAGGAGAGGACAGGATACTGACAATATGAACCCCACAGAGGAGAGGACAGGATACTGACAATACGAACCCCAGAGAGGAGAGGACAGGATACTGACAATACGAACCCCTCAGAGGCGAGGAGAGGAAACTGACAATACGAGCCCCACAGAGGAGAGGACAGGAAACTGACAATATGAACCCCACAGAGGAGAGGACAGGATACTGACAATAAGAACCCCACAGAGGAGAGGACAGGATACGGACAATATGAACACCACAGAGTAGAGGACAGGATACTGACAATATGAACCCCACAGAGGAGAGGACAGGATACTGACAATACGAACCCCACAGAGGAGAGGACAGGATACTGACAATACGAACCCCACAGAGGAGAGGACAGGATACTGACAATACGAACCCAGAGGCAAGGACAGGATACTGAAAATATGAACCCCACAGAGACGAGGACAGGATACTGACAATACGAACCACACAGAGGCGAGGATAGGAAACTGACAATATTAACCCCACAGAGGAGAGGACAGGATACTGACTATACAAACCCCACAGAGACGATGACAGGATACTGACAATACGAACCCCTCAGAGGCGAGGACAGGAAACTGACAATATGAACCCCACAGAGGAGAGGACAGGATACTGACAATATGAACCCCACAGATGAGAGGACAGGATACTGACAATACGAAGCCCACAGAGGAGAGGACAGGATACTGACAATAAGAACCCCACAGATGAGAGGACAGGATACTGACAATATCAACCCCACAGAGGGGAGGACAGGATACTGACAATATGAAACCTACAGAGGAGAGGACAGGATACTGACAGTATGAACACCACAGAGGAGAGGACAGGATACTGACAATATGAACCCCACAGATGAGAGGACAGGATACTGACAATACGAAGCCCACAGAGGAGAGGACAGGATACTGACAATAAGAACCCCACAGATGAGAGGACAGGATACTGACAATATCAACCCCACAGAGGGGAGGACAGGATACTGACAATATGAAACCTACAGAGGAGAGGACAGGATACTGACAATAAGAACCCCACAGATGAGAGGACAGGAAACTGACAATACGAACCCCACAGAGGAGAGGACAGGATACTGACAATATGAACCCCACAGATGAGAGGACAGCAAACTGACAAGACGAACCCCACAGAGGAGAGGACAGGAAACTGACAATACGAACCCCACAGATGAAAGGACAGGATACTGACAATATGAACCCCACAGAGGCGAGGACAGGAAACTGACAATAAGTACCCTACAGAGGCGAGGACAGGATACTGACAATATTAACGCCACAGAGGAGAGGACAGGATACTGACAATACGAAACCCACAGAGACGAGGACAGGATACTGTCAATATGAACCCCACAGAGGCGAGGAGAGGATACTGACAATAGGAACCCCACAACAACGAGGACAGGATACTGACAATACGAACCCCACAGAGGCGAGGACAGGAAACTGACAATATTAACACCACAGAGGAGAGGTCAGGATACTGACAATAAGAACCCCACAGAGGAGAGGACAAGATACTGACAATATGAACCCCACAGAGGAGAGCACAGGATACTGATAATACGAAGCCCACAAAGTAGAGGACAGGATACTGACAATATGAACCCCACAGAGGTGAGGACAGGATACTGACAATATGAACCCCACAGAGGCGAGGACAGGAAACTGACAATATGAACCCCACAGAGGCGAGGACCAGATACTGACAAGATGAACCCCACAGAGGAGAGCACAGGATACTGATAATACGAAGCCCACAAAGTAGAGGACAGGATACTGACAATATGAACCCCACAGAGGTGAGGACAGGATACTGACAATATGAACCCCACAGAGGAGAGGACAGGATACTGACAATATGCACCCCACTGAGGAGAGGACAAGATACTGACAATATGAACCCCAGAGATGAGAGGACAGGATACTGACAATACGAACCCCACAGAGGAGAGGTCAGGATACTGACAATAAGAACCCCACAGAGGAGAGGACAGTATACTGACAATATGAACCCCACAGAGGCGAAGACAGTATACTGACAATTTGAACCCCACAGAGGCGAGGACAGGAAACTGACAATATGAACCCCACAGAGGCGAGGACCAGATACTGACAAGATGAACCCCACAGAGGAGAGCACAGGATACTGATAATACGAACCCCACAAAGTAGAGGACACGATACTGACAATATGAACCCCACAGAGGCGAGGACAGGATACTGACAATATGAACCCCACAGAGGAGAGGACATGATACTGACAATATGAACCCCACAGAGGCGAGGATAGGAAATTGACAATATTAACCCCACAGAGGAGAGGACAGGATACTGAGAATACGAACCCCACAGAGACGATGACAGGATACTGACAATATGAACCCCTCAGATGAGAGGACAGGATACTGACAATATTAACCCCACAGAGGAGAGGACAGGATACTGATCATATTAACCCCACAGAAGCGAGGACAGAATACTAACAATACGAACCCCACAGAGGCGAGGACAGGATACTGACAATACGAACCCCAGAGAGGAGAGGACAGTATACTGACAATACGAACCCTTCAGAGGCGTGGACAGGAAACTGACAATATTCACCCCACAGAGGAGAGTACAAGATACTGACAATATGAACCCGAGAGATGAGAGGACAGGATACTGACAATACGAACCCCACAGAGGAGAGGTCAGGATACTGACAATAAGAACCCCACAGAGGAGAGGACAGGATACTGACAATATGAACCCCACAGAGGCGAAGACAGGATACTGACAATATGAACCCCACAGAGGCGAGGCCAGGAAACTGACAATATTAACCCCACAGAGGAGAGGACAGGATACTGACAATACAAACCCCACAGAGGCGAGGACAGGAAACTGACAATATTAACCCCACAGAGGAGAGGACAGGATACTGACAATACGAACCACACAGAGGCAAGGACAGGAAACTGACAATACGAACCCCACAGAGGCAAGGACAGGATACTGACAATATTAACCCCACAGAAGCGAGGACAGAATACTAACAATACGAACCCCACAGAGGCGAGGACAGGATACTGACAATACGAACCCCAGAGAGGAGAGGACAGGATACTGACAATACGAACCCCACAGAGGCAAGGACAGGATACTGAAAATATGAACCCCACAGAGACGAGGACAGGATACTGACAATACGAACAACACAGAGGCGAGGACAGGAAACTGACAATATGAACCCCACAGAGGCGAGGACAGGAAACTGACAATATTAACCCCACAGAGACGATGACAGGATACTGACAATATGAACCCCTCAGAGGAGAGGACAGGATACGGACAATATGAACCCCACAGAGGAGAGGACAGGATACTGACAATATGAACCCCACAGATGAGAGGACAGGATACTGACAATATTAATCCCACAGAGGAGAGGACAGGATACTGACAATACGAACCCCACAGAGGCGAGGACAGGATACTGACAATATTAACCCCAGAGAGGAGAGGACAGGATACTGACAATACGAACCCCACAGAGGCAAGGACAGGATACTGAAAATATGAACCCCACAGAGACGAGGACAGAATACTGACAATACGAACCACACAGCGGTGAGTACAGGAAACTGACAATATAAACCCCACAGAGGAGAGGACAGGATACTGACAATACGAACCCCACAGAGACGATGACAGGATACTGACAATACGAACCCCTCAGAGGCGAGGACAGGAAACTGACAATATGAACCCCACAGAGGAGAGGACAGGAAACTGACAATATGAACCCCACAGAGGAGAGGACAGGATACGGACAATATGAACACCACAGAGTAGAGGACAGGATACTGACAATATGAACCCCACAGATGAGAGGACAGGATACTGACAATACGAACCCCACAGAGGAGAGGACAGGATACTGACAATACGAACCCCACAGAGGAGAGGACAGGATACTGACAATACGAACCCAGAGGCAAGGACAGGATACTGAAAATATGAACCCCACAGAGACGAGGACAGGATACTGACAATACGAACCACACAGAGGTGAGGATAGGAAACTGACAATATTAACCCCACAGAGGTGAGGACAGGATACTGACAATACGAACCCCACAGAGACGATGACAGGATACTGACAATATGAACCCCTCAGAGGAGAGGACAGGATACGGACAATATGAACCCCACAGAGGAGAGGACAGGATACTGACAATATTAATCCCACAGAGGAGAGGACAGGATACTGACAATACGAACCCCACAGAGGCGAGGACAGGGTACTGACAATACGAACCCCACAGAGGCGAGGACAGGATACTGACAATACGAACCCCAGAGAGGAGAGGACAGGATACTGACAATACGAACCCCTCAGAGGCGAGGACAGGAAACTGACAATATGAACACCACAGAGTAGAGGACAGGATACTGACAATATGAACCCCACAGAGGAGAGGACAGGATACTGACAATACGAACCCCACAGAGGAGAGGACAGGATACTGACAATACGAACCCCACAGAGGAGAGGACAGGATACTGACAATACGAACCCAGAGGCAAGGACAGGATACTGAAAATATGAACCCCACAGAGACGAGGACAGGATACTGACAATACGAACCACACAGAGGCGAGGATAGGAAACTGACAATATTAACCCCACAGAGCAGAGGACAGGATACTGACTATACAAACCCCACAGAGACGATGACAGGATACTGACAATACGAACCCCTCAGAGGCGAGGACAGGAAACTGACAATATGAACCCCACAGAGGAGAGGACAGGATACAGACAGTATGAACACCAGAGAGGAGAGGACAGGATACTGACAATATGAACCCCACAGATGAGAGGACAGGATACTGACAATACGAAGCCCACAGAGGAGAGGACAGGATACTGACAATAAGAACCCCACAGATGAGAGGACAGGATACTGACAATATCAACCCCACAGAGGGGAGGACAGGATACTGACAATATGAAACCTACAGAGGAGAGGACAGGATACTGACAATAAGAACCCCACAGATGAGAGGACAGGAAACTGACAATACGAACCCCACAGAGGCGAAGACAGGATACTGACAAGACGAACCCCACAGAGGAGAGGACAGGAAACTGACAATACGAACCCCACAGATGAAAGGACAGGATACTGACAATATGAACCCCACAGAGGCGAGGACAGGAAACTGACAATAAGTACCCTACAGAGGCGAGGACAGGATACTGACAATATTAACGCCACAGAGGAGAGGACAGGATACTGACAATACGAAACCCACAGAGACGAGGACAGGATACTGTCAATATGAACCCCACAGAGGCGAGGAGAGGATACTGACAATAGGAACCCCACAACAACGAGGACAGGATACTGACAATACGAACCCCACAGAGGCGAGGACAGGAAACTGACAATATTAACACCACAGAGGAGAGGTCAGGATACTGACAATAAGAACCCCACAGAGGAGAGGACAAGATACTGACAATATGAACCCCACAGAGGCGAGGACAGGAAACTGACAATATGAACCCCACAGAGGCGAGGACCAGATACTGACAAGATGAACCCCACAGAGGAGAGCACAGGATACTGATAATACGAACCCCACAAAGTAGAGGACAGGATACTGACAATATGAACCCCACAGAGGTGAGGACAGGATACTGACAATATGAACCCCACAGAGGAGAGGACAGGATACTGACAATATGAACCCCAGAGATGAGAGGACAGGATACTGACAATACGAACCCCACAGAGGAGAGGTCAGGATACTGACAATAAGAACCCCACAGAGGAGAGGACAGTATACTGACAATATGAACCCCACAGAGGCGAAGACAGTATACTGACAATTTGAACCCCACAGAGGCGAGGACAGGAAACTGACAATATGAACCCCACAGAGGCGAGGACCAGATACTGACAAGATGAACCCCACAGAGGAGAGCACAGGATACTGATAATACGAACCCCACAAAGTAGAGGACACGATACTGACAATATGAACCCCACAGAGGCGAGGACAGGATACTGACAATATGAACCCCACAGAGGAGAGGACAGGATACTGACAATATGAACACCACAGAGGCAAGGACATGATACTGACAATATGAACCTCACAAAGACGAATACAGGATACTGACAATATGAACCCCACAGAGACGAGGATAGGAAATTGACAATATTAACCCCACAGAGGAGAGGACAGGATACTGACAATACGAACCCCACAGAGACGATGACAGGATACTGACAATATGAACCCCACAGATGAGAGGACAGGATACTGACAATATTAACCCCACAGAGGAGAGGACAGGATACTGATCATATTAACCCCACAGAAGCGAGGACAGAATACTAACAATACGAACCCCACAGAGGCGAGGACAGGATACTGACAATACGAACCCCAGAGAGGAGAGGACAGTATACTGACAATACGAACCCTTCAGAGGCGTGGACAGGAAACTGACAATATGCACCCCACAGAGGAGAGTACAAGATACTGACAATATGAACCCGAGAGATGAGAGGACAGGATACTGACAATACGAACCCCACAGAGGAGAGGTCAGGATACTGACAATAAGAACCCCACAGAGGAGAGGACTGGATACTGACAATACGAACCACACAGAGGCGAGGATAGGAAATTGACAATATTAACCCCACAGATGAGAGGACAGCAAACTGACAATACGAACCCCACAGATGAAAGGACAGGATACTGACAATATGAACCCCACAGTGGCGAGGACAGGTAACTGACAATAAGTACCCTACAGAGGCGAGGACAGGATACTGACAATACGAAACCCACAGAGACGAGGACAGGATACTGACAATATTACCACCACAGAGGAGAGGACAGGATACTGACAATACGAACCCCACAGAGACGAGGTCAGGATACTGACAATACGAACCACACAGAGGCAAGGATAGGAAACTGACAATATTAACCCCACAAAGGAGAGGACAGGATACTGACAATACAAACCCCACAGAGACGATGACAGGATACTGACAATAAGAACCCCTCAAGGGCGAGGACAAGAAACTGACAATATGAACCCCACAGATGAGAGGACAGGATACTGACAATACGAACCCCACAGAGGAGAGGACAGGATACTGACAATAAGAACCCCACAGATGAGAGGACAGGATACTGACAATATGAAACCTACAGAGGAGAGGACAGGATACTGACAATATGAAACCTACAGAGGAGAGGACAGGATACTGAAAATATGAACCTCACAGAGGAGAGGACAGGATACTGACAATACGAACCCCACAGAGACGAGGACAAGATACTGACAATACGAACCCCACAGAGGAGAGGACAGGATACTGACAATATGAACCCCACAGAGGAGAGGACAGGATACTGACAATATGAACCCCACAGAGGAGAGGACAGGATACTGACAATATGAACCCCACAGAGGAGAGGACAGGATACTGACAATATGAAACCTACAGAGGAGAGGACAGGATACTGAAAATATGAACCTCACAGAGGAGAGGACAGGATACTGACAATACGAACCCCACAGAGACGAGGACAAGATACTGACAATACGAACCCCACAGAGGAGAGGACAGGAAACTGACAATATTAACCCCACAGAGGCGAGGACAGGATACTGACAATACGAACCCCAGAGAGGAGAGGACAGGATACTGACAATACGAACCCCACAGAAGCAAGGACAGGAAACTGACAATACGAACCCCACAGAGACGATGACAGGATACTGACAATAAGAACCCCTCAAGGGCGAGGACAAGAAACTGACAATATGAACCCCACAGAGGAGAGGACAGGATACGGACAATATGAACACCACAGAGGAGAGGACAGGATACTGACAATATGAACCCCACAGATGAGAGGACAGGATACTGACAATACGAACCCCACAGATGAGAGGACAGGATACTGACAATATGAACCCAACAGAGACGAGGACAGGATACTGACAATATGAACCCCACAGATGAGCGGACAGGATACTGACGAGACAAACTCCACAGAGGCGATGACAGAATACTGACAATAAGAACCCCACAGAGGAGAGGACAGGATACTGACAATACGAACCCCACAGAGACGAGGACAAGATACTGACAATACGAACCCCACAGAGGCGAGGACAGGAAACTGACAATATTAACCCCACAGAGGAGAGGACAGGATACTGACAATACGAACCCCATAGAGACGAGGTCAGGATACTGACAATACGAACCACACAGAGGCAAGGACAGGAAACTGACAATATTAACCCCACAGAGGAGAGGACAGGATACTGACAATACGAACCCCACAGAGACGATGACAGGATACTGACAATAAGAACCCCTCAAGGGCGAGGACAAGAAACTGACAATATGAACCCCACAGAGGAGAGGACAGGATACGGACAATATGAACACCACAGAGGAGAGGACAGGATACTGACAATATGAACCCCACAGATGAGAGGACAGGATACTGACAATACGAACCCCACAGAGGAGAGGACAGGATACTGACAATAAGAACCCCACAGATGAGAGGACAGGATACTGACAATATGAACCCCACAGAGGAGAGGACAGGATACTGACAATATGAAACCTACAGAGGAGAGGACAGGATACTGAAAATATGAACCTCACAGAGGAGAGGACAGGATACTGACAATACGAACCCCACAGAGGCAAGGACAGGAAACCGACAATATGAACCCCACAGAGGAGAGGGCAGGATACTGACAGTCCGAACCCCACAGAGACGATGACAGGATACTGACAATACGAACCCCTCAGAGGCGAGGATAGGAAACTGACAATATGAACCCCACAGAGGAGAGGACAGGATACGGACAATATGAACACCACAGAGGAGAGGACAGGATACGGACTATATGAACACCACAGAGGAGAGGACAGGATACTGACAATATGAACCCCACAGATGAGAGGACAGGATACTGACAATACGAACCCCACAGAGGAGAGGACAGGATACTGACAATAAGAACCCCACAGAGGCGAGGACAGGATACTGACAATACGAACCCCAGAGAGGAGAGGACAGGATACTGACAATACGAACCCCACAGAGGCAAGGACAGGATACTGAAAATATGTACCCCACAGAGACGAGGACAGGATACTGACAATACGAACCACACAGAGGCGAGGACAGGAATCTGACAATATTAACCCCACAGAGGAGAGGACAGGATACTGACAATACGAATCCCACAGAGACGATGACAGGATACTGACAATAAGAACCCCTCAAGGGCGAGGACAAGAAACTGACAATATGAACCCCACAGAGGAGAGGACAGGATACGGACAATATGAACACCACAGAGGAGAGGACAGGATACTGACAATATGAACCCCACAGATGAGAGGACAGGATACTGACAATACGAACCCCACAGAGGAGAGGACAGGATACTGACAATAAGAACCCCACAGATGAGAGGACAGGATACTGACAATATTAACCCCACAGAAGCGAGGACAGGATACTAACAATACGAACCCCACAGAGGCGAGGACAGGATACTGACAATATGAACCCCACAGAGGAGAGGACAGGATACTGACAATAAGAACCCCACAGAGGAGAGGACAGGATACTGATCATATTAACCCCACAGAAGCGAGGACAGGATACTAACAATACGAACCCCACAGAGGCGAGGACAGGATACTGACAATATGAACACCACAGAGGAGAGGACAGGATACTGACAATATGAACCCCACAGATGAGAGGACAGGATACTGACAATACGAACCCCACAGAGGAGAGGACAGGATACTGACAATAAGAACCCCACAGATGAGAGGACAGGATACTGACAATATTAACCCCACAGAGGAGAGGACAGGATACTGACAATATGAAACCTACAGAGGAGAGGACAGAATACTGACAATAAGAACCCCACAGAGGGGAGGACAGGATACTGACAATATGAACCTCACAGAGGAGAGGACAGGATACTGACAATACGAACCCCACAGAGACGAGGACAAGATACTGACAATATTAACCCCACAGAGGTGAGGACAGGATACTGACAATACGAACCCCAGAGAGGAGAGGACAGGATACTGACAATACGAACCCCACAGAGGCAAGGACAGGAAACTGACAATATGCACCCCACAGAGGAGAGGACAGGATACTGACAGTCTGAACCCCACAGAGACGATGACAGGATACTGACAATACGAACCCCTCAGAGGCGAGGATAGGAAACTGACAATATGAACCCCACAGAGGAGAGGACAGGATACGGACAATATGAACACCACAGAGGAGAGGACAGGATACTGACAATATGAACCCCACAGATGAGAGGACAGGATACTGACGATACGAACCCCACAGAGGAGAGGACAGGATACTGACAATAAGAACCCCACAGATGAGAGGACAGGATACTGACAATATTAACCCCACAGAGGAGAGGACAGGATACTGACAATATGAAACCTACAGAGGAGAGGACAGAATACTGACAATAAGAACCCCACAGAGGGGAGGACAGGATACTGACAATATGAACCTCACAGAGGAGAGGACAGGATACTGACAATACGAACCCCACAGAGACGAGGACAAGATAATGACAATATTAACCCCACAGAGGCGAGGACAGGATACTGACAATACTAACCCCAGAGAGGAGAGGACAGGATACTGACAATACGAACCCCACAGAGGCAAGGACAGGAAACTGACAATATGAACCCCACAGAGGAGAGGACAGGATACTGACAGTCTGAACCCCACAGAGACGATGACAGGATACTGACAATACGAACCCCTCAGAGGCGAGGATAGGAAACTGACAATATGAACCCCACAGAGGAGAGGACAGGATACTGACAATATGAACCCCACAGATGAGAGGACAGGATACTGACAATATGAACCCCACAGAGGAGAGGACAGGATACTGACAATAAGAACCCCACAGAGGAGAGGACAGGATACTGATCATATTAACCCCACAGAAGCGAGGACAGAATACTAACAATACGAACCCCACAGAGACGAGGACAGGATACTGACAATACGCTCCCCAGAGAGGAGAGGACAGGATACTGACAATACGAACCCAACAAAGGCAAGGACAGGATACTGAAAATATGTACCCCACAGAGACGAGGACAGGATACTGACAATATGAAACCTACAGAGGAGAGGACAGAATACTGACAATAAGAACCCCACAGAGGGGAGGACAGGATACTGACAATATGAACCTCACAGAGGAGAGGACAGGATACTGACAATACGAACCCCACAGAGACGAGGACAAGATACTGACAATATTAACCCCACAGAGACGAGGACAGGATACTGACAATACGAACCCCAGAGAGGAGAGGACAGGATACTGACAATACGAACCCCACAGAGGAAAGGACAGGAAACTGACAATATGAACCCCACAGAGGAGAGGACAGGATACTGACAGTCTGAACCCCACAGAGACGATGACAGGATACTGACAATACGAACCCCTCAGAGGCGAGGATAGGAAACTGACAATATGAACCCCACAGAGGAGAGGACAGGATAGGGACAAAATGAACACCACAGAGGAGAGGACAGGATACTGACAATATGAACCCCACAGATGAGAGGACAGGATACTGACAATATGAACCCCACAGAGGAGAGGACAGGATACTGACAATAAGAACCCCACAGAGGAGAGGACAGGATACTGATCATATTAACCCCACAGAAGCGAGGACAGAATACTAACAATACGAACCCCACAGAGGCGAGGACAGGATACTGACAATACAAACCCCAGAGAGGAGAGGACAGTATACTGACAATACGAACCCTTAAGAGGCGTGGACAGGAAACTGACAATATGCACCCCACAGAGGAGAGTACAAGATACTGACAATATGAACCCGAGAGATGAGAGGACAGGATACTGACAATATGAACCCCACAGAGGAGAGGTCAGGATACTGACAATAAGAACCCCACAGAGGAGAGGACAGGATACTGACAATATGAACCCCACAGAGGCGAGGACAGGATACTGACAATATGAACCCACAGAGGCGAGGACAGGAAACTGACAATATTAACCCCACATAGGAGAGGACAGGATACTGACAATACGAACCCCACAGAGACGAGGACAGGATACTGACAATACGAACCACACAGAGGCAAGGACAGGAAACTGACAATACGAACCCCACAGAGGCAAGGACAGGATACTGACAATATTAACCCCACAGAAGCGAGGACAGAATACTAACAATACGAACCCCACAGAGGCGAGGACAGGATACTGACAATACGAACCCCAGAGAGGAGAGGACAGGATACTGACAATACGAACCCCACAGAGGCAAGGACAGGATACTGAAAATATGAACCCCACAGAGACGAGGACAGGATACTGACAATACGAACCCCACAGAGACGATGACAGGATACTGACAATATGAACCCCTCAGAGGAGAGGAAAGGATACGGACAATATGAACACCACAGAGGAGAGGACAGGATACTGACAATATGAACCCCACAGATGAGAGGACAGGATACTGACAATATTGACCCCACAGAGGAGAGGACAGGATACTGATCATATTAACCCCACAGAAGCGAGGACAGAATACTAACAATACGAACCCCACAGAGGCGAGGACAGGATACTGACAATACGAACCCCAGAGAGGAGAGGACAGTATACTGACAATACGAACCCTTCAGAGGCGTGGACAGGAAACTGACAATATGCACCCCACAGAGGAGAGTACAAGATACTGACAATATGAACCCGAGAGATGAGAGGACAGGATACTGACAATACGAACCCCACAGAGGAGAGGTCAGGATACTGACTATAAGAACCCCACAGAGGAGAGGACAGGATACTGACAATATGAACCCCACAGAGGCGAAGACAGGATACTGACAATATGAACCCCACAGAGGCGAGGCCAGGAAGCTGACAATATTAACCCCACAGAGGAGAGGACAGGATACTGACAATACAAACCCCACAGAGGAGAGGACAGGAAACTGACAATATTAACCCCACAGAGGAGAGGACAGGATACTGACAATACGAACCCCACAGAGACGAGGACAGGATACTGACAATACGAACCACACCGAGGCAAGGACAGGAAACTGACAATACGAACCCCACAGAGGAGAGGACAGGATACTGACAATACAAACTCCACAGAGGCGAGGACAGGAAACTGACAATATTATCCCCACAGAGGAGAGGACAGGATACTGACAATACGAACCCCACAGAGACGAGGTAAGGATACTGACAATACGAACCACACAGAGGCAAGGACAGGAAACTGACAATATTAACCCCACAGAGGAGAGGACAGGATACTGACAATACGAACCCCACAGAGACGATGACAGGATACTGACAATAAGAACCCCTCAAGGGCGAGGACAAGAAAATGACAATATGAACCCCACAGAGGAGAGGACAGGATACGGACAATATGAACACCACAGAGGAGAGGACAGGATACTGACAATATGAACCCCACAGATGAGAGGGCAGGATACTGACAATACGAACCCCACAGAGGAGAGGACAGGATACTGACAATAAGAACCCCACAGATGAGAGGACAGGATACTGACAATATGAACCCCACAGAGGAGAGGACAGGATACTGACAATATGAAACCTACAGAGGAGAGGACAGGATACTGAAAATATGAACCTCACAGAGGAGAGGACAGGATACTGACAATACGAACCCCACAGAGACGAGGACAAGATACTGACAGTACGAACCCCACAGAGGCGAGGACAGGAAACTGACAATATTAACCCCACAGAGGCGAGGACAGGATACTGACAATACGAACCCCAGAGAGGAGAGGACAGGATACTGACAATACGAAACCCACAGAGGCAAGGACAGGAAACCGACAATATGAACCCCACAGAGGAGAGGACAGGATACTGACAGTCCGAACCCCACAGAGACGATGACAGGATACTGACAATACGAACCCCTCAGAGGCGAGGATAGGAAACTGACAATATGAACCCCACAGAGGAGAGGACAGGATACGGACAATATGAACACCACAGAGGAGAGGACAGGATACTGACAATATGAACCCCACAGATGAGAGGACAGGATACTGACAATACGAACCCCACAGAGGCGAGGACAGGATACTGACATTACGAACCCCAGAGAGGAGAGGACAGGATACTGACAATACGAACCCCACAGAGGCAAGGACAGGATACTGAAAATATGTACCCCACAGAGACGAGGACAGGATACTGACAATACGAACCACACAGAGGCGAGGACAGGAATCTGACAATATTAACCCCACAGAGGAGAGGACAGGATACTGACAATACGAACCCCACAGAGACGATGACAGGATACTGACAATAAGAACCCCTCAAGGGCGAGGACAAGAAACTGACAATATGAACCCCACAGAGGAGAGGACAGGATACGGACAATATGAACACCACAGAGGAGAGGACAGGATACTGACAATATGAACCCCACAGATGAGAGGACAGGATACTGACAATACGAACCCCACAGAGGAGAGGACAGGATACTGACAATAAGAACCCCACAGATGAGAGGACAGGATACTGACAATATTAACCCCACAGAGGAGAGGACAGGATACTGACAATATGAAACCTACAGAGGAGAGGACAGAATACTGACAATAAGAACCCCACAGAGGGGAGGACAGGATACTGACAATATGAACCTCACAGAGGAGAGGACAGGATACTGACAATACGAACCCCACAGAGACGAGGACAAGATCCTGACAATATTAACCCCACAGAGGCGAGGACAGGATACTGACAATACGAACCCCAGAGAGGAGAGGACAGGATACTGACAATACGAACCCCACAGAGGCAAGGACAGGAAACTGACAATATGAACCCCACAGAGGAGAGGACAGGATACTGACAGTCTGAACCCCACAGAGACGATGACAGGATACTGACAATACGAACCCCGCAGAGGCGAGGATAGGAAACTGACAATATGAACCCCACAGAGGAGAGGACAGGATACGGACAATATGAACACCACAGAGGAGAGGACAGGATACTGACAATATGAACCCCACAGATGAGAGGACAGGATACTGACAATATGAACCCCACAGAGGAGAGGACAGGATACTGACAATACGAACCCCACAGAGGCGAGGACAGGAAACTGACAATATTAACCCCACAGAGGAGAGGACAGGATACTGACAATACGAACCCCATAGAGACGAGGTCAGGATACTGACAATACGAACCACACAGAGGCAAGGACAGGAAACTGACAATATTAACCCCACAGAGGAGAGGACAGGATACTGACAATACGAACCCCACAGAGACGATGACAGGATACTGACAATAAGAACCCCTCAAGGGCGAGGACAAGAAACTGACAATATGAACCCCACAGAGGAGAGGACAGGATACGGACAATATGAACACCACAGAGGAGAGGACAGGATACTGACAATATGAACCCCACAGATGAGAGGACAGGATACTGACAATACGAACCCCACAGAGGAGAGGACAGGATACTGACAATAAGAACCCCACAGATGAGAGGACAGGATACTGACAATATGAACCCCACAGAGGAGAGGACAGGATACTGACAATATGAAACCTACAGAGGAGAGGACAGGATACTGAAAATATGAACCTCACAGAGGAGAGGACAGGATACTGACAATACGAACCCCACAGAGGCAAGGACAGGAAACCGACAATATGAACCCCACAGAGGAGAGGGCAGGATACTGACAGTCCGAACCCCACAGAGACGATGACAGGATACTGACAATACGAACCCCTCAGAGGCGAGGATAGGAAACTGACAATATGAACCCCACAGAGGAGAGGACAGGATACGGACAATATGAACACCACAGAGGAGAGGACAGGATACGGACTATATGAACACCACAGAGGAGAGGACAGGATACTGACAATATGAACCCCACAGATGAGAGGACAGGATACTGACAATACGAACCCCACAGAGGAGAGGACAGGATACTGACAATAAGAACCCCACAGAGGCGAGGACAGGATACTGACAATACGAACCCCAGAGAGGAGAGGACAGGATACTGACAATACGAACCCCACAGAGGCAAGGACAGGATACTGAAAATATGTACCCCACAGAGACGAGGACAGGATACTGACAATACGAACCACACAGAGGCGAGGACAGGAATCTGACAATATTAACCCCACAGAGGAGAGGACAGGATACTGACAATACGAATCCCACAGAGACGATGACAGGATACTGACAATAAGAACCCCTCAAGGGCGAGGACAAGAAACTGACAATATGAACCCCACAGAGGAGAGGACAGGATACGGACAATATGAACACCACAGAGGAGAGGACAGGATACTGACAATATGAACCCCACAGATGAGAGGACAGGATACTGACAATACGAACCCCACAGAGGAGAGGACAGGATACTGACAATAAGAACCCCACAGATGAGAGGACAGGATACTGACAATATTAACCCCACAGAAGCGAGGACAGGATACTAACAATACGAACCCCACAGAGGCGAGGACAGGATACTGACAATATGAACCCCACAGAGGAGAGGACAGGATACTGACAATAAGAACCCCACAGAGGAGAGGACAGGATACTGATCATATTAACCCCACAGAAGCGAGGACAGGATACTAACAATACGAACCCCACAGAGGCGAGGACAGGATACTGACAATATGAACACCACAGAGGAGAGGACAGGATACTGACAATATGAACCCCACAGATGAGAGGACAGGATACTGACAATACGAACCCCACAGAGGAGAGGACAGGATACTGACAATAAGAACCCCACAGATGAGAGGACAGGATACTGACAATATTAACCCCACAGAGGAGAGGACAGGATACTGACAATATGAAACCTACAGAGGAGAGGACAGAATACTGACAATAAGAACCCCACAGAGGGGAGGACAGGATACTGACAATATGAACCTCACAGAGGAGAGGACAGGATACTGACAATACGAACCCCACAGAGACGAGGACAAGATACTGACAATATTAACCCCACAGAGGTGAGGACAGGATACTGACAATACGAACCCCAGAGAGGAGAGGACAGGATACTGACAATACGAACCCCACAGAGGCAAGGACAGGAAACTGACAATATGCACCCCACAGAGGAGAGGACAGGATACTGACAGTCTGAACCCCACAGAGACGATGACAGGATACTGACAATACGAACCCCTCAGAGGCGAGGATAGGAAACTGACAATATGAACCCCACAGAGGAGAGGACAGGATACGGACAATATGAACACCACAGAGGAGAGGACAGGATACTGACAATATGAACCCCACAGATGAGAGGACAGGATACTGACGATACGAACCCCACAGAGGAGAGGACAGGATACTGACAATAAGAACCCCACAGATGAGAGGACAGGATACTGACAATATTAACCCCACAGAGGAGAGGACAGGATACTGACAATATGAAACCTACAGAGGAGAGGACAGAATACTGACAATAAGAACCCCACAGAGGGGAGGACAGGATACTGACAATATGAACCTCACAGAGGAGAGGACAGGATACTGACAATACGAACCCCACAGAGACGAGGACAAGATAATGACAATATTAACCCCACAGAGGCGAGGACAGGATACTGACAATACTAACCCCAGAGAGGAGAGGACAGGATACTGACAATACGAACCCCACAGAGGCAAGGACAGGAAACTGACAATATGAACCCCACAGAGGAGAGGACAGGATACTGACAGTCTGAACCCCACAGAGACGATGACAGGATACTGACAATACGAACCCCTCAGAGGCGAGGATAGGAAACTGACAATATGAACCCCACAGAGGAGAGGACAGGATACTGACAATATGAACCCCACAGATGAGAGGACAGGATACTGACAATATGAACCCCACAGAGGAGAGGACAGGATACTGACAATAAGAACCCCACAGAGGAGAGGACAGGATACTGATCATATTAACCCCACAGAAGCGAGGACAGAATACTAACAATACGAACCCCACAGAGACGAGGACAGGATACTGACAATACGCTCCCCAGAGAGGAGAGGACAGGATACTGACAATACGAACCCAACAAAGGCAAGGACAGGATACTGAAAATATGTACCCCACAGAGACGAGGACAGGATACTGACAATATGAAACCTACAGAGGAGAGGACAGAATACTGACAATAAGAACCCCACAGAGGGGAGGACAGGATACTGACAATATGAACCTCACAGAGGAGAGGACAGGATACTGACAATACGAACCCCACAGAGACGAGGACAAGATACTGACAATATTAACCCCACAGAGACGAGGACAGGATACTGACAATACGAACCCCAGAGAGGAGAGGACAGGATACTGACAATACGAACCCCACAGAGGAAAGGACAGGAAACTGACAATATGAACCCCACAGAGGAGAGGACAGGATACTGACAGTCTGAACCCCACAGAGACGATGACAGGATACTGACAATACGAACCCCTCAGAGGCGAGGATAGGAAACTGACAATATGAACCCCACAGAGGAGAGGACAGGATAGGGACAAAATGAACACCACAGAGGAGAGGACAGGATACTGACAATATGAACCCCACAGATGAGAGGACAGGATACTGACAATATGAACCCCACAGAGGAGAGGACAGGATACTGACAATAAGAACCCCACAGAGGAGAGGACAGGATACTGATCATATTAACCCCACAGAAGCGAGGACAGAATACTAACAATACGAACCCCACAGAGGCGAGGACAGGATACTGACAATACAAACCCCAGAGAGGAGAGGACAGTATACTGACAATACGAACCCTTAAGAGGCGTGGACAGGAAACTGACAATATGCACCCCACAGAGGAGAGTACAAGATACTGACAATATGAACCCGAGAGATGAGAGGACAGGATACTGACAATATGAACCCCACAGAGGAGAGGTCAGGATACTGACAATAAGAACCCCACAGAGGAGAGGACAGGATACTGACAATATGAACCCCACAGAGGCGAGGACAGGATACTGACAATATGAACCCACAGAGGCGAGGACAGGAAACTGACAATATTAACCCCACAGAGGAGAGGACAGGATACTGACAATACGAACCCCACAGAGACGAGGACAGGATACTGACAATACGAACCACACAGAGGCAAGGACAGGAAACTGACAATACGAACCCCACAGAGGCAAGGACAGGATACTGACAATATTAACCCCACAGAAGCGAGGACAGAATACTAACAATACGAACCCCACAGAGGCGAGGACAGGATACTGACAATACGAACCCCAGAGAGGAGAGGACAGGATACTGACAATACGAACCCCACAGAGGCAAGGACAGGATACTGAAAATATGAACCCCACAGAGACGAGGACAGGATACTGACAATACGAACCCCACAGAGACGATGACAGGATACTGACAATATGAACCCCTCAGAGGAGAGGAAAGGATACGGACAATATGAACACCACAGAGGAGAGGACAGGATACTGACAATATGAACCCCACAGATGAGAGGACAGGATACTGACAATATTGACCCCACAGAGGAGAGGACAGGATACTGATCATATTAACCCCACAGAAGCGAGGACAGAATACTAACAATACGAACCCCACAGAGGCGAGGACAGGATACTGACAATACGAACCCCAGAGAGGAGAGGACAGTATACTGACAATACGAACCCTTCAGAGGCGTGGACAGGAAACTGACAATATGCACCCCACAGAGGAGAGTACAAGATACTGACAATATGAACCCGAGAGATGAGAGGACAGGATACTGACAATACGAACCCCACAGAGGAGAGGTCAGGATACTGACTATAAGAACCCCACAGAGGAGAGGACAGGATACTGACAATATGAACCCCACAGAGGCGAAGACAGGATACTGACAATATGAACCCCACAGAGGCGAGGCCAGGAAGCTGACAATATTAACCCCACAGAGGAGAGGACAGGATACTGACAATACAAACCCCACAGAGGAGAGGACAGGAAACTGACAATATTAACCCCACAGAGGAGAGGACAGGATACTGACAATACGAACCCCACAGAGACGAGGACAGGATACTGACAATACGAACCACACCGAGGCAAGGACAGGAAACTGACAATACGAACCCCACAGAGGAGAGGACAGGATACTGACAATACAAACTCCACAGAGGCGAGGACAGGAAACTGACAATATTATCCCCACAGAGGAGAGGACAGGATACTGACAATACGAACCCCACAGAGACGAGGTAAGGATACTGACAATACGAACCACACAGAGGCAAGGACAGGAAACTGACAATATTAACCCCACAGAGGAGAGGACAGGATACTGACAATACGAACCCCACAGAGACGATGACAGGATACTGACAATAAGAACCCCTCAAGGGCGAGGACAAGAAAATGACAATATGAACCCCACAGAGGAGAGGACAGGATACGGACAATATGAACACCACAGAGGAGAGGACAGGATACTGACAATATGAACCCCACAGATGAGAGGGCAGGATACTGACAATACGAACCCCACAGAGGAGAGGACAGGATACTGACAATAAGAACCCCACAGATGAGAGGACAGGATACTGACAATATGAACCCCACAGAGGAGAGGACAGGATACTGACAATATGAAACCTACAGAGGAGAGGACAGGATACTGAAAATATGAACCTCACAGAGGAGAGGACAGGATACTGACAATACGAACCCCACAGAGACGAGGACAAGATACTGACAGTACGAACCCCACAGAGGCGAGGACAGGAAACTGACAATATTAACCCCACAGAGGCGAGGACAGGATACTGACAATACGAACCCCAGAGAGGAGAGGACAGGATACTGACAATACGAAACCCACAGAGGCAAGGACAGGAAACCGACAATATGAACCCCACAGAGGAGAGGACAGGATACTGACAGTCCGAACCCCACAGAGACGATGACAGGATACTGACAATACGAACCCCTCAGAGGCGAGGATAGGAAACTGACAATATGAACCCCACAGAGGAGAGGACAGGATACGGACAATATGAACACCACAGAGGAGAGGACAGGATACTGACAATATGAACCCCACAGATGAGAGGACAGGATACTGACAATACGAACCCCACAGAGGCGAGGACAGGATACTGACATTACGAACCCCAGAGAGGAGAGGACAGGATACTGACAATACGAACCCCACAGAGGCAAGGACAGGATACTGAAAATATGTACCCCACAGAGACGAGGACAGGATACTGACAATACGAACCACACAGAGGCGAGGACAGGAATCTGACAATATTAACCCCACAGAGGAGAGGACAGGATACTGACAATACGAACCCCACAGAGACGATGACAGGATACTGACAATAAGAACCCCTCAAGGGCGAGGACAAGAAACTGACAATATGAACCCCACAGAGGAGAGGACAGGATACGGACAATATGAACACCACAGAGGAGAGGACAGGATACTGACAATATGAACCCCACAGATGAGAGGACAGGATACTGACAATACGAACCCCACAGAGGAGAGGACAGGATACTGACAATAAGAACCCCACAGATGAGAGGACAGGATACTGACAATATTAACCCCACAGAGGAGAGGACAGGATACTGACAATATGAAACCTACAGAGGAGAGGACAGAATACTGACAATAAGAACCCCACAGAGGGGAGGACAGGATACTGACAATATGAACCTCACAGAGGAGAGGACAGGATACTGACAATACGAACCCCACAGAGACGAGGACAAGATCCTGACAATATTAACCCCACAGAGGCGAGGACAGGATACTGACAATACGAACCCCAGAGAGGAGAGGACAGGATACTGACAATACGAACCCCACAGAGGCAAGGACAGGAAACTGACAATATGAACCCCACAGAGGAGAGGACAGGATACTGACAGTCTGAACCCCACAGAGACGATGACAGGATACTGACAATACGAACCCCGCAGAGGCGAGGATAGGAAACTGACAATATGAACCCCACAGAGGAGAGGACAGGATACGGACAATATGAACACCACAGAGGAGAGGACAGGATACTGACAATATGAACCCCACAGATGAGAGGACAGGATACTGACAATATGAACCCCACAGAGGAGAGGACAGGATACTGACAATAAGAACCCCACAGAGGAGAGGACAGGATACTGATCATATTAACCCCACAGAAGCGAGGACAGGATACTAACAATACGAACCCCACAGAGGCGAGGACAGGATACTGACAATATGAACACCACAGAGGAGAGGACAGGATACTGACAATATGAACCCCACAGATGAGAGGACAGGATACTGACAATACGAACCCCACAGAGGAGAGGACAGGATACTGACAATAAGAACCCCACAGATGAGAGGACAGGATACTGACAATATTAACCCCACAGAGGAGAGGACAGGATACTGACAATATGAAACCTACAGAGGAGAGGACAGAATACTGACAATAAGAACCCCACAGAGGGGAGGACAGGATACTGACAATATGAACCTCACAGAGGAGAGGACAGGATACTGACAATACGAACCCCACAGAGACGAGGACAAGATACTGACAATATTAACCCCACAGAGGTGAGGACAGGATACTGACAATACGAACCCCAGAGAGGAGAGGACAGGATACTGACAATACGAACCCCACAGAGGCAAGGACAGGAAACTGACAATATGAACCCCACAGAGGAGAGGACAGGATACTGACAGTCTGAACCCCACAGAGACGATGACAGGATACTGACAATACGAACCCCTCAGAGGCGAGGATAGGAAACTGACAATATGAACCCCACAGAGGAGAGGACAGGATACGGACAATATGAACACCACAGAGGAGAGGACAGGATACTGACAATATGAACCCCACAGATGAGAGGACAGGATACTGACGATACGAACCCCACAGAGGAGAGGACAGGATACTGACAATAAGAACCCCACAGATGAGAGGACAGGATACTGACAATATTAACCCCACAGAGGAGAGGACAGGATACTGACAATATGAAACCTACAGAGGAGAGGACAGAATACTGACAATATGAACCCCTCAGAGGAGAGGAAAGGATACGGACAATATGAACACCACAGAGGAGAGGACAGGATACTGACAATATGAACCCCACAGATGAGAGGACAGGATACTGACAATATTGACCCCACAGAGGAGAGGACAGGATACTGATCATATTAACCCCACAGAAGCGAGGACAGAATACTAACAATACGAACCCCACAGAGGCGAGGACAGGATACTGACAATACGAACCCCAGAGAGGAGAGGACAGTATACTGACAATACGAACCCTTCAGAGGCGTGGACAGGAAACTGACAATATGCACCCCACAGAGGAGAGTACAAGATACTGACAATATGAACCCGAGAGATGAGAGGACAGGATACTGACAATACGAACCCCACAGAGGAGAGGTCAGGATACTGACTATAAGAACCCCACAGAGGAGAGGACAGGATACTGACAATATGAACCCCACAGAGGCGAAGACAGGATACTGACAATATGAACCCCACAGAGGCGAGGCCAGGAAGCTGACAATATTAACCCCACAGAGGAGAGGACAGGATACTGACAATACAAACCCCACAGAGGAGAGGACAGGAAACTGACAATATTAACCCCACAGAGGAGAGGACAGGATACTGACAATACGAACCCCACAGAGACGAGGACAGGATACTGACAATACGAACCACACCCAGGCAAGGACAGGAAACTGACAATACGAACCCCACAGAGGAGAGGACAGGATACTGACAATACAAACTCCACAGAGGCGAGGACAGGAAACTGACAATATTATCCCCACAGAGGAGAGGACAGGATACTGACAATACGAACCCCACAGAGACGAGGTAAGGATACTGACAATACGAACCACACAGAGGCAAGGACAGGAAACTGACAATATTAACCCCACAGAGGAGAGGACAGGATACTGACAATACGAACCCCACAGAGACGATGACAGGATACTGACAATAAGAACCCCTCAAGGGCGAGGACAAGAAAATGACAATATGAACCCCACAGAGGAGAGGACAGGATACGGACAATATGAACACCACAGAGGAGAGGACAGGATACTGACAATATGAACCCCACAGATGAGAGGGCAGGATACTGACAATACGAACCCCACAGAGGAGAGGACAGGATACTGACAATAAGAACCCCACAGATGAGAGGACAGGATACTGACAATATGAACCCCACAGAGGAGAGGACAGGATACTGACAATATGAAACCTACAGAGGAGAGGACAGGATACTGAAAATATGAACCTCACAGAGGAGAGGACAGGATACTGACAATACGAACCCCACAGAGACGAGGACAAGATACTGACAGTACGAACCCCACAGAGGCGAGGACAGGAAACTGACAATATTAACCCCACAGAGGCGAGGACAGGATACTGACAATACGAACCCCAGAGAGGAGAGGACAGGATACTGACAATACGAAACCCACAGAGGCAAGGACAGGAAACCGACAATATGAACCCCACAGAGGAGAGGACAGGATACTGACAGTCCGAACCCCACAGAGACGATGACAGGATACTGACAATACGAACCCCTCAGAGGCGAGGATAGGAAACTGACAATATGAACCCCACAGAGGAGAGGACAGGATACGGACAATATGAACACCACAGAGGAGAGGACAGGATACTGACAATATGAACCCCACAGATGAGAGGACAGGATACTGACAATACGAACCCCACAGAGGCGAGGACAGGATACTGACATTACGAACCCCAGAGAGGAGAGGACAGGATACTGACAATACGAACCCCACAGAGGCAAGGACAGGATACTGAAAATATGTACCCCACAGAGACGAGGACAGGATACTGACAATACGAACCACACAGAGGCGAGGACAGGAATCTGACAATATTAACCCCACAGAGGAGAGGACAGGATACTGACAATACGAACCCCACAGAGACGATGACAGGATACTGACAATAAGAACCCCTCAAGGGCGAGGACAAGAAACTGACAATATGAACCCCACAGAGGAGAGGACAGGATACGGACAATATGAACACCACAGAGGAGAGGACAGGATACTGACAATATGAACCCCACAGATGAGAGGACAGGATACTGACAATACGAACCCCACAGAGGAGAGGACAGGATACTGACAATAAGAACCCCACAGATGAGAGGACAGGATACTGACAATATTAACCCCACAGAGGAGAGGACAGGATACTGACAATATGAAACCTACAGAGGAGAGGACAGAATACTGACAATAAGAACCCCACAGAGGGGAGGACAGGATACTGACAATATGAACCTCACAGAGGAGAGGACAGGATACTGACAATACGAACCCCACAGAGACGAGGACAAGATCCTGACAATATTAACCCCACAGAGGCGAGGACAGGATACTGACAATACGAACCCCAGAGAGGAGAGGACAGGATACTGACAATACGAACCCCACAGAGGCAAGGACAGGAAACTGACAATATGAACCCCACAGAGGAGAGGACAGGATACTGACAGTCTGAACCCCACAGAGACGATGACAGGATACTGACAATACGAACCCCGCAGAGGCGAGGATAGGAAACTGACAATATGAACCCCACAGAGGAGAGGACAGGATACGGACAATATGAACACCACAGAGGAGAGGACAGGATACTGACAATATGAACCCCACAGATGAGAGGACAGGATACTGACAATATGAACCCCACAGAGGAGAGGACAGGATACTGACAATAAGAACCCCACAGAGGAGAGGACAGGATACTGATCATATTAACCCCACAGAAGCGAGGACAGGATACTAACAATACGAACCCCACAGAGGCGAGGACAGGATACTGACAATATGAACACCACAGAGGAGAGGACAGGATACTGACAATATGAACCCCACAGATGAGAGGACAGGATACTGACAATACGAACCCCACAGAGGAGAGGACAGGATACTGACAATAAGAACCCCACAGATGAGAGGACAGGATACTGACAATATTAACCCCACAGAGGAGAGGACAGGATACTGACAATATGAAACCTACAGAGGAGAGGACAGAATACTGACAATAAGAACCCCACAGAGGGGAGGACAGGATACTGACAATATGAACCTCACAGAGGAGAGGACAGGATACTGACAATACGAACCCCACAGAGACGAGGACAAGATACTGACAATATTAACCCCACAGAGGTGAGGACAGGATACTGACAATACGAACCCCAGAGAGGAGAGGACAGGATACTGACAATACGAACCCCACAGAGGCAAGGACAGGAAACTGACAATATGAACCCCACAGAGGAGAGGACAGGATACTGACAGTCTGAACCCCACAGAGACGATGACAGGATACTGACAATACGAACCCCTCAGAGGCGAGGATAGGAAACTGACAATATGAACCCCACAGAGGAGAGGACAGGATACGGACAATATGAACACCACAGAGGAGAGGACAGGATACTGACAATATGAACCCCACAGATGAGAGGACAGGATACTGACGATACGAACCCCACAGAGGAGAGGACAGGATACTGACAATAAGAACCCCACAGATGAGAGGACAGGATACTGACAATATTAACCCCACAGAGGAGAGGACAGGATACTGACAATATGAAACCTACAGAGGAGAGGACAGAATACTGACAATAAGAACCCCACAGAGGGGAGGACAGGATACTGACAATATGAACCTCACAGAGGAGAGGACAGGATACTGACAATACGAACCCCACAGAGACGAGGACAAGATAATGACAATATTAACCCCACAGAGGCGAGGACAGGATACTGACAATACTAACCCCAGAGAGGAGAGGACAGGATACTGACAATACGAACCCCACAGAGGCAAGGACAGGAAACTGACAATATGAACCCCACAGAGGAGAGGACAGGATACTGACAGTCTGAACCCCACAGAGACGATGACAGGATACTGACAATACGAACCCCTCAGAGGCGAGGATAGGAAACTGACAATATGAACCGCACAGAGGAGAGGACAGGATACGGACAATATGAACACCACAGAGGAGAGGACAGGATACTGACAATATGAACCCCACAGATGAGAGGACAGGATACTGACAATATGAACCCCACAGAGGAGAGGACAGGATACTGACAATAAGAACCCCACAGAGGAGAGGACAGGATACTGATCATATTAACCCCACAGAAGCGAGGACAGAATACTAACAATACGAACCCCACAGAGGCGAGGACAGGATACTGACAATACGAACCCCAGAGAGGAGAGGACAGTATACTGACAATACGAACCCTTCAGAGGCGTGGACAGGAAACTGACAATATGCACCCCACAGAGGAGAGTACAAGATACTGACAATATGAACCCGAGAGATGAGAGGACAGGATACTGACAATATGAACCCCACAGAGGAGAGGTCAGGATACTGACAATAAGAACCCCACAGAGGAGAGGACAGGATACTGACAATATGAACCCCACAGAGGCGAAGACAGGATACTGACAATACGAACCCCACAGAGACGAGGACAGGATACTGACAATACGAACCACACAGAGGCAAGGACAGGAAACTGACAATACGAACCCCACAGAGGCAAGGACAGGATACTGACAATATTAACCCCACAGAAGCGAGGACAGAATACTAACAATACGAACCCCACAGAGGCGAGGACAGGATACTGACAATACGAACCCCAGAGAGGAGAGGACAGGATTCTGACAATACGAACCCCACAGAGGCAAGGACAGGATACTGACAATAAGAACCCCACAGATGAGAGGACAGGATACTGACAATATTAACCCCACAGAGGAGAGGACAGGATACTGACAATATGAAACCTACAGAGGAGAGGACAGAATACTGACAATAAGAACCCCACAGAGGGGAGGACAGGATACTGACAATATGAACCTCACAGAGGAGAGGACAGGATACTGACAATACGAACCCCACAGAGACGAGGACAAGATACTGACAATATTAACCCCACAGAGGTGAGGACAGGATACTGACAATACGAACCCCAGAGAGGAGAGGACAGGATACTGACAATACGAACCCCACAGAGGCAAGGACAGGAAACTGACAATATGAACCCCACAGAGGAGAGGACAGGATACTGACAGTCTGAACCCCACAGAGACGATGACAGGATACTGACAATACGAACCCCTCAGAGGCGAGGATAGGAAACTGACAATATGAACCCCACAGAGGAGAGGACAGGATACGGACAATATGAACACCACAGAGGAGAGGACAGGATACTGACAATATGAACCCCACAGATGAGAGGACAGGATACTGACGATACGAACCCCACAGAGGAGAGGACAGGATACTGACAATAAGAACCCCACAGATGAGAGGACAGGATACTGACAATATTAACCCCACAGAGGAGAGGACAGGATACTGACAATATGAAACCTACAGAGGAGAGGACAGAATACTGACAATAAGAACCCCACAGAGGGGAGGACAGGATACTGACAATATGAACCTCACAGAGGAGAGGACAGGATACTGACAATACGAACCCCACAGAGACGAGGACAAGATACTGACAATATTAACCCCACAGAGGTGAGGACAGGATACTGACAATACGAACCCCAGAGAGGAGAGGACAGGATACTGACAATACGAACCCCACAGAGGCAAGGACAGGAAACTGACAATATGAACCCCACAGAGGAGAGGACAGGATACTGACAGTCTGAACCCCACAGAGACGATGACAGGATACTGACAATACGAACCCCTCAGAGGCGAGGATAGGAAACTGACAATATGAACCCCACAGAGGAGAGGACAGGATACGGACAATATGAACACCACAGAGGAGAGGACAGGATACTGACAATATGAACCCCACAGATGAGAGGACAGGATACTGACGATACGAACCCCACAGAGGAGAGGACAGGATACTGACAATAAGAACCCCACAGATGAGAGGACAGGATACTGACAATATTAACCCCACAGAGGAGAGGACAGGATACTGACAATATGAAACCTACAGAGGAGAGGACAGAATACTGACAATATGAACCCCTCAGAGGAGAGGAAAGGATACGGACAATATGAACACCACAGAGGAGAGGACAGGATACTGACAATATGAACCCCACAGATGAGAGGACAGGATACTGACAATATTGACCCCACAGAGGAGAGGACAGGATACTGATCATATTAACCCCACAGAAGCGAGGACAGAATACTAACAATACGAACCCCACAGAGGCGAGGACAGGATACTGACAATACGAACCCCAGAGAGGAGAGGACAGTATACTGACAATACGAACCCTTCAGAGGCGTGGACAGGAAACTGACAATATGCACCCCACAGAGGAGAGTACAAGATACTGACAATATGAACCCGAGAGATGAGAGGACAGGATACTGACAATACGAACCCCACAGAGGAGAGGTCAGGATACTGACTATAAGAACCCCACAGAGGAGAGGACAGGATACTGACAATATGAACCCCACAGAGGCGAAGACAGGATACTGACAATATGAACCCCACAGAGGCGAGGCCAGGAAGCTGACAATATTAACCCCACAGAGGAGAGGACAGGATACTGACAATACAAACCCCACAGAGGAGAGGACAGGAAACTGACAATATTAACCCCACAGAGGAGAGGACAGGATACTGACAATACGAACCCCACAGAGACGAGGACAGGATACTGACAATACGAACCACACCCAGGCAAGGACAGGAAACTGACAATACGAACCCCACAGAGGAGAGGACAGGATACTGACAATACAAACTCCACAGAGGCGAGGACAGGAAACTGACAATATTATCCCCACAGAGGAGAGGACAGGATACTGACAATACGAACCCCACAGAGACGAGGTAAGGATACTGACAATACGAACCACACAGAGGCAAGGACAGGAAACTGACAATATTAACCCCACAGAGGAGAGGACAGGATACTGACAATACGAACCCCACAGAGACGATGACAGGATACTGACAATAAGAACCCCTCAAGGGCGAGGACAAGAAAATGACAATATGAACCCCACAGAGGAGAGGACAGGATACGGACAATATGAACACCACAGAGGAGAGGACAGGATACTGACAATATGAACCCCACAGATGAGAGGGCAGGATACTGACAATACGAACCCCACAGAGGAGAGGACAGGATACTGACAATAAGAACCCCACAGATGAGAGGACAGGATACTGACAATATGAACCCCACAGAGGAGAGGACAGGATACTGACAATATGAAACCTACAGAGGAGAGGACAGGATACTGAAAATATGAACCTCACAGAGGAGAGGACAGGATACTGACAATACGAACCCCACAGAGACGAGGACAAGATACTGACAGTACGAACCCCACAGAGGCGAGGACAGGAAACTGACAATATTAACCCCACAGAGGCGAGGACAGGATACTGACAATACGAACCCCAGAGAGGAGAGGACAGGATACTGACAATACGAAACCCACAGAGGCAAGGACAGGAAACCGACAATATGAACCCCACAGAGGAGAGGACAGGATACTGACAGTCCGAACCCCACAGAGACGATGACAGGATACTGACAATACGAACCCCTCAGAGGCGAGGATAGGAAACTGACAATATGAACCCCACAGAGGAGAGGACAGGATACGGACAATATGAACACCACAGAGGAGAGGACAGGATACTGACAATATGAACCCCACAGATGAGAGGACAGGATACTGACAATACGAACCCCACAGAGGCGAGGACAGGATACTGACATTACGAACCCCAGAGAGGAGAGGACAGGATACTGACAATACGAACCCCACAGAGGCAAGGACAGGATACTGAAAATATGTACCCCACAGAGACGAGGACAGGATACTGACAATACGAACCACACAGAGGCGAGGACAGGAATCTGACAATATTAACCCCACAGAGGAGAGGACAGGATACTGACAATACGAACCCCACAGAGACGATGACAGGATACTGACAATAAGAACCCCTCAAGGGCGAGGACAAGAAACTGACAATATGAACCCCACAGAGGAGAGGACAGGATACGGACAATATGAACACCACAGAGGAGAGGACAGGATACTGACAATATGAACCCCACAGATGAGAGGACAGGATACTGACAATACGAACCCCACAGAGGAGAGGACAGGATACTGACAATAAGAACCCCACAGATGAGAGGACAGGATACTGACAATATTAACCCCACAGAGGAGAGGACAGGATACTGACAATATGAAACCTACAGAGGAGAGGACAGAATACTGACAATAAGAACCCCACAGAGGGGAGGACAGGATACTGACAATATGAACCTCACAGAGGAGAGGACAGGATACTGACAATACGAACCCCACAGAGACGAGGACAAGATCCTGACAATATTAACCCCACAGAGGCGAGGACAGGATACTGACAATACGAACCCCAGAGAGGAGAGGACAGGATACTGACAATACGAACCCCACAGAGGCAAGGACAGGAAACTGACAATATGAACCCCACAGAGGAGAGGACAGGATACTGACAGTCTGAACCCCACAGAGACGATGACAGGATACTGACAATACGAACCCCGCAGAGGCGAGGATAGGAAACTGACAATATGAACCCCACAGAGGAGAGGACAGGATACGGACAATATGAACACCACAGAGGAGAGGACAGGATACTGACAATATGAACCCCACAGATGAGAGGACAGGATACTGACAATATGAACCCCACAGAGGAGAGGACAGGATACTGACAATAAGAACCCCACAGAGGAGAGGACAGGATACTGATCATATTAACCCCACAGAAGCGAGGACAGGATACTAACAATACGAACCCCACAGAGGCGAGGACAGGATACTGACAATATGAACACCACAGAGGAGAGGACAGGATACTGACAATATGAACCCCACAGATGAGAGGACAGGATACTGACAATACGAACCCCACAGAGGAGAGGACAGGATACTGACAATAAGAACCCCACAGATGAGAGGACAGGATACTGACAATATTAACCCCACAGAGGAGAGGACAGGATACTGACAATATGAAACCTACAGAGGAGAGGACAGAATACTGACAATAAGAACCCCACAGAGGGGAGGACAGGATACTGACAATATGAACCTCACAGAGGAGAGGACAGGATACTGACAATACGAACCCCACAGAGACGAGGACAAGATACTGACAATATTAACCCCACAGAGGTGAGGACAGGATACTGACAATACGAACCCCAGAGAGGAGAGGACAGGATACTGACAATACGAACCCCACAGAGGCAAGGACAGGAAACTGACAATATGAACCCCACAGAGGAGAGGACAGGATACTGACAGTCTGAACCCCACAGAGACGATGACAGGATACTGACAATACGAACCCCTCAGAGGCGAGGATAGGAAACTGACAATATGAACCCCACAGAGGAGAGGACAGGATACGGACAATATGAACACCACAGAGGAGAGGACAGGATACTGACAATATGAACCCCACAGATGAGAGGACAGGATACTGACGATACGAACCCCACAGAGGAGAGGACAGGATACTGACAATAAGAACCCCACAGATGAGAGGACAGGATACTGACAATATTAACCCCACAGAGGAGAGGACAGGATACTGACAATATGAAACCTACAGAGGAGAGGACAGAATACTGACAATAAGAACCCCACAGAGGGGAGGACAGGATACTGACAATATGAACCTCACAGAGGAGAGGACAGGATACTGACAATACGAACCCCACAGAGACGAGGACAAGATAATGACAATATTAACCCCACAGAGGCGAGGACAGGATACTGACAATACTAACCCCAGAGAGGAGAGGACAGGATACTGACAATACGAACCCCACAGAGGCAAGGACAGGAAACTGACAATATGAACCCCACAGAGGAGAGGACAGGATACTGACAGTCTGAACCCCACAGAGACGATGACAGGATACTGACAATACGAACCCCTCAGAGGCGAGGATAGGAAACTGACAATATGAACCGCACAGAGGAGAGGACAGGATACGGACAATATGAACACCACAGAGGAGAGGACAGGATACTGACAATATGAACCCCACAGATGAGAGGACAGGATACTGACAATATGAACCCCACAGAGGAGAGGACAGGATACTGACAATAAGAACCCCACAGAGGAGAGGACAGGATACTGATCATATTAACCCCACAGAAGCGAGGACAGAATACTAACAATACGAACCCCACAGAGGCGAGGACAGGATACTGACAATACGAACCCCAGAGAGGAGAGGACAGTATACTGACAATACGAACCCTTCAGAGGCGTGGACAGGAAACTGACAATATGCACCCCACAGAGGAGAGTACAAGATACTGACAATATGAACCCGAGAGATGAGAGGACAGGATACTGACAATATGAACCCCACAGAGGAGAGGTCAGGATACTGACAATAAGAACCCCACAGAGGAGAGGACAGGATACTGACAATATGAACCCCACAGAGGCGAAGACAGGATACTGACAATACGAACCCCACAGAGACGAGGACAGGATACTGACAATACGAACCACACAGAGGCAAGGACAGGAAACTGACAATACGAACCCCACAGAGGCAAGGACAGGATACTGACAATATTAACCCCACAGAAGCGAGGACAGAATACTAACAATACGAACCCCACAGAGGCGAGGACAGGATACTGACAATACGAACCCCAGAGAGGAGAGGACAGGATTCTGACAATACGAACCCCACAGAGGCAAGGACAGGATACTGACAATAAGAACCCCACAGATGAGAGGACAGGATACTGACAATATTAACCCCACAGAGGAGAGGACAGGATACTGACAATATGAAACCTACAGAGGAGAGGACAGAATACTGACAATAAGAACCCCACAGAGGGGAGGACAGGATACTGACAATATGAACCTCACAGAGGAGAGGACAGGATACTGACAATACGAACCCCACAGAGACGAGGACAAGATACTGACAATATTAACCCCACAGAGGTGAGGACAGGATACTGACAATACGAACCCCAGAGAGGAGAGGACAGGATACTGACAATACGAACCCCACAGAGGCAAGGACAGGAAACTGACAATATGAACCCCACAGAGGAGAGGACAGGATACTGACAGTCTGAACCCCACAGAGACGATGACAGGATACTGACAATACGAACCCCTCAGAGGCGAGGATAGGAAACTGACAATATGAACCCCACAGAGGAGAGGACAGGATACGGACAATATGAACACCACAGAGGAGAGGACAGGATACTGACAATATGAACCCCACAGATGAGAGGACAGGATACTGACGATACGAACCCCACAGAGGAGAGGACAGGATACTGACAATAAGAACCCCACAGATGAGAGGACAGGATACTGACAATATTAACCCCACAGAGGAGAGGACAGGATACTGACAATATGAAACCTACAGAGGAGAGGACAGAATACTGACAATAAGAACCCCACAGAGGGGAGGACAGGATACTGACAATATGAACCTCACAGAGGAGAGGACAGGATACTGACAATACGAACCCCACAGAGACGAGGACAAGATAATGACAATATTAACCCCACAGAGGCGAGGACAGGATACTGACAATACTAACCCCAGAGAGGAGAGGACAGGATACTGACAATACGAACCCCACAGAGGCAAGGACAGGAAACTGACAATATGAACCCCACAGAGGAGAGGACAGGATACTGACAGTCTGAACCCCACAGAGACGATGACAGGATACTGACAATACGAACCCCTCAGAGGCGAGGATAGGAAACTGACAATATGAACCCCACAGAGGAGAGGACAGGATACGGACAATATGAACACCACAGAGGAGAGGACAGGATACTGACAATATGAACCCCACAGATGAGAGGACAGGATACTGACAATATGAACCCCACAGAGGAGAGGACAGGATACTGACAATAAGAACCCCACAGAGGAGAGGACAGGATACTGATCATATTAACCCCACAGAAGCGAGGACAGAATACTAACAATACGAACCCCACAGAGGCGAGGACAGGATACTGACAATACGAACCCCAGAGAGGAGAGGACAGTATACTGACAATACGAACCCTTCAGAGGCGTGGACAGGAAACTGACAATATGCACCCCACAGAGGAGAGTACAAGATACTGACAATATGAACCCGAGAGATGAGAGGACAGGATACTGACAATATGAACCCCACAGAGGAGAGGTCAGGATACTGACAATAAGAACCCCACAGAGGAGAGGACAGGATACTGACAATATGAACCCCACAGAGGCGAAGACAGGATACTGACAATATGAACCCCACAGAGGCGAGGACAGGAAACTGACAATATTAACCCCACAGAGGAGAGGACAGGATACTGACAACACAAACCCCACAGAAGCGAGGACAGGAAACTGACAATATTAACCCCACAGAGGAGAGGACAGGATACTGACAATACGAACCCCACAGAGACGAGGACAGGATACTGACAATACGAACCACACAGAGGCAAGGACAGGAAACTGACAATACGAACCCCACAGAGGCAAGGACAGGATACTGACAATATTAACCCCACAGAAGCGAGGACAGAATACTAACAATACGAACCCCACAGAGGCGAGGACAGGATACTGACAATACGAACCCCAGAGAGGAGAGGACAGGATACTGACAATACGAACCCCACAGAGGCAAGGACAGGATACTGAAAATATGAACCCCACAGAGACGAGGACAGGATACTGACAATACGAACAACACAGAGGCGAGGACAGGAAACTGACAATATTAACCCCACAGAGGAGAGGACAGGATACTGACAATACGAACCCCACAGAGACGATGACAGGATACTGACAATATGAACCCCTCAGAGGAGAGGACAGGATACGGACAATATGAACACCACAGAGGAGAGGACAGGATACTGACAATATGAACCCCACAGATGAGAGGACAGGATACTGACAATATTAACCCCACAGAGGAGAGGACAGGATACTGATCATATTAACCCCACAGAAGCGAGGACAGAATACTAACAATACGAACCCCACAGAGGCGAGGACAGAATACTGACAATACGAACCCCAGAGAGGAGAGGACAGTATACTGACAATACTAACCCTTCAGAGGCGTGGACAGGAAACTGACAATATGCACCCCACAGAGGAGAGTACAAGATACTGACAATATGAACCCGAGAGATGAGAGGACAGGATACTGACAATACGAACCCCACAGAGGAGAGGACAGGATACTGACAATATGAACCCCACAGAGGCGAAGACAGGATACTGACAATATGAACCCCACAGAGGCGAGGCCAGGAAGCTGCCAATATTAACCCCACAGAGGAGAGGACAGGATACTGACAATACGAACCCCACAGAGACGAGGACAGGATACTGACAATACGAACCACACAGAGGCAAGGACAGGAAACTGACAATACGAACCCCACAGAGGCAAGGACAGGATACTGACAATATTAACCCACAGAAGCGAGGACAGAATACTAACAATACGAACCCCACAGAGGCGAGGACAGGATACTGACAATACGAACCCCAGAGAGGAGAGGACAGGATACTGACAATACGAACCCCACAGAGGCAAGGACAGGATACTGAAAATATGAACCCCACAGAGACGAGGACAGGATACTGACAATATGAACCCCACAGAGGAGAGGACAGGATACTGACAATACGAACCCCACAGAGACGAGGACAGGATACTGACAATACGAACAACACAGAGGCGAGGACAGGAAACTGACAATATTAACCCCACAGAGGAGAAGACAGGATACTGACAATACGAACCCCACAGAGACGATGACAGGATACTGACAATATGAACCCCTCAGAGGAGAGGACAGGATACGGAAAATATGAACCCCACAGAGGAGAGGACAGGATACTGACAATATGAACCCCACAGATGAGAGGACAGGATACTGACAATATTAATCCCACAGAGGAGAGGACAGGATACTGACAATACGAACCCCACAGAGGCGAGGACAGGATACTGACAATATTAACCCCACAGAAGCGAGGACAGAATTCTAACAATACGAACCCCACAGAGGCGAGGACAGGATACTGACAATACGAACCCCAGAGAGGAGAGGACAGGATACTGACAATACGAACCCCACAGAGGCAAGGACAGGATACTGAAAATATGAACCCCACAGAGACGAGGACAGGATACTGACAATACGAACCACACAGCGGTGAGTACAGGAAACTGACAATATAAACCCCACAGAGGAGAGGACAGGATACTGACAATACGAACCCCACAGAGACGATGACAGGATACTGACAATACGAACCCCTCAGAGGCGAGGACAGGAAACTGACAATACGAGCCCCACAGAGGAGAGGACAGGAAACTGACAATATGAACCCCACAGAGGAGAGGACAGGATACGGACAATATGAACACCACAGAGGAGAGGACAGGATACTGACAATATGAACCCCACAGATGAGAGGACAGGATACTGACAATACGAACCCCACAGAGGAGAGGACAGGATACTGACAATAAGAACCCCACAGATGAGAGGACAGGATACTGACAATATTAACCCCACAGAGGAGAGGACAGGATACTGACAATAAGAAACCTACAGAGGAGAGGACAGAATACTGACAATAAGAACCCCACAGAGGGGAGGACAGGATACTGACAATATGAACCTCACAGAGGAGAGGACAGGATACTGACAATACGAACCCCACAGAGACGAGGACAAGATACTGACAATATTAACCCCACAGAGGCGAGGACAGGATACTGACAATACGAACCCCAGAGAGGAGAGGACAGGATACTGACAATACGAACCCCACAGAGGCAAGGACAGGAAACTGACAATATGAACCCCACAGAGGAGAGGACAGGATACTGACAGTCTGAACCCCACAGAGACGATGACAGGATACTGACAATACGAACCCCTCAGAGGCGAGGATAGGATACTGACAATATGAACCCCACAGATGAGAGGACAGGATACTGACAATATGAACCCCACAGAGGAGAGGACAGGATACTGACAATACGAACCCCACAGAGGAGAGGACAGGATACTGACAATATGAACCCCACAGAGGCGAAGACAGGATACTGACAATATGAACCCCACAGAGGCGAGGACAGGAAACTGACAATATTAACCCCACAGAGGAGAGGACAGGATACTGACAACACAAACCCCACAGAAGCGAGGACAGGAAACTGACAATATTAACCCCACAGAGGAGAGGACAGGATACTGACAATACGAACCCCACAGAGACGAGGACAGGATACTGACAATACGAACCACACAGAGGCAAGGACAGGAAACTGACAATACGAACCCCACAGAGGCAAGGACAGGATACTGACAATATTAACTCCACAGAAGCGAGGACAGAATACTAACAATACGAACCCCACAGAGGCGAGGACAGGATACTGACAATACGAACCCCAGAGAGGAGAGGACAGGATACTGACAATACGAACCCCACAGAGGCAAGGACAGGATACTGAAAATATGAACCCCACAGAGACGAGGACAGGATACTGACAATACGAACAACACAGAGGCGAGGACAGGAAACTGACAATATTAACCCCACAGAGGAGAGGACAGGATACTGACAATACGAACCCCACAGAGACGATGACAGGATACTGACAATATGAACCCCTCAGAGGAGAGGACAGGATACGGACAATATGAACACCACAGAGGAGAGGACAGGATACTGACAATATGAACCCCACAGATGAGAGGACAGGATACTGACAATATTAACCCCACAGAGGAGAGGACAGGATACTGATCATATTAACCCCACAGATGCGAGGACAGAATACTAACAATACGAACCCCACAGAGGCGAGGACAGGATACTGACAATACGAACCCCAGAGAGGAGAGGACAGTATACTGACAATACTAACCCTTCAGAGGCGTGGACAGGAAACTGACAATATGCACCCCACAGAGGAGAGTACAAGATACTGACAATATGAACCCGAGAGATGAGAGGACAGGATACTGACAATACGAACCCCACAGAGGAGAGGTCAGGATACTGACAATAAGAACCCCACAGAGGAGAGGACAGGATACTGACAATATGAACCCCACAGAGGCGAGGCCAGGAAGCTGCCAATATTAACCCCACAGAGGAGAGGACAGGATACTGACAATACGAACCCCACAGAGACGAGGACAGGATACTGACAATACGAACCACACAGAGGCAAGGACAGGATACTGACAATATTAACCCCACAGAAGCGAGGACAGAATACTAACAATACGAACCCCACAGAGGCGAGGACAGGATACTGACAATACGAACCCCAGAGAGGAGAGGACAGGATACTGACAATACGAACCCCACAGAGGCAAGGACAGGATACTGAAAATATGAACCCCACAGAGACGAGGACAGGATACTGACAATACGAACAACACAGAGGCGATGACAGGATACTGACAATATGAACCCCTCAGAGGAGAGGACAGGATACGGACAATATTAACCCCACAGATGAGAGGACAGGATACTGACAATACGAACCCCACAGAGACGATGACAGGATACTGACAATATGAACCCCTCAGAGGAGAGGACAGGATACGGACAATATGAACCCCACAGAGGAGAGAACAGGATACTGACAATATGAAGCCCACAGATGAGAGGACAGGATACTGACAATATTAATCCCACAGAGGAGAGGACAGGATACTGACAATACGAACCCCACAGAGGCGAGGACAGGATACTGACAATATTAACCCCACAGAAGCGAGGACAGAATTCTAACAATACGAACCCCACAGAGGCGAGGACAGGATACTGACAATACGAACCCCAGAGAGGAGAGGACAGGATACTGACAATACGAACCCCACAGAGGCAAGGACAGGATACTGAAAATATGAACCCCACAGAGACGAGGACAGGATACTGACAATACGAACCACACAGCGGTGAGTACAGGAAACTGACAATATAAACCCCACAGAGGAGAGGACAGGAAACTGACAATATGAACCCCACAGAGGAGAGGACAGGATACGGACAATATGAACACCACAGAGGAGAGGACAGGATACTGACAATATGAACCCCACAGATGAGAGGACAGGATACTGACAATACGAACCCCACAGAGGAGAGGACAGGATACTGACAATAAGAACCCCACAGATGAGAGGACAGGATACTGACAATATTAACCCCACAGAGGAGAGGACAGGATACTGACAATACGAACCCCACAGAGACGAGGACAAGATACTGACAATATTAACCCCACAGAGGCGAGGACAGGAAACTGACAATACGAACCCCAGAGAGGAGAGGACAGGATACTGACAATACGAACCCCACAGAGGCAAGGACAGGAAACTGACAATATGAACCCCACAGAGGAGAGGACAGGATACTGACAGTCTGAACCCCACAGAGACGATGACAGGATACTGACAATACGAACCCCTCAGAGGCGAGGATAGGAAACTGACAATATGAACCCCACAGAGGAGAGGACAGGATACAGACAATATGAACACCACAGAGGAGAGGACAGGATACTGACAATATGAACCCCACAGATGAGAGGACAGGATACTGACAATATGAACCCCACAGAGGAGAGGACAGGATACTGACAATAAGAACCCCACAGAGGAGAGGACAGGATACTGATCATATTAACCCCACAGAAGCGAGGACAGAATACTAACAATACGAACCCCACAGAGGCGAGGACAGGATACTGACAATACGAACCCCAGAGAGGAGAGGACAGTATACTGACAATACGAACCCTTCAGAGGCGTGGACAGGAAACTGACAATATGAACCCCACAGAGGAGAGGTCAGGATACTGACAATAAGAACCCCACAGAGGAGAGGACAGGATACTGACAATATGAACCCCACAGAGGCGAAGACAGGATACTGACAATATGAACCCCACAGAGGCGAGGACAGGAAACTGACAATATTAACCCCACAGAGGAGAGGACAGGATACTGACAACACAAACCCCACAGAAGCGAGTACAGGAAACTGACAATATTAACCCCACAGAGGAGAGGACAGGATACTGACAATACGAACCCCACAGAGACGAGGAGAGGATACTGACAATACGAACCACACAGAGGCAAGGACAGGAAACTGACAATACGAACCCCACAGAGGCAAGGACAGGATACTGACAATATTAACCCCACAGAAGCGAGGACAGAATACTAACAATACGAACCCCACAGAGGCGAGGACAGGATACTGACAATACGAACCCCACAGAGGCAAGGACAGGATACTGAAAATATGAACCCCACAGAGACGAGGACAGGATACTGACTATACGAACAACACAGAGGCGAGGGCAGGAAACTGACAATATTAACCCCACAGAGGAGAGGACAGGATACTGACAATATGAACCCCACAGAGGAGAGGACAGGATACGGACAATATGAACACCACAGAGGAGAGGACAGGATACTGACAATATGAACCACACAGATGAGAGGACAGGATACTGACAATATTAACCCCACAGAGGAGAGGACAGGATACTGATCATATTAACCCCACAGAAGCGAGGACAGAATACTAACAATACGAACCCCACAGAGGCGAGGACAGGATACTGACAATACGAACCCCAGAGAGGAGAGGACAGTATACTGACAATACGAACCCTTCAGAGGCGTGGACAGGAAACTGACAATATGCACCCCACAGAGGAGAGTACAAGATACTGACAATATGAACCCGAGAGATGAGAGGACAGGATACTGACAATACGAAACCCACAGAGGAGAGGTCAGGATACTGACAATAAGAACCCCACAGAGGAGAGGACAGGATACTGACAATATGAACCCCACAGAGGCGAAGACAGGATACTGACAATATGAACCCCACAGAGGCGAGGCCAGGAAGCTGAAAATATTAACCCCACAGAGGAGAGGACAGGACACTGACAATACAAACCCCACAGAGGCGAGGACAGGAAACCGACAATATTAACCCCACAGAGGAGAGGACAGGATACTGACAATACGAACCCCACAGAGACGAGGACAGGATACTGACAATACGAACCACACAGAGGCAAGGACAGGAAACTGACAATACGAACCCCACAGAGGCAAGGACAGGATACTGACAATATTAACCCCACAGAAGCGAGGACAGAATACTAACAATACGAACCCCACAGAGGCGAGGACAGGATACTGACAATACGAACCCCAGAGAGGAGAGGACAGGATACTGACAATACGAACCCCACAGAGGCAAGGACAGGAAACTGACAATATTAACCCCACAGAGGAGAAGACAGGATACTGACAATATGAACCCCACAGATGAGAGGACAGGATACTGACAATATTAATCCCACAGAGGAGAGGACAGGATACTGACAATACGAACCCCACAGAGGCGAGGACAGGATACTGACAATATTAACCCCACAGAAGCGAGGACAGAATTCTAACAATACGAACCCCACAGAGGCGAGGACAGGATACTGACAATACGAACCCCAGAGAGGAGAGGACAGGATACTGACAATACGAACCCCACAGAGGCAAGGACAGGATACTGAAAATATGAACCACACAGAGACGAGGACAGGATACTGACAATATGAACCCCACAGAGACGAGGACAGGATACTGACAATACGAACCACACAGCGGTGAGTACAGGAAACTGACAATATAAACCCCACAGAGGAGAGGACAGGATACTGACAATACGAACCCCACAGAGACGATGACAGGATACTGACAATACGAACCCCTCAGAGGCGAGGACAGGAAACTGACAATACGAGCCCCACAGAGGAGAGGACAGGAAACTGACAATATGAACCCCACAGAGGAGAGGACAGGATACGGACAATATGAACACCACAGAGTAGAGGAAAGGATACTGACAATATGAACCCCACAGATGAGAGGACAGGATACTGACAATACGAACCCCACAGAGGAGAGGACAGGATACTGACAATACGAACCCCACAGAGGAGAGGACAGGATACTGACAATACGAACCCAGAGGCAAGGACAGGATACTGAAAATATGAACCCCACAGAGACGAGGACAGGATACTGACAATACGAACCACACAGAGGTGAGGATAGGAAACTGACAATATTAACCCCACAGAGCAGAGGACAGGATACTGACTATACAAACCCCACAGAGACGATGACAGGATACTGACAATACGAACCCCACAGAGGCAAGGACAGGATACTGAAAATATGAACCCCACAGAGACGAGGACAGGATACTGACAATACGAACAACACAGAGGCGAGGACAGGAAACTGACAATATTAACCCCACAGAGGTGAGGACAGGATACTGACAATACGAACCCCACAGAGACGATGACAGGATACTGACAATATGAACCCCTCAGAGGAGAGGAAAGGATACGGACAATATGAACCCCACAGAGGAGAGGACAGGATACTGACAATATGAACCCCACAGATGAGAGGACAGGATACTGACAATATTAATCCCACAGAGGAGAGGACAGGATACTGACAATACGAACCCCACAGAGGCGAGGACAGGGTACTGACAATACGAACCCCACAGAGGCGAGGACAGGATACTGACAATACGAACCCCAGAGAGGAGAGGACAGGTACTGACAATACGAACCCCTCAGAGGCGAGGACAGGAAACTGACAATACGAGCCCCACAAAGGAGAGGACAGGAAACTGACAATATGAACCCCACAGAGTAGAGGACAGGATACTGACAATATGAACCCCACAGAGGAGAGGACAGGATACTGACAATACGAACCCCACAGAAGCGAGGACAGAATACTAACAATACGAACCCCACAGAGGCGAGGACAGGATACTGACAATACGAACCCCAGAGAGGAGAGGACAGGATACTGACAATACGAACCCCACAGAGGCAAGGACAGGATACTGAAAATATGAACCCCACAGAGACGAGGACAGGATACTGACAATACGAACAACACAGAGGCGATGACAGGATACTGACAATATGAACCCCTCAGAGGAGAGGACAGGATACGGACAATATTAACCCCACAGATGAGAGGACAGGATACTGACAATACGAACCCCACAGAGACGATGACAGGATACTGACAATATGAACCCCTCAGAGGAGAGGACAGGATACGGACAATATGAACCCCACAGAGGAGAGAACAGGATACTGACAATATGAAGCCCACAGATGAGAGGACAGGATACTGACAATATTAATCCCACAGAGGAGAGGACAGGATACTGACAATACGAACCCCACAGAGGCGAGGACAGGATACTGACAATATTAACCCCACAGAAGCGAGGACAGAATTCTAACAATACGAACCCCACAGAGGCGAGGACAGGATACTGACAATACGAACCCCAGAGAGGAGAGGACAGGATACTGACAATACGAACCCCACAGAGGCAAGGACAGGATACTGAAAATATGAACCCCACAGAGACGAGGACAGGATACTGACAATACGAACCACACAGCGGTGAGTACAGGAAACTGACAATATAAACCCCACAGAGGAGAGGACAGGAAACTGACAATATGAACCCCACAGAGGAGAGGACAGGATACGGACAATATGAACACCACAGAGGAGAGGACAGGATACTGACAATATGAACCCCACAGATGAGAGGACAGGATACTGACAATACGAACCCCACAGAGGAGAGGACAGGATACTGACAATAAGAACCCCACAGATGAGAGGACAGGATACTGACAATATTAACCCCACAGAGGAGAGGACAGGATACTGACAATACGAACCCCACAGAGACGAGGACAAGATACTGACAATATTAACCCCACAGAGGCGAGGACAGGATACTGACAATACGAACCCCAGAGAGGAGAGGACAGGATACTGACAATACGAACCCCACAGAGGCAAGGACAGGAAACTGACAATATGAACCCCACAGAGGAGAGGACAGGATACTGACAGTCTGAACCCCACAGAGACGATGACAGGATACTGACAATACGAACCCCTCAGAGGCGAGGATAGGAAACTGACAATATGAACCCCACAGAGGAGAGGACAGGATACAGACAATATGAACACCACAGAGGAGAGGACAGGATACTGACAATATGAACCCCACAGATGAGAGGACAGGATACTGACAATATGAACCCCACAGAGGAGAGGACAGGATACTGACAATAAGAACCCCACAGAGGAGAGGACAGGATACTGATCATATTAACCCCACAGAAGCGAGGACAGAATACTAACAATACGAACCCCACAGAGGCGAGGACAGGATACTGACAATACGAACCCCAGAGAGGAGAGGACAGTATACTGACAATACGAACCCTTCAGAGGCGTGGACAGGAAACTGACAATATGAACCCCACAGAGGAGAGGTCAGGATACTGACAATAAGAACCCCACAGAGGAGAGGACAGGATACTGACAATATGAACCCCACAGAGGCGAAGACAGGATACTGACAATATGAACCCCACAGAGGCGAGGACAGGAAACTGACAATATTAACCCCACAGAGGAGAGGACAGGATACTGACAACACAAACCCCACAGAAGCGAGTACAGGAAACTGACAATATTAACCCCACAGAGGAGAGGACAGGATACTGACAATACGAACCCCACAGAGACGAGGACAGGATACTGACAATACGAACCACACAGAGGCAAGGACAGGAAACTGACAATACGAACCCCACAGAGGCAAGGACAGGATACTGACAATATTAACCCCACAGAAGCGAGGACAGAATACTAACAATACGAACCCCACAGAGGCGAGGACAGGATACTGACAATACGAACCCCACAGAGGCAAGGACAGGATACTGAAAATATGAACCCCACAGAGACGAGGACAGGATACTGACAATACGAACAACACAGAGGCGAGGACAGGAAACTGACAATATTAACCCCACAGAGGAGAGGACAGGATACTGACAATATGAACCCCACAGAGGAGAGGACAGGATACGGACAATATGAACACCACAGAGGAGAGGACAGGATACTGACAATATGAACCACACAGATGAGAGGACAGGATACTGACAATATTAACCCCACAGAGGAGAGGACAGGATACTGATCATATTAACCCCACAGAAGCGAGGACAGAATACTAACAATACGAACCCCACAGAGGCGAGGACAGGATACTGACAATACGAACCCCAGAGAGGAGAGGACAGTATACTGACAATACGAACCCTTCAGAGGCGTGGACAGGAAACTGACAATATGAACCCCACAGAGGAGAGGTCAGGATACTGACAATAAGAACCCCACAGAGGAGAGGACAGGATACTGACAATATGAACCCCACAGAGGCGAAGACAGGATACTGACAATATGAACCCCACAGAGGCGAGGACAGGAAACTGACAATATTAACCCCACAGAGGAGAGGACAGGATACTGACAACACAAACCCCACAGAAGCGAGTACAGGAAACTGACAATATTAACCCCACAGAGGAGAGGACAGGATACTGACAATACGAACCCCACAGAGACGAGGACAGGATACTGACAATACGAACCACACAGAGGCAAGGACAGGAAACTGACAATACGAACCCCACAGAGGCAAGGACAGGATACTGACAATATTAACCCCACAGAAGCGAGGACAGAATACTAACAATACGAACCCCACAGAGGCGAGGACAGGATACTGACAATACGAACCCCACAGAGGCAAGGACAGGATACTGAAAATATGAACCCCACAGAGACGAGGACAGGATACTGACAATACGAACAACACAGAGGCGAGGACAGGAAACTGACAATATTAACCCCACAGAGGAGAGGACAGGATACTGACAATATGAACCCCACAGAGGAGAGGACAGGATACGGACAATATGAACACCACAGAGGAGAGGACAGGATACTGACAATATGAACCACACAGATGAGAGGACAGGATACTGACAATATTAACCCCACAGAGGAGAGGACAGGATACTGATCATATTAACCCCACAGAAGCGAGGACAGAATACTAACAATACGAACCCCACAGAGGCGAGGACAGGATACTGACAATACGAACCCCAGAGAGGAGAGGACAGTATACTGACAATACGAACCCTTCAGAGGCGTGGACAGGAAACTGACAATATGCACCCCACAGAGGAGAGTACAAGATACTGACAATATGAACCCGAGAGATGAGAGGACAGGATACTGACAATACGAAACCCACAGAGGAGAGGTCAGGATACTGACAATAAGAACCCCACAGAGGAGAGGACAGGATACTGACAATATGAACCCCACAGAGGCGAAGACAGGATACTGACAATATGAACCCCACAGAGGCGAGGCCAGGAAGCTGAAAATATTAACCCCACAGAGGAGAGGACAGGACACTGACAATACAAACCCCACAGAGGCGAGGACAGGAAACCGACAATATTAACCCCACAGAGGAGAGGACAGGATACTGACAATACGAACCCCACAGAGACGAGGACAGGATACTGACAATACGAACCACACAGAGGCAAGGACAGGAAACTGACAATACGAACCCCACAGAGGCAAGGACAGGATACTGACAATATTAACCCCACAGAAGCGAGGACAGAATACTAACAATACGAACCCCACAGAGGCGAGGACAGGATACTGACAATACGAACCCCAGAGAGGAGAGGACAGGATACTGACAATACGAACCCCACAGAGGCAAGGACAGGAAACTGACAATATTAACCCCACAGAGGAGAAGACAGGATACTGACAATATGAACCCCACAGATGAGAGGACAGGATACTGACAATATTAATCCCACAGAGGAGAGGACAGGATACTGACAATACGAACCCCACAGAGGCGAGGACAGGATACTGACAATATTAACCCCACAGAAGCGAGGACAGAATTCTAACAATACGAACCCCACAGAGGCGAGGACAGGATACTGACAATACGAACCCCAGAGAGGAGAGGACAGGATACTGACAATACGAACCCCACAGAGGCAAGGACAGGATACTGAAAATATGAACCACACAGAGACGAGGACAGGATACTGACAATATGAACCCCACAGAGACGAGGACAGGATACTGACAATACGAACCACACAGCGGTGAGTACAGGAAACTGACAATATAAACCCCACAGAGGAGAGGACAGGATACTGACAATACGAACCCCACAGAGACGATGACAGGATACTGACAATACGAACCCCTCAGAGGCGAGGACAGGAAACTGACAATACGAGCCCCACAGAGGAGAGGACAGGAAACTGACAATATGAACCCCACAGAGGAGAGGACAGGATACGGACAATATGAACACCACAGAGTAGAGGAAAGGATACTGACAATATGAACCCCACAGATGAGAGGACAGGATACTGACAATACGAACCCCACAGAGGAGAGGACAGGATACTGACAATACGAACCCCACAGAGGAGAGGACAGGATACTGACAATACGAACCCAGAGGCAAGGACAGGATACTGAAAATATGAACCCCACAGAGACGAGGACAGGATACTGACAATACGAACCACACAGAGGTGAGGATAGGAAACTGACAATATTAACCCCACAGAGCAGAGGACAGGATACTGACTATACAAACCCCACAGAGACGATGACAGGATACTGACAATACGAACCCCACAGAGGCAAGGACAGGATACTGAAAATATGAACCCCACAGAGACGAGGACAGGATACTGACAATACGAACAACACAGAGGCGAGGACAGGAAACTGACAATATTAACCCCACAGAGGTGAGGACAGGATACTGACAATACGAACCCCACAGAGACGATGACAGGATACTGACAATATGAACCCCTCAGAGGAGAGGAAAGGATACGGACAATATGAACCCCACAGAGGAGAGGACAGGATACTGACAATACGAACCACACAGAGGCGAGGATAGGAAACTGACAATATTAACCCCACAGAGCAGAGGACAGGATACTGACTATACAAACCCCACAGAGACGATGACAGGATACTGACAATACGAACCCCTCAGAGGCGAGGACAGGAAACTGACAATATGAACCCCACAGAGGAGAGGACAGGATACTGACAATATGAACACCACAGAGGAGAGGACAGGATACTGACAATATGAACCCAACAGATGAGAGGACAGGATACTGACAATACGAAGCCCACAGAGGAGAGGACAGGATACTGACAATAAGAACCCCACAGATGAGAGGACAGGATACTGACAATATCAACCCCACAGAGGGGAGGACAGGATACTGACAATATGAAACCTACAGAGGAGAGGACAGGATACTGACAATAAGAACCCCACAGATGAGAGGACAGGAAACTGACAATACGAACCCCACAGAGGAGAGGACAGGATACTGACAATATGAACCCCACAGATGAGAGGACAGCAAACTGACAAGACGAACCCCACAGAGGAGAGGACAGGAAACTGACAATACGAACCCCACAGATGAAAGGACAGGATACTGACAATATGAACCCCACAGAGGCGAGGACAGGAAACTGACAATAAGTACCCTACAGAGGCGAGGACAGGATACTGACAATATTAACGCCACAGAGGAGAGAACAGGATACTGACAATACGAAACCCACAGAGACGAGGACAGGATACTGACAATATTAACACCACAGAGGAGAGGTCAGGATACTGACAATATGAACCCCACAGAGGCGAGGACCAGATACTGACAAGATGAACCCCACAGAGGAGAGCACAGGATACTGATAATACGAACCCCACAAAGTAGAGGACAGGATACTGACAATAAGAACCCAACAGAGGAGAGGACAGTATACTGACAATATGAACTCCACAGAGGCGAAGACAGTATACTGACAATTTGAACCCCACAGAGGCGAGGACAGGAAACTGACAATATGAACCCCACAGAGGCGAGGACCAGATACTGACAAGAGGAACCCCACAGAGGAGAGCACAGGATACTGATAATACGAACCCCACAAAGTAGAGGACACGATACTGACAATATGAACCCCACAGAGGCGAGGACAGGATACTGACAATATGAACCCCACAGAGGAGAGGACAGGATACTGACAATATGAACCCCACAGAGACGAGGACAGGATACTGACAATACGAACCACACAGAGGCAAGGACAGGAAACTGACAATACGAACCCCACAGAGGCAAGGACAGGATACTGACAATATTAACCCCACAGAAGCGAGGACAGAATACTAACAATACGAACCCCACAGAGGCGAGGACAGGATACTGACAATACGAACCCCAGAGAGGAGAGGACAGGATACTGACAATACGAACCCCACAGAGGCAAGGACAGGATACTGAAAATATGAACCCCACAGAGACGAGGACAGGATACTGACAATACGAACAACACAGAGGCGAGGACAGGAAACTGACAATATTAACACCACAGAGGCGAGGACAGGAAACTGACAATATTAACCCCACATAGGAGAAGACAGGATACTGACAATACGAACCCCACAGAGACGAGGACAGGATACTGACAATATGAACCCCACAGAGGAGAGGACAGGATACTGACAATACGAACCCCACAGAGGAGAGGACAGGATACTGAAAATACGAACCCCACAGAGGAGAGGACAGGATACTGACAATACGAACCCCACAGAGGAGAGGACAGGATACTGACAATACGAACCCAGAGGCAAGGACAGGATACTGAAAATATGAACCCCACAGAGACGAGGACAGGATACTGACAATACGAACCACACAGAGGCGAGGATAGGAAACTGACAATATTAACCCCACAGAGCAGAGGACAGGATACTGACTATACAAACCCCACAGAGACGATGACAGGATACTGACAATACGAACCCCTCAGAGGCGAGGACAGGAAACTGACAATATGAACCCCACAGAGGAGAGGACAGGATACTGACAATATGAACACCACAGAGGAGAGGACAGGATACTGACAATATGAACCCAACAGATGAGAGGACAGGATACTGACAATACGAAGCCCACAGAGGAGAGGACAGGATACTGACAATAAGAACCCCACAGATGAGAGGACAGGATACTGACAATATCAACCCCACAGAGGGGAGGACAGGATACTGACAATATGAAACCTACAGAGGAGAGGACAGGATACTGACAATAAGAACCCCACAGATGAGAGGACAGGAAACTGACAATACGAACCCCACAGAGGAGAGGACAGGATACTGACAATATGAACCCCACAGATGAGAGGACAGCAAACTGACAAGACGAACCCCACAGAGGAGAGGACAGGAAACTGACAATACGAACCCCACAGATGAAAGGACAGGATACTGACAATATGAACCCCACAGAGGCGAGGACAGGAAACTGACAATAAGTACCCTACAGAGGCGAGGACAGGATACTGACAATATTAACGCCACAGAGGAGAGAACAGGATACTGACAATACGAAACCCACAGAGACGAGGACAGGATACTGACAATATTAACACCACAGAGGAGAGGTCAGGATACTGACAATATGAACCCCACAGAGGCGAGGACCAGATACTGACAAGATGAACCCCACAGAGGAGAGCACAGGATACTGATAATACGAACCCCACAAAGTAGAGGACAGGATACTGACAATAAGAACCCAACAGAGGAGAGGACAGTATACTGACAATATGAACTCCACAGAGGCGAAGACAGTATACTGACAATTTGAACCCCACAGAGGCGAGGACAGGAAACTGACAATATGAACCCCACAGAGGCGAGGACCAGATACTGACAAGATGAACCCCACAGAGGAGAGCACAGGATACTGATAATACGAACCCCACAAAGTAGAGGACACGATACTGACAATATGAACCCCACAGAGGCGAGGACAGGATACTGACAATATGAACCCCACAGAGGAGAGGACAGGATACTGACAATATGAACCCCACAGAGACGAGGACAGGATACTGACAATACGAACCACACAGAGGCAAGGACAGGAAACTGACAATACGAACCCCACAGAGGCAAGGACAGGATACTGACAATATTAACCCCACAGAAGCGAGGACAGAATACTAACAATACGAACCCCACAGAGGCGAGGACAGGATACTGACAATACGAACCCCAGAGAGGAGAGGACAGGATACTGACAATACGAACCCCACAGAGGCAAGGACAGGATACTGAAAATATGAACCCCACAGAGACGAGGACAGGATACTGACAATACGAACAACACAGAGGCGAGGACAGGAAACTGACAATATTAACACCACAGAGGCGAGGACAGGAAACTGACAATATTAACCCCACATAGGAGAAGACAGGATACTGACAATACGAACCCCACAGAGACGAGGACAGGATACTGACAATACGAACAACACAGAGGCGAGGACAGGAAACTGACAATATTAACACCACAGAGGCGAGGACAGGAAACTGACAATATTAACCCCACATAGGAGAAGACAGGATACTGACAATATGAACCCCTCAGAGGAGAGGACAGGATACGGACAATATGAACCCCACAGAGGAGAGGACAGGATACTGACAATATGAACACCACAGATGAGAGGACAGGATACTGACAATATTAATCCCACAGAGGAGAGGACAGGATACTGACAATACGAACCCCACAGAGGCGAGGACAGGATACTGACAATATTAACCCCACAGAAGCGAGGACAGAATTCTAACAATACGAACCCCACAGAGGCGAGGACAGGATACTGACAATACGAACCCCAGAGAGGAGAGGACAGGATACTGACAATACGAACCCCACAGAGGCAAGGACAGGATACTGAAAATATGAACCCCACAGAGACGAGGACAGGATACTGACAATACGAACCACACAGCGGTGAGTACAGGAAACTGACAATATAAACCCCACAGAGGAGAGGACAGGATACTGACAATACGAACCCCACAGAGACGATGACAGGATACTGACAATACGAACCCCTCAGAGGCGAGGACAGGAAACTGACAATACGAGCCCCACAGAGGAGAGGACAGGAAACTGACAATATGAACCCCACAGAGGAGAGGACAGGATACGGACAATATGAACCCCACAGATGAGAGGACAGGATACTGACAATACGAACCCCACAGAGGAGAGGACAGGATACTGACAATACGAACCCCACAGAGGAGAGGACAGGATACTGACAATACGAACCCAGAGGCAAGGACAGGATACTGAAAATATGAACCCCACAGAGACGAGGACAGGATACTGACAATACGAACCACACAGAGGAGAGGACAGGATACTGACAATACGAACCCCACAGAGGCAAGGACAGGATACTGAAAATATGAACCCCACAGAGACGAGGACAGGATACTGACAATACGAACAACACAGAGGCGAGGACAGGAAACTGACAATATTAACCCCACAGAGGTGAGGACAGGATACTGACAATACGAACCCCACAGAGACGATGACAGGATACTGACAATATGAACCCCTCAGAGGAGAGGAAAGGATACGGACAATATGAACCCCACAGAGGAGAGGACAGGATACTGACAATATGAACCCCACAGATGAGAGGACAGGATACTGACAATACGAACCCCACAGAGGCGAGGACAGGGTACTGACAATACGAACCCCACAGAGGCGAGGACAGGATACTGACAATACGAACCCCAGAGAGGAGAGGACAGGATACTGACAATACGAACCCCTCAGAGGCGAGGACAGGAAACTGACAATACGAGCCCCACAAAGGAGAGGACAGGAAACTGACAATATGAACCCCACAGAGGAGAGGACAGGATACGGACAATATGAATACCACAGAGTAGAGGACAGGATACTGACAATATGAACCCCACAGAGGAGAGGACAGGATACTGACAATACGAACCCCACAGAGGAGAGGACAGGATACTGACAATACGAACCCCACAGAGGAGAGGACAGGATACTGACAATACGAACCCAGAGGCAAGGACAGGATACTGAAAATATGAACCCCACAGAAACGAGGACAGGATACTGACAATACGAACCACACAGAGGTGAGGATAGGAAACTGACAATATTAACCCCACAGAGCAGAGGACAGGATACTGACTATACAAACCCCACAGAGACGATGACAGGATACTGACAATACGAACCCCACAGAGGCAAGGACAGTATACTGACAATTTGAACCCCACAGAGGCGAGGACAGGAAACTGACAATATGAACCCCACAGAGGCGAGGACCAGATACTGACAAGATGAACCCCACAGAGGAGAGCACAGGATACTGATAATACGAACCCCACAAAGTAGAGGACACGATACTGACAATATGAACCCCACAGAGGCGAGGACAGGATACTGACAATATGAACCCCACAGAGGAGAGGACAGGATACTGACAATATGAACCCCACAGAGACGAGGACAGGATACTGACAATACGAACCACACAGAGGCAAGGACAGGAAACTGACAATACGAACCCCACAGAGGCAAGGACAGGATACTGACAATATTAACCCCACAGAAGCGAGGACAGAATACTAACAATACGAACCCCACAGAGGCGAGGACAGGATACTGACAATACGAACCCCAGAGAGGAGAGGACAGGATACTGACAATACGAACCCCACAGAGGCAAGGACAGGATACTGAAAATATGAACCCCACAGAGACGAGGACAGGATACTGACAATACGAACAACACAGAGGCGAGGACAGGAAACTGACAATATTAACACCACAGAGGCGAGGACAGGAAACTGACAATATTAACCCCACATAGGAGAAGACAGGATACTGACAATACGAACCCCACAGAGACGAGGACAGGATACTGACAATACGAACAACACAGAGGCGAGGGTAGGAAACTGACAATATTAACACCACAGAGGCGAGGACAGGAAACTGACAATATTAACCCCACATAGGAGAAGACAGGATACTGACAATATGAACCCCTCAGAGGAGAGGACAGGATACGGACAATATGAACCCCACAGAGGAGAGGACAGGATACTGACAATATGAACACCACAGATGAGAGGACAGGATACTGACAATATTAATCCCACAGAGGAGAGGACAGGATACTGACAATACGAACCCCACAGAGGCGAGGACAGGATACTGACAATATTAACCCCACAGAAGCGAGGACAGAATTCTAACAATACGAACCCCACAGAGGCGAGGACAGGATACTGACAATACGAACCCCAGAGAGGAGAGGACAGGATACTGACAATACGAACCCCACAGAGGCAAGGACAGGATACTGAAAATATGAACCCCACAGAGACGAGGACAGGATACTGACAATACGAACCACACAGCGGTGAGTACAGGAAACTGACAATATAAACCCCACAGAGGAGAGGACAGGATACTGACAATACGAACCCCACAGAGACGATGACAGGATACTGACAATACGAACCCCTCAGAGGCGAGGACAGGAAACTGACAATACGAGCCCCACAGAGGAGAGGACAGGAAACTGACAATATGAACCCCACAGAGGAGAGGACAGGATACGGACAATATGAACCCCACAGATGAGAGGACAGGATACTGACAATACGAACCCCACAGAGGAGAGGACAGGATACTGACAATACGAACCCCACAGAGGAGAGGACAGGATACTGACAATACGAACCCAGAGGCAAGGACAGGATACTGAAAATATGAACCCCACAGAGACGAGGACAGGATACTGACAATACGAACCACACAGAGGTGAGGATAGGAAACTGACAATATTAACCCCACAGAGCAGAGGACAGGATACTGACTATACAAACCCCACAGAGACGATGACAGGATACTGACAATACGAACCCCAGAGAGGAGAGGACAGGATACTGACAATACGAACCCCACAGAGGCAAGGACAGGATACTGAAAATATGAACCCCACAGAGACGAGGACAGGATACTGACAATACGAACAACACAGAGGCGAGGACAGGAAACTGACAATATTAACCCCACAGAGGTGAGGACAGGATACTGACAATACGAACCCCACAGAGACGATGACAGGATACTGACAATATGAACCCCTCAGAGGAGAGGAAAGGATACGGACAATATGAACCCCACAGAGGAGAGGACAGGATACTGACAATATGAACCCCACAGATGAGAGGACAGGATACTGACAATACGAACCCCACAGAGGCGAGGACAGGGTACTGACAATACGAACCCCACAGAGGCGAGGACAGGATACTGACAATACGAACCCCAGAGAGGAGAGGACAGGATACTGACAATACGAACCCCTCAGAGGCGAGGACAGGAAACTGACAATACGAGCCCCACAAAGGAGAGGACAGGAAACTGACAATATGAACCCCACAGAGGAGAGGACAGGATACGGACAATATGAATACCACAGAGTAGAGGACAGGATACTGACAATATGAACCCCACAGAGGAGAGGACAGGATACTGACAATACGAACCCCACAGAGGAGAGGACAGGATACTGACAATACGAACCCCACAGAGGAGAGGACAGGATACTGACAATACGAACCCAGAGGCAAGGACAGGATACTGAAAATATGAACCCCACAGAAACGAGGACAGGATACTGACAATACGAACCACACAGAGGTGAGGATAGGAAACTGACAATATTAACCCCACAGAGCAGAGGACAGGATACTGACTATACAAACCCCACAGAGACGATGACAGGATACTGACAATACGAACCCCACAGAGGCAAGGACAGGATACTGAAAATATGAACCCCACAGAGACGAGGACAGGATACTGACAATATGAACAACACAGAGGCGAGGACAGGAAACTGACAATATTAACCCCACAGAGGTGAGGACAGGATACTGACAATACGAACCCCACAGAGACGATGACAGGATACTGACAATATGAACCCCTCAGAGGAGAGGAAAGGATACGGACAATATGAACCCCACAGAGGAGAGGACAGGATACTGACAATATGAACCCCACAGATGAGAGGACAGGATACTGACAATATTAATCCCACAGAGGAGAGGACAGGATACTGACAATACGAACCCCACAGAGGCGAGGACAGGGTACTGACAATACGAACCCCACAGAGGCGAGGACAGGATACTGACAATACGAACCCCAGAGAGGAGAGGACAGGATACTGACAATACGAACCCCTCAGAGGCGAGGACAGGAAACTGACAATACGAGCCCCACAAAGGAGAGGACAGGAAACTGACAATATGAACCCCACAGAGTAGAGGACAGGATACTGACAATATGAACCCCACAGAGGAGAGGACAGGATACTGACAATACGAACCCCACAGAGGAGAGGACAGGATACTGACAATACGAACCCCACAGAGGAGAGGACAGGATACTGACAATACGAACCCCACAGAGGAGAGGACAGGATACTGACAATACGAACCCAGAGGCAAGGACAGGATACTGAAAATATGAACCCCACAGAGACGAGGACAGGATACTGACAATACGAACCACACAGAGGCGAGGATAGGAAACTGACAATATTAACCCCACAGAGCAGAGGACAGGATACTGACTATACAAACCCCACAGAGACGATGACAGGATACTGACAATACGAACCCCTCAGAGGCGAGGACAGGAAACTGACAATATGAACCCCACAGAGGAGAGGACAGGATACTGACAATATGAACACCACAGAGGAGAGGACAGGATACTGACAATATGAACCCAACAGATGAGAGGACAGGATACTGACAATACGAAGCCCACAGAGGAGAGGACAGGATACTGACAATAAGAACCCCACAGATGAGAGGACAGGATACTGACAATATCAACCCCACAGAGGGGAGGACAGGATACTGACAATATGAAACCTACAGAGGAGAGGACAGGATACTGACAATAAGAACCCCACAGATGAGAGGACAGGAAACTGACAATACGAACCCCACAGAGGAGAGGACAGGATACTGACAATATGAACCCCACAGATGAGAGGACAGCAAACTGACAAGACGAACCCCACAGAGGAGAGGACAGGAAACTGACAATACGAACCCCACAGATGAAAGGACAGGATACTGACAATATGAACCCCACAGAGGCGAGGACAGGAAACTGACAATAAGTACCCTACAGAGGCGAGGACAGGATACTGACAATATTAACGCCACAGAGGAGAGAACAGGATACTGACAATACGAAACCCACAGAGACGAGGACAGGATACTGACAATATTAACACCACAGAGGAGAGGTCAGGATACTGACAATATGAACCCCACAGAGGCGAGGACCAGATACTGACAAGATGAACCCCACAGAGGAGAGCACAGGATACTGATAATACGAACCCCACAAAGTAGAGGACAGGATACTGACAATAAGAACCCAACAGAGGAGAGGACAGTATACTGACAATATGAACTCCACAGAGGCGAAGACAGTATACTGACAATTTGAACCCCACAGAGGCGAGGACAGGAAACTGACAATATGAACCCCACAGAGGCGAGGACCAGATACTGACAAGATGAACCCCACAGAGGAGAGCACAGGATACTGATAATACGAACCCCACAAAGTAGAGGACACGATACTGACAATATGAACCCCACAGAGGCGAGGACAGGATACTGACAATATGAACCCCACAGAGCAGAGGACAGGATACTGACAATATGAAACCCACAGAGACGAGGACAGGATACTGACAATACGAACCACACAGAGGCAAGGACAGGAAACTGACAATACGAACCCCACAGAGGCAAGGACAGGATACTGACAATATTAACCCCACAGAAGCGAGGACAGAATACTAACAATACGAACCCCACAGAGGCGAGGACAGGATACTGACAATACGAACCCCAGAGAGGAGAGGACAGGATACTGACAATACGAACCCCACAGAGGCAAGGACAGGATACTGAAAATATGAACCCCACAGAGACGAGGACAGGATACTGACAATACGAACAACACAGAGGCGAGGACAGGAAACTGACAATATTAACACCACAGAGGCGAGGACAGGAAACTGACAATATTAACCCCACATAGGAGAAGACAGGATACTGACAATACGAACCCCACAGAGACGAGGACAGGATACTGACAATACGAACAACACAGAGGCGAGGACAGGAAACTGACAATATTAACACCACAGAGGCGAGGACAGGAAACTGACAATATTAACCCCACATAGGAGAAGACAGGATACTGACAATATGAACCCCTCAGAGGAGAGGACAGGATACGGACAATATGAACCCCACAGAGGAGAGGACAGGATACTGACAATATGAACCCCACAGATGAGAGGACAGGATACTGACAATATTAATCCCACAGAGGAGAGGACAGGATACTGACAATACGAACCCCACAGAGGCGAGGACAGGATACTGACAATATTAACCCCACAGAAGCGAGGACAGAATTCTAACAATACGAACCCCACAGAGGCGAGGACAGGATACTGACAATACGAACCCCAGAGAGGAGAGGACAGGATACTGACAATACGAACCCCACAGAGGCAAGGACAGGATACTGAAAATATGAACCCCACAGAGACGAGGACAGGATACTGACAATACGAACCACACAGCGGTGAGTACAGGAAACTGACAATATAAACCCCACAGAGGAGAGGACAGGATACTGACAATACGAACCCCACAGAGACGATGACAGGATACTGACAATACGAACCCCTCAGAGGCGAGGACAGGAAACTGACAGTACGAGCCCCACAGAGGAGAGGACAGGAAACTGACAATATGAACCCCACAGAGGAGAGGACAGGATACGGACAATATGAACCCCACAGATGAGAGGACAGGATACTGACAATACGAACCCCACAGAGGAGAGGACAGGATACTGACAATACGAACCCCACAGAGGGGAGGACAGGATACTGACAATACGAACCCAGAGGCAAGGACAGGATACTGAAAATATGAACCCCACAGAGACGAGGACAGGATACTGACAATACGAACCACACAGAGGTGAGGATAGGAAACTGACAATATTAACCCCACAGAGCAGAGGACAGGATACTGACTATACAAACCCCACAGAGACGATGACAGGATACTGACAATACGAACCCCAGAGAGGAGAGGACAGGATACTGACAATACGAACCCCACAGAGGCAAGGACAGGATACTGAAAATATGAACCCCACAGAGACGAGGACAGGATACTGACAATACGAACAACACAGAGGCGAGGACAGGAAACTGACAATATTAACCCCACAGAGGTGAGGACAGGATACTGACAATACGAACCCCACAGAGACGATGACAGGATACTGACAATATGAACCCCTCAGAGGAGAGGAAAGGATACGGACAATATGAACCCCACAGAGGAGAGGACAGGATACTGACAATATGAACCCCACAGATGAGAGGACAGGATACTGACAATATTAATCCCACAGAGGAGAGGACAGGATACTGACAATACGAACCCCACAGAGGCGAGGACAGGGTACTGACAATACGAACCCCACAGAGGCGAGGACAGGATACTGACAATACGAACCCCAGAGAGGAGAGGACAGGATACTGACAATACGAACCCCTCAGAGGCGAGGACAGGAAACTGACAATACGAGCCCCACAAAGGAGAGGACAGGAAACTGACAATATGAACCCCACAGAGGAGAGGACAGGATACGGACAATATGAATACCACAGAGTAGAGGACAGGATACTGACAATATGAACCCCACAGAGGAGAGGACAGGATACTGACAATACGAACCCCACAGAGGAGAGGACAGGATACTGACAATACGAACCCCACAGAGGAGAGGACAGGATACTGACAATACGAACCCAGAGGCAAGGACAGGATACTGAAAATATGAACCCCACAGAGACGAGGACAGGATACTGACAATACGAACCACACAGAGGCGAGGACAGGAAACTGACAATATGAACCCCACAGAGGAGAGGACAGGATACAGACAGTATGAACACCACAGAGGAGAGGACAGGATACTGACAATATGAACCCAACAGATGAGAGGACAGGATACTGACAATACGAAGCCCACAGAGGAGAGGACAGGATACTGACAATAAGAACCCCACAGATGAGAGGACAGGATACTGACAATATCAACCCCACAGAGGGGAGGACAGGATACTGACAATATGAAACCTACAGAGGAGAGGACAGGATACTGACAATAAGAACCCCACAGATGAGAGGACAGGAAACTGACAATACGAACCCCACAGAGGAGAGGACAGGATACTGACAATATGAACCCCACAGATGAGAGGACAGCAAACTGACAAGACGAACCCCACAGAGGAGAGGACAGGAAACTGACAATACGAACCCCACAGATGAAAGGACAGGATACTGACAATATGAACCCCACAGAGGCGAGGACAGGAAACTGACAATAAGTACCCTACAGAGGTGAGGACAGGATACTGACAATATTAACGCCACAGAGGAGAGAACAGGATACTGACAATACGAAACCCACAGAGACGAGGACAGGATACTGTCAATATGAACCCCACAGAGGCGAGGACAGGAAACTGACAATATTAACACCACAGAGGAGAGGTCAGGATACTGACAATAAGAACCCCACAGAGGAGAGGACAAGATACTGACAATATGAACCCCACAGAGGCGAGGACAGGAAACTGACAATATGAACCCCACAGAGGCAAGGACAGGATACTGACAATATGAACCCCACAGAGGAGAGCACAGGATACTGATAATACGAACCCCACAAAGTAGAGGACAGGATACTGACAATATGAACCCCACAGAGGTGAGGACAGGATACTGACAATATGAACCCCACAGAGGAGAGGACAGGATACTGACAATATGCACCCCACTGACGAGAGGACAAGATACTGACAATATGAACCCCAGAGATGAGAGGACAGGATACTGACAATACGAACCCCACAGAGGAGAGGTCAGGATACTGACAATAAGAACCCCACAGAGGAGAGGACAGTATACTGACAATATGAACCCCACAGAGGCGAAGACAGTATACTGACAATTTGAACCCCACAGAGGCGAGGACAGGAAACTGACAATATGAACCCCACAGAGGCGAGGACCAGATACTGACAAGATGAACCCCACAGAGGAGAGCACAGGATACTGATAATACGAACCCCACAAAGTAGAGGACACGATACTGACAATATGAACCCCACAGAGGCGAGGACAGGATACTGACAATATGAACCCCACAGAGACGATGACAGGATACTGACAATACGAACCCCAGAGTGGAGAGGACAGGATACTGACAATACGAACCCCACAGAGGCAAGGACAGGATACTGAAAATATGAACCCCACAGAGACGAGGACAGGATACTGACAATACGAACAACACAGAGGCGAGGACAGGAAACTGACAATATTAACCCCACAGAGGTGAGGACAGGATACTGACAATACGAACCCCACAGAGACGATGACAGGATACTGACAATACGAACCCCACAGAGGAGAGGACAGGATACTGACAATATGAACCCCACAGAGGAGAGGACAGGATACTGACAATACGAACCCCACAGAGACGATGACAGGATACTGACAATACGAACCCCAGAGAGGAGAGGACAGGATACTGACAATACGAACCCCACAGAGGCAAGGACAGGATACTGAAAATATGAACCCCACAGAGACGAGGACAGGATACTGACAATACGAACAACACAGAGGCGAGGACAGGAAACTGACAATATTAACCCCACAGAGGTGAGGACAGGATACTGACAATACGAACCCCACAGAGACGATGACAGGATACTGACAATATGAACCCCTCAGAGGAGAGGAAAGGATACGGACAATATGAACCCCACAGAGGAGAGGACAGGATACTGACAATATGAACCCCACAGATGAGAGGACAGGATACTGACAATATTAATCCCACAGAGGAGAGGACAGGATACTGACAATACGAACCCCACAGAGGCGAGGACAGGGTACTGACAATACGAACCCCACAGAGGCGAGGACAGGATACTGACAATACGAACCCCAGAGAGGAGAGGACAGGATACTGACAATAAGAACCCCTCAGAGGCAAGGACAGGAAACTGACAATACGAGCCCCACAGAGGAGAGGACAGGAAACTGACAATATGAACCCCACAGAGGAGAGGACAGGATACGGACAATATGAATACCACAGAGTAGAGGACAGGATACTGACAATATGAACCCCACAGAGGAGAGGACAGGATACTGACAATACGAACCCCACAGAGGAGAGGACAGGATACTGACAATACGAACCCCACAGAGGAGAGGACAGGATACTGACAATACGAACCCAGAGGCAAGGACAGGATACTGAAAATATGAACCCCACAGAGACGAGGACAGGATACTGACAATACGAACCACACAGAGGCGAGGATAGGAAACTGACAATATTATCCCCACAGAGCAGAGGACAGGATACTGACAATACGAACTCCACAGAGACGATGACAGGATACTGACAATACGAACCCCTCAGAGGCGAGGACAGGAAACTGACAATATGAACCCCACAGAGGAGAGGACAGGATACAGACAGTATGAACACCACAGAGGAGAGGACAGGATACTGACAATATGAACCCAACAGATGAGAGGACAGGATACTGACAATACGAAGCCCACAGAAGAGAGGACAGGATACTGACAATAAGAACCCCACAGATGAGAGGACAGGATACTGACAATATCAACCCCACAGAGGGGAGGACAGGATACTGACAATATGAAACCTACAGAGGAGAGGACAGGATACTGACAATAAGAACCCCACAGATGAGAGGACAGGAAACTGACAATACGAACCCCACAGAGGAGAGGACAGGATACTGACAATATGAACCCCACAGATGAGAGGACAGCAAACTGACAAGACGAACCCCACAGAGGAGAGGACAGGAAACTGACAATACGAACCCCACAGATGAAAGGACAGGATACTGACAATATGAACCCCACAGAGGCGAGGACAGGAAACTGACAATAAGTACCCTACAGAGGCGAGGACAGGATACTGACAATATTAACGCCACAGAGGAGAGAACAGGATACTGACAATACGAAACCCACAGAGACGAGGACAGGATACTGTCAATATGAACCCCACAGAGGCGAGGACAGGAAACTGACAATATTAACACCACAGAGGAGAGGTCAGGATACTGACAATAAGAACCCCACAGAGGCGAGGACAGGAAACTGACAATATGAACCCCACAGAGGCGAGGACCAGATACTGACAAGATGAACCCCACAGAGGAGAGCACAGGATACTGATAATACGAACCCCACAAAGTAGAGGACAGGATACTGACAATATGAACCCCACAGAGGTGAGGACAGGATACTGACAATATGAACCCCACAGAGGAGAGGACAGGATACTGACAATATGCACCCCACTGAGGAGAGGACAAGATACTGACAATATGAACCCCAGAGATGAGAGGACAGGATACTGACAATACGAACCCCAAAGAGGAGAGGTCAGGATACTGACAATAAGAACCCCACAGAGGAGAGGACAGTATACTGACAATATGAACCCCACAGAGGCGAAGACAGTATACTGACAATTTGAACCCCACAGAGGCGAGGACAGGAAACTGACAATACAAACCCCACAGAGGCGAAGACAGTATACTGACAATACGAACCCCACAGAGGAGAGGACAGTATACTGACAATACAAACCCCACAGAGGAGAGGACAGTATACTGACAATATGAACCCCACAGAGGCGAAGACAGTATACTGACAATATGAACCCCACAGAGGCGAGGACAGGAAACTGACAATATGAACCCCACAGAGGCGAGGACCAGATACTGACAAGATGAACCCCACAGAGGAGAGCACAGGATACTGATAATACAAACCCCACAAAGTAGAGGACACGATACTGACAATATGAACCCCACAGAGGCGAGGACAGGATACTGACAATATGAACCCCACAGAGGAGAGGACAGGATACTGACTATACAAACCCCACAGAGACGATGACAGGATACTGACAATACGAACCCCAGAGTGGAGAGGACAGGATACTGACAATACGAACCCCACAGAGGCAAGGACAGGATACTGAAAATATGAACCCCACAGAGACGAGGACAGGATACTGACAATACGAACAACACAGAGGCGAGGACAGGAAACTGACAATATTAACCCCACAGAGGAGAGGACAGGATACGGACAATATGAACCCCACAGAGGAGAGGACAGGATACTGACAATATGAACCCCACAGAGGAGAGGACAGGATACTGACAATATGAACCCCACAGAGGAGAGGACAGGATACTGACAATACGAACCCCACAGAGACGATGACAGGATACTGACAATACGAACCCCAGAGAGGAGAGGACAGGATACTGACAATACGAACCCCACAGAGGCAAGGACAGGATACTGAAAATATGAACCCCACAGAGACGAGGACAGGATACTGACAATACGAACAACACAGAGGCGAGGACAGGAAACTGACAATATTAACCCCACAGAGGTGAGGACAGGATACTGACAATACGAACCCCACAGAGACGATGACAGGATACTGACAATATGAACCCCTCAGAGGAGAGGAAAGGATACGGACAATATGAACCCCACAGAGGAGAGGACAGGATACTGACAATATGAACCCCACAGATGAGAGGACAGGATACTGACAATATTAATCCCACAGAGGAGAGGACAGGATACTGACAATACGAACCCCACAGAGGCGAGGACAGGGTACTGACAATACGAACCCCACAGAGGCGAGGACAGGATACTGACAATACGAACCCCAGAGAGGAGAGGACAGGATACTGACAATAAGAACCCCTCAGAGGCAAGGACAGGAAACTGACAATACGAGCCCCACAGAGGAGAGGACAGGAAACTGACAATATGAACCCCACAGAGGAGAGGACAGGATACGGACAATATGAATACCACAGAGTAGAGGACAGGATACTGACAATATGAACCCCACAGAGGAGAGGACAGGATACTGACAATACGAACACCACAGAGGAGAGGACAGGATACTGACAATACGAACCCCACAGAGGAGAGGACAGGATACTGACAATACGAACCCCACAGAGGAGAGGACAGGATACTGACAATACGAACCCAGAGGCAAGGACAGGATACTGAAAATATGAACCCCACAGAGACGAGGACAGGATACTGACAATACGAACCACACAGAGGCGAGGATAGGAAACTGACAATATTAACCCCACAGAGCAGAGGACAGGATACTGACAATACGAACCCCACAGAGACGATGACAGGATACTGACAATACGAACCCCTCAGAGGCGAGGACAGGAAACTGACAATATGAACCCCACAGAGGAGAGGACAGGATACAGACAGTATGAACACCACAGAGGAGAGGACAGGATACTGACAATATGAACCCAACAGATGAGAGGACAGGATACTGACAATACGAAGCCCACAGAAGAGAGGACAGGATACTGACAATAAGAACCCCACAGATGAGAGGACAGGATACTGACAATATCAACCCCACAGAGGGGAGGACAGGATACTGACAATATGAAACCTACAGAGGAGAGGACAGGATACTGACAATAAGAACCACACAGATGAGAGGACAGGAAACTGACAATACGAACCCCACAGAGGAGAGGACAGGATACTGACAATATGAACCCCACAGATGAGAGGACAGCAAACTGACAAGACGAACCCCACAGAGGAGAGGACAGGAAACTGACAATACGAACCCCACAGATGAAAGGACAGGATACTGACAATATGAACCCCACAGAGGCGAGGACAGGAAACTGACAATAAGTACCCTACAGAGGCGAGGACAGGATACTGACAATATTAACGCCACAGAGGAGAGAACAGGATACTGACAATACGAAACCCACAGAGACGAGGACAGGATACTGTCAATATGAACCCCACAGAGGCGAGGACAGGAAACTGACAATATTAACACCACAGAGGAGAGGTCAGGATACTGACAATAAGAACCCCACAGAGGAGAGGACAAGATACTGACAATATGAACCCCACAGAGGCGAGGACAGGAAACTGACAATATGAACCCCACAGAGGCGAGGACCAGATACTGACAAGATGAACCCCACAGAGGAGAGCACAGGATACTGATAATACGAACCCCACAAAGTAGAGGACAGGATACTGACAATATGAACCCCACAGAGGTGAGGACAGGATACTGACAATATGAACCCCACAGAGGAGAGGACAGGATACTGACAATATGCACCCCACTGAGGAGAGGACAAGATACTGACAATATGAACCCCAGAGATGAGAGGACAGGATACTGACAATACGAACCCCAAAGAGGAGAGGTCAGGATACTGACAATAAGAACCCCACAGAGGAGAGGACAGTATACTGACAATATGAACCCCACAGAGGCGAAGACAGTATACTGACAATTTGAACCCCACAGAGGCGAGGACAGGAAACTGACAATACAAACCCCACAGAGGCGAGGACCAGATACTGACAAGATGAACCCCACAGAGGAGAGCACAGGATACTGATAATACAAACCCCACAAAGTAGAGGACACGATACTGACAATATGAACCCCACAGAGGCGAGGACAGGATACTGACAATATGAACCCCACAGAGGAGAGGACAGGATACTGACTATACAAACCCCACAGAGACGATGACAGGATACTGACAATACGAACCCCAGAGTGGAGAGGACAGGATACTGACAATACGAACCCCACAGAGGCAAGGACAGGATACTGAAAATATGAACCCCACAGAGACGAGGACAGGATACTGACAATACGAACAACACAGAGGCGAGGACAGGAAACTGACAATATTAACCCCACAGAGGAGAGGACAGGATACGGACAATATGAACCCCACAGAGGAGAGGACAGGATACTGACAATATGAACCCCACAGATGAGAGGACAGGATACTGACAATATTAATCCCACAGAGGAGAGGACAGGATACTGACAATACGAACCCCAGAGAGGAGAGGACAGGATACTGACAATACGAACCCCTCAGAGGCGAGGACAGGAAACTGACAATACGAGCCCCACAGAGGAGAGGACAGGAAACTGACAATATGAACCCCACAGAGGAGAGGACAGGATACGGACAATATGAACACCACAGAGTAGAGGACAGGATACTGACAATATGAACCCCACAGAGGAGAGGACAGGATACTGACAATACGAACCCCACAGAGGAGAGGACAGGATACTGACAATACGAACCCCACAGAGGAGAGGACAGGATACTGACAATACGAACCCAGAGGCAAGGACAGGATACTGAAAATATGAACCCCACAGAGACGAGGACAGGATACTGACAATACGAACCACACAGAGGCGAGGATAGGAAACTGACAATATTAACCCCACAGAGGAGAGGACAGGATACTGACTATACAAACCCCACAGAGACGATGACAGGATACTGACAATACGAACCCCTCAGAGGCGAGGACAGGAAACTGACAATATGAACCCCACAGAGGAGAGGACAGGATACAGACAGTATGAACACCACAGAGGAGAGGACAGGATACTGACAATATGAACCCCACAGATGAGAGGACAGGATACTGACAATACGAAGCCCACAGAGGAGAGGACAGGATACTGACAATAAGAACCCCACAGATGAGAGGACAGGATACTGACAATATCAACCCCACAGAGGGGAGGACAGGATACTGACAATATGAAACCTACAGAGGAGAGGACAGGATACTGACAATAAGAACCCCACAGATGAGAGGACAGGAAACTGACAATATGAACCCCACAGATGAGAGGACAGCAAACTGACAAGACGAACCCCACAGAGGAGAGGACAGGAAACTGACAATACGAACCCCACAGATGAAAGGACAGGATACTGACAATATGAACCCCACAGAGGCGAGGACAGGAAACTGACAATAAGTACCCTACAGAGGCGAGAACAGGATACTGACAATATTAACGCCACAGAGGAGAGGACAGGATACTGACAATACGAAACCCACAGAGACGAGGACAGGATACTGTCAATATGAACCCCACAGAGGCGAGGAGAGGATACTGACAATAGGAACCCCACAACAACGAGGACAGGATACTGACAATATTAACACCACAGAGGAGAGGTCAGGATACTGACAATAAGAACCCCACAGAGGAGAGGACAAGATACTGACAATATGAACCCCACAGAGGAGAGCACAGGATACTGATAATACGAAGCCCACAAAGTAGAGGACAGGATACTGACAATATGAACCCCACAGAGGTGAGGACAGGATACTGACAATACGAACCCCACAGAGGAGAGGACAGGATACTGACAATACGAACCCCACAGAGGCGAGGACCAGATACTGACAAGATGAACCCCACAGAGGAGAGCACAGGATACTGATAATACGAAGCCCACAAAGTAGAGGACAGGATACTGACAATATGAACCCCACAGAGGTGAGGACAGGATACTGACAATATGAACCCCACAGAGGAGAGGACAGGATACTGACAATATGCACCCCACTGAGGAGAGGACAAGATACTGACAATATGAACCCCAGAGATGAGAGGACAGGATACTGACAATACGAACCCCACAGAGGAGAGGTCAGGATACTGACAATAAGAACCCCACAGAGGAGAGGACAGTATACTGACAATATGAACCCCACAGAGGCGAAGACAGTATACTGACAATTTGAACCCCACAGAGGCGAGGACAGGAAACTGACAATATGAACCCCACAGAGGCGAGGACCAGATACTGACAAGATGAACCCCACAGAGGAGAGCACAGGATACTGATAATACGAACCCCACAAAGTAGAGGACACGATACTGACAATATGAACCCCACAGAGGCGAGGACAGGATACTGACAATATGAACCCCACAGAGGAGAGGACAGGATACTGACAATATGAACACCACAGAGGCAAGGACATGATACTGACAATATGAACCTCACAAAGACGAAGACAGGATACTGACAATACGAACCCCACAGAGACGAGGACAGGATACTGACAATACGAACCACACAGAGGCGAGGACAGGAAACTGACAATATGAACCCCACAGATGAGAGGACAGGATACTGACAATATTAACCCCACAGAGGAGAGGACAGGATACTGAGAATACGAACCCCACAGAGACGATGACAGGATACTGACAATATGAACCCCACAGATGAGAGGACAGGATACTGACAATATTAACCCCACAGAGGAGAGGACAGGATACTGATCATATTAACCCCACAGAAGCGAGGACAGAATACTAACAATACGAACCCCACAGAGGCGAGGACAGGATACTGACAATACGAACCCCAGAGAGGAGAGGACAGTATACTGACAATACGAACCCTTCAGAGGCGTGGACAGGAAACTGACAATATTCACCCCACAGAGGAGAGTACAAGATACTGACAATATGAACCCGAGAGATGAGAGGACAGGATACTGACAATACGAACCCCACAGAGGAGAGGTCAGGATACTGACAATAAGAACCCCACAGAGGAGAGGACAGGATACTGACAATATGAACCCCACAGAGGCGAAGACAGGATACTGACAATATGAACCCCACAGAGGCGAGGCCAGGAAACTGACAATATTAACCCCACAGAGGAGAGGACAGGATACTGACAATACAAACCCCACAGAGGCGAGGACAGGAAACTGACAATATTAACCCCACAGAGGAGAGGACAGGATACTGACAATACGAACCACACAGAGGCAAGGACAGGAAAATGACAATACGAACCCCACAGAGGCAAGGACAGGATACTGACAATATTAACCCCACAGAAGCGAGGACAGAATACTAACAATACGAACCCCACAGAGGCGAGGACAGGATACTGACAATACGAACCCCAGAGAGGAGAGGACAGGATACTGACAATACGAACCCCACAGAGGCGAGGACAGGATACTGACAATACGAACAACACAGAGGCGAGGACAGGAAACTGACAATACGAACCCCAGAGAGGAGAGGACAGGATACTGAAAATATGAACCCCACAGAGACGAGGACAGGATACTGACAATACGAACAACACAGAGGCGAGGACAGGAAACTGACAATACGAACAACACAGAGGCGAGGACAGGAAACTGACAATATGAACCCCACAGAGGAGAGGACAGGATACTGACAATACGAACAACACAGAGGCGAGGACAGGAAACTGACAATATGAACCCCACAGAGACGAGGACAGGAAACTGACAATATGAACCCCTCAGAGGAGAGGACAGGATACGGACAATATGAACCCCACAGAGGAGAGGACAGGATACTGACAATATGAACCCCACAGATGAGAGGACAGGATACTGACAATATTAATCCCACAGAGGAGAGGACAGGATACTGACAATACGAACCCCACAGAGGCGAGGACAGGATACTGACAATATTAACCCCACAGAAGCGAGGACAGAATTCTAACAATACGAACCCCACAGAGGCGAGGACAGGATACTGACAATACAAACCCCAGAGAGGAGAGGACAGGATACTGACAATACGAACCCCACAGAGGCAAGGACAGGATACTGAAAATATGAACCCCACAGAGACGAGGACAGAATACTGACAATACGAACCACACAGCGGTGAGTACAGGAAACTGACAATAAAAACCCCACAGAGGAGAGGACAGGATACTGACAATACGAACCCCACAGAGACGATGACAGGATACTGACAATACGAACCCCTCAGAGGCGAGGACAGGAAACTGACAATACGAGCCCCACAGAGGAGAGGACAGGAAACTGACAATATGAACCCCACAGAGGAGAGGACAGGATACGGACAATATGAACACCACAGAGTAGAGGACAGGATACTGACAATATGAACCCCACAGATGAGAGGACAGGATACTGACAATACGAACCCCACAGAGGCGAGGACAGGGTACTGACAATACGAACCCCACAGAGGCGAGGACAGGATACTGACAATACGAACCCCACAGAGGAGAGGACAGGATACTGATCATATTAACCCCACAGAAGCGAGGACAGAATACTAACAATACGAACCCCACAGAGGCGAGGACAGGATACTGACAATACGAACCCCAGAGAGGAGAGGACAGTATACTGACAATACGAACCCCAGAGAGGAGAGGACAGTATACTGACAATACGAACCCTTCAGAGGCGTGGACAGGAAACTGACAATATTCACCCCACAGAGGAGAGTACAAGATACTGACAATATGAACCCGAGAGATGAGAGGACAGGATACTGACAATACGAACCCCACAGAGGAGAGGTCAGGATACTGACAATAAGAACCCCACAGAGGAGAGGACAGGATACTGACAATATGAACCCCACAGAGGCGAAGACAGGATACTGACAATATGAACCCCACAGAGGCGAGGCCAGGAAACTGACAATATTAACCCCACAGAGGAGAGGACAGGATACTGACAATACAAACCCCACAGAGGCGAGGACAGGAAACTGACAATATTAACCCCACAGAGGAGAGGACAGGATACTGACAATACGAACCACACAGAGGCAAGGACAGGAAAATGACAATACGAACCCCACAGAGGCAAGGACAGGATACTGACAATATTAACCCCACAGAAGCGAGGACAGAATACTAACAATACGAACCCCACAGAGGCGAGGACAGGATACTGACAATACGAACCCCAGAGAGGAGAGGACAGGATACTGACAATACGAACCCCACAGAGGCGAGGACAGGATACTGACAATACGAACAACACAGAGGCGAGGACAGGAAACTGACAATACGAACCCCAGAGAGGAGAGGACAGGATACTGAAAATATGAACCCCACAGAGACGAGGACAGGATACTGACAATACGAACAACACAGAGGCGAGGACAGGAAACTGACAATACGAACAACACAGAGGCGAGGACAGGAAACTGACAATATGAACCCCACAGAGGAGAGGACAGGATACTGACAATACGAACAACACAGAGGCGAGGACAGGAAACTGACAATATGAACCCCACAGAGACGAGGACAGGAAACTGACAATATGAACCCCTCAGAGGAGAGGACAGGATACGGACAATATGAACCCCACAGAGGAGAGGACAGGATACTGACAATATGAACCCCACAGATGAGAGGACAGGATACTGACAATATTAATCCCACAGAGGAGAGGACAGGATACTGACAATACGAACCCCACAGAGGCGAGGACAGGATACTGACAATATTAACCCCACAGAAGCGAGGACAGAATTCTAACAATACGAACCCCACAGAGGCGAGGACAGGATACTGACAATACAAACCCCAGAGAGGAGAGGACAGGATACTGACAATACGAACCCCACAGAGGCAAGGACAGGATACTGAAAATATGAACCCCACAGAGACGAGGACAGAATACTGACAATACGAACCACACAGCGGTGAGTACAGGAAACTGACAATAAAAACCCCACAGAGGAGAGGACAGGATACTGACAATACGAACCCCACAGAGACGATGACAGGATACTGACAATACGAACCCCTCAGAGGCGAGGACAGGAAACTGACAATACGAGCCCCACAGAGGAGAGGACAGGAAACTGACAATATGAACCCCACAGAGGAGAGGACAGGATACGGACAATATGAACACCACAGAGTAGAGGACAGGATACTGACAATATGAACCCCACAGATGAGAGGACAGGATACTGACAATACGAACCCCACAGAGGCGAGGACAGGGTACTGACAATACGAACCCCACAGAGGCGAGGACAGGATACTGACAATACGAACCCCAGAGAGGAGAGGACAGGATACTGACAATACGAACCCCTCAGAGGCGAGGACAGGAAACTGACAATACGAGCCCCACAGAGGAGAGGACAGGAAACTGACAATATTAACCCCACAGAAGCGAGGACAGAATTCTAACAATACGAACCCCACAGAGGCGAGGACAGGATACTGACAATACAAACCCCAGAGAGGAGAGGACAGGATACTGACAATACGAACCCCACAGAGGCAAGGACAGGATACTGAAAATATGAACCCCACAGAGACGAGGACAGAATACTGACAATACGAACCACACAGCGGTGAGTACAGGAAACTGACAATAAAAACCCCACAGAGGAGAGGACAGGATACTGACAATACGAACCCCACAGAGACGATGACAGGATACTGACAATACGAACCCCTCAGAGGCGAGGACAGGAAACTGACAATACGAGCCCCACAGAGGAGAGGACAGGAAACTGACAATATGAACCCCACAGAGGAGAGGACAGGATACGGACAATATGAACACCACAGAGTAGAGGACAGGATACTGACAATATGAACCCCACAGATGAGAGGACAGGATACTGACAATACGAACCCCACAGAGGCGAGGACAGGGTACTGACAATACGAACCCCACAGAGGCGAGGACAGGATACTGACAATACGAACCCCAGAGAGGAGAGGACAGGATACTGACAATACGAACCCCTCAGAGGCGAGGACAGGAAACTGACAATACGAGCCCCACAGAGGAGAGGACAGGAAACTGACAATATGAACACCACAGAGTAGAGGACAGGATACTGACAATATGAACCCCACAGAGGAGAGGACAGGATACTGACAATACGAACCCCACAGAGGAGAGGACAGGATACTGACAATACGAACCCCACAGAGGAGAGGACAGGATACTGACAATACGAACCCAGAGGCAAGGACAGGATACTGAAAATATGAACCCCACAGAGACGAGGACAGGATACTGACAATACGAACCACACAGAGGCGAGGATAGGAAACTGACAATATTAACCCCACAGAGCAGAGGACAGGATACTGACTATACAAACCCCACAGAGACGATGACAGGATACTGACAATACGAACCCCTCAGAGGCGAGGACAGGAAACTGACAATATGAACCCCACAGAGGAGAGGACAGGATACAGACAGTATGAACACCAGAGAGGAGAGGACAGGATACTGACAATATGAACCCCACAGATGAGAGGACAGGATACTGACAATACGAAGCCCACAGAGGAGAGGACAGGATACTGACAATAAGAACCCCACAGATGAGAGGACAGGATACTGACAATATCAACCCCACAGAGGGGAGGACAGGATACTGACAATATGAAACCTACAGAGGAGAGGACAGGATACTGACAATAAGAACCCCACAGATGAGAGGACAGGAAACTGACAATACGAACCCCACAGAGGCGAAGACAGGATACTGACAAGACGAACCCCACAGAGGAGAGGACAGGAAACTGACAATACGAACCCCACAGATGAAAGGACAGGATACTGACAATATGAACCCCACAGAGGCGAGGACAGGAAACTGACAATAAGTACCCTACAGAGGCGAGGACAGGATACTGACAATATTAACGCCACAGAGGAGAGGACAGGATACTGACAATACGAAACCCACAGAGACGAGGACAGGATACTGTCAATATGAACCCCACAGAGGCGAGGAGAGGATACTGACAATAGGAACCCCACAACAACGAGGACAGGATACTGACAATACGAACCCCACAGAGGCGAGGACAGGAAACTGACAATATTAACACCACAGAGGAGAGGTCAGGATACTGACAATAAGAACCCCACAGAGGAGAGGACAAGATACTGACAATATGAACCCCACAGAGGCGAGGACAGGAAACTGACAATATGAACCCCACAGAGGCGAGGACCAGATACTGACAAGATGAACCCCACAGAGGAGAGCACAGGATACTGATAATACGAACCCCACAAAGTAGAGGACAGGATACTGACAATATGAACCCCACAGAGGTGAGGACAGGATACTGACAATATGAACCCCACAGAGGAGAGGACAGGATACTGACAATATGAACCCCAGAGATGAGAGGACAGGATACTGACAATACGAACCCCACAGAGGAGAGGTCAGGATACTGACAATAAGAACCCCACAGAGGAGAGGACAGTATACTGACAATATGAACCCCACAGAGGCGAAGACAGTATACTGACAATTTGAACCCCACAGAGGCGAGGACAGGAAACTGACAATATGAACCCCACAGAGGCGAGGACCAGATACTGACAAGATGAACCCCACAGAGGAGAGCACAGGATACTGATAATACGAACCCCACAAAGTAGAGGACACGATACTGACAATATGAACCCCACAGAGGCGAGGACAGGATACTGACAATATGAACCCCACAGAGGAGAGGACAGGATACTGACAATACGAACCCCACAGAGGCGAGGACAGGATACTGACAATATGAACCCCACAGAGACGAGGACAGGATACTGACAATACGAACCACACAGAGGCGAGGATAGGAAATTGACAATATTAACCCCACAGAGGAGAGGACAGGATACTGACAATACGAACCCCACAGAGACGATGACAGGATACTGACAATATGAACCCCACAGATGAGAGGACAGGATACTGACAATATTAACCCCACAGAGGAGAGGACAGGATACTGACAATACGAACCCCACAGAGACGATGACAGGATACTGACAATATGAACCCCACAGATGAGAGGACAGGATACTGACAATATTAACCCCACAGAGGAGAGGACAGGATACTGACAATACGAACCCCACAGAGACGATGACAGGATACTGACAATATTAACCCCACAGATGAGAGGACAGGATACTGACAATACGAACCCCACAGAGACGATGACAGGATACTGACAATATGAACCCCACAGATGAGAGGACAGGATACTGACAATATTAACCCCACAGAGGAGAGGACAGGATACTGATCATATTAACCCCACAGAAGCGAGGACAGAATACTAACAATACGAACCCCACAGAGGCGAGGACAGGATACTGACAATACGAACCCCAGAGAGGAGAGGACAGTATACTGACAATACGAACCCTTCAGAGGCGTGGACAGGAAACTGACAATATGCACCCCACAGAGGAGAGTACAAGATACTGACAATATGAACCCGAGAGATGAGAGGACAGGATACTGACAATACGAACCCCACAGAGGAGAGGTCAGGATACTGACAATAAGAACCCCACAGAGGAGAGGACAGGATACTGACAATACGAACCACACAGAGGCGAGGATAGGAAATTGACAATATTAACCCCACAGATGAGAGGACAGGATACTGACAATATGAACCCGAGAGATGAGAGGACAGGATACTGACAAGACGAACCCCACAGAGGAGAGGACAGGAAACTGACAATACGAACCCCACAGATGAAAGGACAGGATACTGACAATATGAACCCCACAGTGGCGAGGACAGGAAACTGACAATAAGTACCCTACAGAGGCGAGGACAGGATACTGACAATATGAACCCCACAGAGGCGAGGAGAGGATACTGACAATTTGAACCCCACAGAGGCGAGAACCAGATACTGACAATATGAACCCCACAACAACGAGGACAGGATACTGACAATACGAACCCCACAGAGGCGAGGACAAGATACTGACAATATGAACCCCACAGAGGAGAGGACAGTATACTGACAATATGAACCCCACAGAGGCGAAGACAGGATACTGACAATACGAACCCCACAGAGACGATGACAGGATACTGACAATATGAACCCCACAGATGAGAGGACAGGATACTGACAATATTAACCCCACAGAGGAGAGGACAGGATACTGACAATACGAACCCCACAGAGACGATGACAGGATACTGACAATATTAACCCCACAGATGAGAGGACAGGATACTGACAATACGAACCCCACAGAGACGATGACAGGATACTGACAATATGAACCCCACAGATGAGAGGACAGGATACTGACAATATTAACCCCACAGAGGAGAGGACAGGATACTGATCATATTAACCCCACAGAAGCGAGGACAGAATACTAACAATACGAACCCCACAGAGGCGAGGACAGGATACTGACAATACGAACCCCAGAGAGGAGAGGACAGTATACTGACAATACGAACCCTTCAGAGGCGTGGACAGGAAACTGACAATATGCACCCCACAGAGGAGAGTACAAGATACTGACAATATGAACCCGAGAGATGAGAGGACAGGATACTGACAATACGAACCCCACAGAGGAGAGGTCAGGATACTGACAATAAGAACCCCACAGAGGAGAGGACAGGATACTGACAATACGAACCACACAGAGGCGAGGATAGGAAATTGACAATATTAACCCCACAGAGGAGAGGACAGGATACTGACAAGACGAACCCCACAGAGGAGAGGACAGGAAACTGACAATACGAACCCCACAGATGAAAGGACAGGATACTGACAATATGAACCCCACAGTGGCGAGGACAGGAAACTGACAATAAGTACCCTACAGAGGCGAGGACAGGATACTGACAATATGAACCCCACAGAGGCGAGGAGAGGATACTGACAATTTGAACCCCACAGAGGCGAGGACCAGATACTGACAATATGAACCCCACAACAACGAGGACAGGATACTGACAATACGAACCCCACAGAGGCGAGGACAGGAAACTGACAATATTAACACCACAGAGGAGAGGTCAGGATACTGACAATAAGAACCCCACAGAGGAGAGGACAAGATACTGACAATATGAACCCCACAGAGGAGAGGACAGTATACTGACAATATGAACCCCACAGAGGCGAAGACAGGATACTGACAATTTGAACCCCACAGAGGCGAGGACAGGAAACTGACAATATGAACCCCACAGAGGCAAGGACCAGATACTGACAAGATGAACCCCACAGAGGAGAGCACAGGATACTGATAATACGAACCCCACAGAGGAGAGCACAGGATACTGATAATACGAACCCCACAAAGTAGAGGACACGATACTGACAATATGAACCCCACAGAGGCGAGGACAGGATACTGACAATATGAACCCCACAGAGACGAGGACAGGATACTGACAATACGAACCACACAGAGGCGAGGATAGGAAATTGACAATATTAACCCCACAGAGGAGAGGACAGGATACTGACAATACGAACCCCACAGAGACGATGACAGGATACTGACAATACGAACCCCTCAGAGGCGAGGACAGGAAACTGACAATATGAACCCCACAGAGGAGAGGACAGGATACGGACAATATGAACACCACAGAGGAGAGGACAGGATACTGACAATATGAACACCACAGAGACGAGGACAGGAAACTGACAATATGAACCCCACAGAGGAGAGGACAGGATACGGACAATATGAACACCACAGAGGAGAGGACAGGATACGGACAATATGAACACCACAGAGGAGAGGACAGGATACGGACAATATGAACACCACAGAGGAGAGGACAGGATACTGACAATATGAACCCCACAGAGGAGAGGACAGGATACTCTTAATATGAACCCCACAGAGACGAGGACAGGATACTGATAATACGAACCCCACAGAGGCGAGGACAGGAAACTGACAATATGAACACCACAGAGGAGAGGACAGGATACTGACAATATGCACCCCACAGAGGTGAGGACTAGATATTGACAATATGAACCCCAGAGATGAGAGGACAGGATACTGACAATACGAACCCCACAGAGGAGAGGTCAGGATACTGACAATAAGAACCCCACAGAGGAGAGGACAGTATACTGACAATACGAACCCCACAGAGGCGAGGACAGGAAACTGACAAGAGGAACCCCACAGAGGAGAGTACAGGATACTGACAAGAGGGACCCCACTGAGACAAGCACAGGAAACCGACAATATTAACCCCACAGAGGAGAGGACAGTATACTGACAATACGAACCCCACAGAGGCGAGGACAGGATACTGACAAGAGGAACCCCACAGACGGGAGGACAGGTTACTGACAAGAGGAACCCCACAGAGGAGAGTACAGGATACTGACAAGAGGAACCCCACAGAGACAAGGATCGGAAACCGACAAGACTAACTAGCACCTACACGCAAATCCAGGGCCACTCATATTCCCTGCTCCAAGATGAGAATCATGTGCCTATGATTAAGCCCGAATGAATCAAGGGACAGCCAGAAGACCCGGAGTCTGGAGTCCATGGACCGGACCATGAACCGGAACGCGCACTTCACAGACCAGACCATTATATCTTTAGCTTACAAGACGGCATGGACGTAGCATTTTCCTGTCTTGGTGGCACCTTATAGAAAATTCCCTGGTAACCAAGTGTTAGGAGTCCAAGCTGTAAACATGGACCTTCCCACTGCAGAAGGAGCATGCAGGTACTATTCTTCAGCAGGGTAGTACTCATCCATCCCTTCCTGTCATCGTAGCATTGATCCTTTAAATAATGCTACTCCCCTGTAGCAGAATGAGTGCTTGCATTAGATCAAGAGTAGAATAGACCTTGTTACATAGGAGAACCACATATTGCTGTTCTGCGAAATTTGTGATTGAAAATTGCGATATTTATGCGTCTGTCACAAATGGTAGTAAGGCAACACTTATAAGTGTTTTTATATCATTAACATTTATTAAAGCACTTCATAAGGAAATTTACTTGGTCGACTGCCACTCCTCTATCTCTTAATCTGACCTTTGAATCTACCTTGTATCATTGCCCCATCTACCCACTTATCCCCATCACCCTCCACATCTCACACTATTACCTTCATTTAAGCTTCAGTTTCTTGCTTTAATCTTACGTTTGATATTCTCAAGCTGAAAGTGAGATTCTTTTACATTATGATCAAGTTTCCCCAGGGGCCTTTTCACAATGTAATTACTATTAAACTTAACTCACCTTGTTTGCATTATATCCACCCATATTCAGTCAAAGTCTTGATGCCTTGATGCATCTAATAACATGAGCACATGAGTGGAATTTGCACATGGATACAAATACAGTTTCACTGAAAGAAACTTCAGTAAGTTTCCCCATGTCATCTTCAGAGTTGTGTTGTTTTGAATGAACCATCCTTTAAGTACTACAATTAGTAATAAAGCCTTTAATGTTTTACTCTCAATGCTTCATAGTTTGTTTAAAATCTTACTGAGAATTAACATCTCCGTTTGAAAGTAATGTTTTGTCATCTTCAAATTTATATTGTTTAATTAATGATTGCAGCAGGAAGAAATGGCTTGGAGGCGTTTCTGCGCTCAATGGTGTAAGAAAATTCAATATGAATCATCCCTTATGCTAATGATGATTATCTATCCTGATTCTAATCCTGCTCCATCATGCTGGCGGGCTCAATAATTCCTCACTGCCAGCATCCTAGCTAACTGATTGCATCTCTCAGGATGTTAGTCCAATTCCCTGTATCATTAACATCAGTAGATCCTCCTGGCCAAGGCTCTTAAAAATGATATCAGTGAGCACTGCTGCCAGCTTTAGCTCTGTTCATGATTATTTAGACAAATAAATATTGTAAAGTTTTGATGACTCAATTTCTTGGTATGATTACAATACTATCAAAAGAATCACTGTGAAGGCAGTAGTGTGCAGAAATTCATCCTGATCTGGTAGGCTAAGTGCCAGAATAAAGATTATGATTTCTAACTTACCTCTAAAACTTATTCTGTTGACATCAATGGGCTGAATTAGGACACAGCCGATAGTACCTAGCACCTACATAGTGCATTTGTTTGACTTCATGTGGAATGAACTTCGAGGCAAACATTTTCCCAGTTACATGAAATGTCTAGAAATAATGTTTCAGATCTTCTGTTACAAAGCATGTATAATTTTTCTGATCTGCAGTTTTTAAAATCTTAAATAGGTAAGAAGTAGTGACTCCCCAAGCAGAGCCTGATATTCCAGTTAGCTTGTAAGTTAGAATCCATCGGAGTTCTGATCTTTGCTACTGCATAAGTGTCTGGAGCACCCCCACCCCCCGCATGAAATTGTTCGAAAGAATCTGCTTCCTACAGAAAAATAAGTAGCCCTCTATTTGACATAGTTCAGTTGTTTAAAAGCATTTCATTGATTTTAATTGGAGAAGATGTTTTTAAATGGATGATTTTACTTTGTAAGTATTAATTTTATTTTCTAATAGTCCCCAAGTGTCTTTATAACTTTGTGAATGTCAAGGACAAATCAGCTTGTTACTAGCTGTGTTCTGCTGGGCGAGCCTGCCAAGAATGGTCTTCTTGACTGAATAATTCATCTGGGATTACACCCAACACAGTAAAAGGTGTGCGCCTAGTGATCTTGGGCAATTGTCAGAAGATCAGCTCCAAATCTAATTTTGACTGGTCACTGTTTTCAGTAGCCTGCATGTCGGTGTAGTACCTGCCGGGTGTTTCAGCCTTTAAGCTACTTGCTGGCTGCGGATCTGAGGATATTAAACATTGTATATTCTGTGCTGTTAGAGGTCAAAGATGGAGTCATGATAAAAGTTGCATCATGTTACATAGAAGGGGGAAAACAGAAAATTAGCTCCTGAGACTTAACAAAAAAGGATCAGATACCAACTTGATATGGTAAATGAGATATACTCAGCAAAACTTTAGATATGGAGGTTAGTGCTATTAGATCATTTTGACCTTGGGCAATAAGGCAAAATGAGAGATATTGATTCAGTCTCACGTTATACATCTCTCAATTTTCATTTCATTTGGAAGTGATGTGTATCTGAGTTAATGCTGCTTAATTCTATCAGCCATGGTCAAAGCTAACCTTTGATCTCCGTCAGTCCATGAAATGATCTATTTATCTTTCAACACAGTGAGATGCTTTTAACAGAACCAAGGCCTTTGGAAGCAGAGTGTTGCAAAAGATAGCTAAAAGTAAAAGACATTGAGAAAGAATAACATTATCTTGTGCTTCTGAATAGGATACAAGGGGATTCTTTGGAAAGGCTAAAATATAACACCAGTTTAAAGCAAAGTAGCATTTTAGACACCATCAATATATATATATTTGATTGAATTAGCTAAACTTGATAATACTCGCTGATTTGTATGTTCACCTTGCTGTGGAATAAGGCATCTTATGATTCCAACATGAGGTTATCTCATGCTAATTTAGCCAGCATTCAGAGGAACTGATGAAATTCTCATGATAAAGGAAAGGGGTTGCAGGTTAGTCTCAAGAGGATTGTTGAACCATTTGGATTTGCTTCCAAAATATTATATATTAGATTATTTCAATAAGCACCTGATGTCATTAAAACCCAAAGATTATAGTCAATTTAGTTTACAAAGAAATAAAAGATACTCAGTGTTTATTTTAGCATACATTAGCTTATGCTGGGACAAAACATTGAGTTGTGAATTTCCCTGTCCTGTCCATTCTCAAATCTCCAGCAATACTGACATTGGAAGTATGGCGTAGTAAAGTGTAAATAAGTGAAGAACCACCTAATAAGATATTTCCCTCACATACATCAGCTAGAGGTGGCTGAATTATGGACATCTCCAAGCATCCTCTGATATAAAAGCTACTGCCTGGGCACCTTGGTCTCAAAACCTTCAAGACTTAAATATTTCAAAACACATTAAAAGGGTCATCCTAAACATCTTATTAAAATATTATTAAAGGGTTGTTGAATAAGACAGACTCTACAGAGAAAAGGAGAAAATTGAAAATGATTTTAAAACGGAAATTATTTATCAGGCAGCGTTCAACAGGAATACAATAATAGAAGCCAATCTCCTAACAATCCAGAATATGAAAAGGAAATACTGTCATTTTAAGTTTCTTGGATCACACCTGGATAGAAATTAGACCTAAAATTTAGGCTGGTCTAAATCACACCACTTATTTCTTTTGGAACATAAAGACTGTTAAAAAAAGAATAAACGGGGGGACATCACGTGATGATGTAGGATCGAGATGTGGAAATCCAGCTCTCCAGTAAAAAACCAGTAAAATAATATTTAAGTGAAGAAAAGTTAGTAAATACTTTTTTAAAATTACTTATAAACTACCCAGAATTGTCTTAAGATATGTCTCCTAAACAGAAGCAGAAGAAAACGACTACTTTGAAGACAACACAAGTTGGAAAAGAATCAAGGCCAGCCGTCATAACAGAGCCTCGGGCTCATGTGCATTTTACCTCCGGCGATACAGAACAGGAAACTGCGGCAACATCAACTGTTTTCAAAAAAAAAGAGCAACAGGAATTGCGCATGCGTGAAGGAAGGGGCATGCACAAACACGAGCAACCCAAACTACAAATCCCAGCTATGATCGGAACTGAAAGTGAAAGTGAATATGAGGTGGAATCAGATTCTCTGGATAAATCAGACGAAGATGAAGAGACAAACAAAGAAGAGCAACAGGAAGAGGTTGGAGGTGATATTGGAGACATAAAAAATCTTTGGTGCAAATAGTGCATGAATTAAAAGCATTAAAAGTAATAAAAAGATATTAAAAATATGAAGATTATGTTTGATAAAATGATGAAAAGACAGGACAAAATGGACAAGAAAATAAAAAACTTGGAAGAAACAACGGGAGACACCATTGATATAGTGAATAAAATGGAAGATAATATTTCTGCCTGGACATCAGAAAGAAAATGGTTGTTGGAAAAAGTGGATATACTTGAAAATTTTAGCAGACGAAATAATAGTAAGATTGTTGGACTTAAAGAAGGTATAGAGGGAGAGGATCCAATAAATATTTTTCAAAAATGGATTCCGGAAATTTTGGAAATGGAAGAAGGAACCCAGTTAATTGAAATTGAAAGGGCTCACAGAGCCTTAAGATCAAAACCTCAAGTTGATCAAAACCCACGATCAATCTTGATAAAATGCTTAAGATATCAAGATAAAGAAAAGATCCTGAAGGCGGCTGCCCAACGTGCCAGAAAGAGAAACGGGCCATTGATGATAGAAGGGAAAACAGTTCTTTTCCACCCTGATATAAGTTATGACCTTTTGAAGAGAAGGAAGGAATTTAACCCAGCGAAAAAAGTTTTATGGGAAAGGGGTTATACATTTATATTGCGCCACCCGGCAACCCTGATAATTTTTTTGGATGACGGAAAAAGATCTTTTACTGATTATCGGGATGCGGAAGAATTTGCACAAGAACTCCCAAATATTCGCTAACCACAGCCAAAGATTTAAAAGTGAAACGGATTAAAGATGAAGACAGGGACAGTGAATGGAGTTGATCGATGTTTAAGGACAGAAGAATATTTAAATATATTCTTAATTATATGATACAGGGGGAGAAAGGTAAAAATTTGAGAAACATTAATCAAGAGTAGTGATATTATTTTTTCTTCTCTTATATATACTTTTTTATGTTACAGGGGAGCTGGGGGAACTTCGGATCGATTGCTACGGGATTCACGTGTGTAATCATGGTGATTGCCATGACCCGTACAATGGAGGGGGGGAATGTTGTGTTTTTTTTTAATCCACAACATTGGTTAGGGGGGTATTTTGTTCTTTTTTTCTTTATAATCTATTTTTCTTTAATCTTTCTTTCTTTGCCTGGACAATCGGGGGGTGGGGGGGGGGGGGGCAGGAGACACATAGCAACACGGAGAATTTTAAAAAGATTCCCCAAGGTACTACGAAAGTTGAAAAGTTAGGTATTACTATAGACTGGAGTAACCCTGTTAAAAATAATGACTAATTTACTGAATTTTTAAAGTTTTAATGTTAATGGGCTTAATGGACTGGTGAAAAGAAAAAGAATTTTAACATACATTAAGAAAATGAAAATAGATACAGCTTTTAGCTGCATTCCATTTGAAAAAATTACTTATAATTTAAGAGATAAATATGAAATAGTTCTGAAAATTTGGCGCCCTTATTTACAAAAGATAGGATTAAATATATTGGTGCTCTGAAGATAAAATTATTGGTTTTTTGGGGAAAGAAATAAATATATATACTAAACCTATTATGAACTCCATGGAGCATGTGGGGATCTTCCGATATCCAGGCATTCTTTCTTTCTTTTTTTTCCTCTTTTTTTCCCTCTTTCTACAGGGATATGTTAGAGGGGAGGGGTTAAGGGGAGGGGGGAAGGGTTGATAATTTTTTTTCCTTCTGTAACCATTTGAAAATTCAATAAAAAATTTATTAAAAAAAGAATAAACTGGAATTCTGAATTATTTTGATCCTAATGTTTATATTTATACATCTCGAGGTGTTTCAGTCCAAATAAAACTGATTAAAACTAAATGGAGAGACAAAAGACTGCAGATACAGGAACCTGGAGCAACAAACTAGCTGCGGCGTTCTTCCAACAGACAGATTGTTGATTAAGACTAAAGACTTGCAGATCAACATTATTATTTCATTGTGTTTTTTAACTAATCAAATTGGATGATAAATATTACTTGTGTATTAGGCACTGTTTGGAAGGGCAACTAATTCAGAAAGTCAATGTGAAAATTTAGAGAACAAAGTTTTAAGTATAGTTACACCTGGCATTGTACAGTAATCATTATAATGAGAGGTGGAAATCAGACTGGGCAACAAAAACATGACCTGTAAGCCAACTGGAAATATCCCCAAGGACTCACTCCAGACACACTGACAATGTGCAACAAGTTGAAAGTAACCTCTAAAATCAGGATTACAGTTGCAATATCCAGTCATATCACATAAAAGGCTTCATACATAATACATTTTTTTATTTTCTGTAAACTATTGAGGATAACCTTTCCAGTACTTATTAAAGCCTGCAGCTGTCAGAGCCACTGGGGAGATTCAACATCAGTTATAGCAGAAATATAGTCAGCCCAATAAAAGGGTGGTGGAAATGTTTTGTTAAATGAAGTATCAGTTGTATTTCTTAGAACATGCAGCAGCACTAATCTCTATTGGGTGGTGAAATTATGATTCATACTTTTTCAGAGTAATTAATATTGCTGAAAATGAATGTATTTCATCCTGCAAGAAATGTAAAAGACACTAAAATATTCAAGCAGGTTCAATAAATTGTAATACAATTGATTTTAATACAACTCCTGTGATTAATTTTTCTAAACAGTTATTATGTGATCGTGAATTATAATAAATGCTTTCATTTAAAGGTTTCCTTTTACTCAAACATTACTCACGTGTATAATGCAAAAGTGTAAGGATCTGTAAAGTTTATGTGCTAATGTCACTCAGCATTTTCAAGTTGGCCAGCAATTTAGGAAATGATAAAGCCTTCCTGACACAAAACTTTTATTAATTCCATATGCAGTCTTGCCCTGACCAAAGGTGGCCGGAGTGAGCCATTATGACTTTCACTGATATCATTTCAGGCCTTTGTTTAATCTCTATTTGCTTTATAGTTTGGGAAATGGAAAGCAAGAGTGAGGTACAAAGGGTAGTCAAATCAATAATGCCCAATTCAGACTTTCATCCAAAGTCAAAACTGCCTGCAAATCACGTTATTTCCTTCCAGCAGTGCGACACACAACACCTTTAAAATAAATTATTACATGTTGCATTGTAGTAATGCCACAGCAGAGATCAACCTCCTTCACGAAGACATTAACAGATGCTAATTTCCTCCTCCAATTTGCCATTTGTTTAAGAATTAGGTGGCCCTGCAAAATACAGTTCTTTTCCACTTTATCCAATGAATCATCTCAACTGAGGTCATTGGGAGCTACACTGCAGCACTTTCAGTTGTAATATACGAGCAAGGTTAGGAAAACAGCATTTATTGTAGAGTTTCATTTGTATTCAGAACTAACAGAAAATTATTGTATTATGAATTGGTTTCTTTTTCCTCTTTCCTGGCATGAGGCAAATTTTATTGTAAGAGTTAGGTGAGCCAAGTGGGTAGGAAAGGTAAAGGGCTGGAGAGGAAGGAATCTGATAGGAGGGGAGAGTGGACCATGGGAAATGGGAAGGAGGAGAGGACCCAGGGACCGGTGAGAAGAGATATGTAGCCAGAGTGAGGAATAAAAGAGGGAAAGGGAAGGGATTTCTTTTACTGGAGAAATTGATACTCAGGTTGGAGGCTACTCAGATGAATATAAAGTGCTGCCTCACCAACCTGAGGGTGGCCTCATCATAGCACAAGAGGATGCCATGGACTGACATTATGTAGGCGGGGTTATGGTGACACTAAATTGCAACTCCTTTTTGTCTACAAAAACAGCTAAATTTCTGCCTTTAATGTCTCTCCTTTTACTTTTCAGGGTGGGTGGAGTTCTGTTGAAGACCCTGACCTGGAGTTACACTCAAACTGGTTCCTTGCAGCGGTGGGACCGGCTCACAGCCCACCGCTTTTCAATATTCCAAGGATGCAACCTCGAAGACAAGCACACCTTGTTTCGTACCTGTGAGGGTGGGCTGTTTCTAAGCTGATGCCACCAACTGAGAGAACAGATGCCACCAGCTGAGAGAACGGAACATCGGGAGCAGATCAGAGTCAGAGGCTCTGTACTCAGTGAGTTGTTGTTCTCTCTCTCTCTCACTGGTGGGTGAGAAAAAGTTGCCAATTCTCGGGTCACAGAACCTGTATTTTAAAAAAAAGTGGTGCAAAAGACTCTCAACGCCCTAAACCTGTGAGTTGTTTTATTATGTTTCTCCTCTCGTTGTAAATGGGGACTCCTCTTTTCCCCTTTATTAGGGAGAGAGAGGACATGTTAAATTGTCAGGTGAATGATCAGTTTGTGGTGTACTGCAGATCATGGGCTTTATTGGGGCCTTTGCTATTGCTTGCTTGGTGGGTGGAGGGTGCTGATGTTTTTTTGCGGGTGGGTGAGAGTGAAAAGGATCATTGCTTTGTTACTGCTTGTGTGGGGGAGGGGAGGGGAGGGGGCTTTGGGATTTTAGCATTTTAACTGTCATTCATTCTTTGGGGCATGCTTCGGTTTTTGTGGTTGTCTGAAAAGAAAAGGAATTTCAGGATGCATACTGTGTACATTTTTCCAATATTAAATGGAATTATTGAACATGTTGAGTTGGGAACTGGAATCCAAGTTATAATGTTTGCCCACCAGAAAGTTCCACTTTTGGCAGATGGAGCAGAGGAGCTTGATGAATCAGTGCCCCAAATAATGACAAGTCTCACCAATGTAGAGGAGGCCACATCGAGAGCACTGGACACAATGGACCATCAGGTTCGCAGGTTAAGTTTTGCCTCACCTGGAAGGACAGTTTGGGGCTCTGAATGGAGGAGAGGGAGGAGGTGAATGGGCAGATGTAGCATTTGGGCTGCTTAAGGGGTTAAGTGCTGGGAGGGAGATTGGTGAGGAGGGATGAATGGATGAGGGAATCATGGAAGAAGCAATCCCTGAGGAAAGTGGAGAGGGTGGGGAGATAAAGATATGTTTAGTCGTAGGATCCCTTTGAAGATGATGAAAGTTGCGGAGAATGATGTGTTGGATGCGAAGGCTCATGGGCAATGTTCCCTCTAATTTGTAATGACCAGCATATGCAAAAATCTTGTGCAATGTTATTTTTTGCCCAGTGACAACAAGTGCGCATTGAATAATTTCTTCAATAAAAATAGTATAAATAAGCCAGTTCTAAAATCTGAAGTCAAATCATCACAAGCCCCAAGTTGTACACACCGTCAGAAACCAGAAAAGGAAATATGATTGTGTACGATCGTGAAGTATACTTAACATGGCAATGAGGTAGAGGGGGGCAAGCTTCCGTGCGCGGTTGAAATTCCTTTGTGTGCTTGTAGCAAAAGGTGCACATGCTCACACCTCAGAGGGAGCGTTGCCCATGGGGTGGTAGGAAGGGACAAGAGGAACTCTATCACTGTTAAGGTGGAGGGAAGATGGGATGAGCACGGATGTTTGGGAAATAGAGGGCAGCGTTAACGTTGGAGGAAACTGAAACCCCGTTCTTCGGAGGAGGAGGATATGATTACCTCACCTTCACCATGTCTGCTCAGTCCCTATACACTTCCCACCAGGAAGGCCTCAAAGCTTTTGCTTCTTTCTGACAAAAGAACCAACCAATCTCCCTCCATCACCACCTTCCTCCATCTGGCAGAACTTGTCCTCATCCTGAACAATTTCTCCTTTGGCTCCTGCTGCTTACTCCAGACTCGAGGATGCCTGACTCTGTTCAACTCTGTAGAACAGTCTATGCATGAAGCCTTCCCCATCTCGTATTCCGCTACATTGATGACTGCATTGTCACGGCTTCATGCACCCATGCTGAGCTTTCAATTTTCTCAACCTCACTGCTAACTCCGGCACCACCCTTAAGTCCATTTGGGCCATCTCTGACACCTCCCTCCCCTTTCTCGATCTCTCTGTCTCCATCTCTGGAGACAAACTGTCAACCGACCTCTTTAATAAACCTTACTGATTCCAATGGCTACCTCAACTATACCTCTGCTCAACATATCTCCTGTAAAAACGCTGTTCCCATTTGTCAGTTTCCTTGCCTCCGCATGGCTCTCCATTCCTGGACATCAGAGATATCCTCCTTTTTTAATGAGTGGGGTTTCCCTCCCTCTGCTATTGATTCTGCCCTCACCCTCATCTCCATTTCCCATACATCTGCTCTCACTCCATCTTCCCTCTGCCTCAATAATAAGGTCCCTCTTGTCTTTACCTACAACCCCATCAAACTCCACATCCAACACATTATCCTCCGCAATTTCTGCCATCTCCAAAAGGACTCTACCACTAAACATACTTTTACGATCACCCCCCCCCCCCCCCATTCTTTCCACAGGGGTTGTTCCCTCTATGATTCCCTTGTTCATTCATCCCTCCCCACTAATCTCCCTCCAGGCTCCCATCCCTGCAAGTTGCCTAAGTGCTACACGCACCCATACACCTCCCCTCTAACCTCCATTCAGGTCCCCAAACAATCCTTCCAGGTGAGGCAACACTTCACTTGTGAATCCACTGGAGCTGACTATTGTGTCTGGTGCTCCGGATGCAGCCTCCTCCATGTTGGTGAGAACCATTGTAAATTGGAGAAACTACTTTGTCAAACACCTCCAGATCATCCACCACAAAAGTGGGACCTCCCAGTGGCCAAACATTTTAATCCTGATTCCCATTCCCATTCCGACCTGTTGATCCATGGCCTCCTCTTGTGCCAAGACAAGGCCACCCTCGGAGTGGATAAGCAACTCCTTATATTCATCTGGGTATCCTCCAACCTGATGGCATGAATTTCGATTTCTGCTTCTGGTGAACAGATATCCCCTCCCCCTTCCTCTGTTCCCCACTCTGACATTTCACTTCTTCCCACCTGCTTATTACTTCCCCCAGGCCCCTTTCTCCTATTGCCCATTCTCCTCTCCTATCAGATTCTTTTGTTCTTCAGCCCTTGACCTTTCCATCCCACCTGGCTTCACCTATCACCTTCCAGCTAGCCTCTTTCCCCTTCCCCCACCCTTTTTTATTCTGGCATCTTCTCCCTTCTTCTCAGTCTTGAAACATTGAGTGTTTACTCTTTTCCATAGATACTGCAGAATGCCTCCATAATTTTGTGTGTGTTGTTCTGGATTTCCAGCATCTGCAGACTCTCTTGTATTTGAGAAGGAGTATGGTACACCTCTGATGTTCTGGAAAGGAAAGCCTCATCCTGGGAACAGATATGGAGAGATGAAGAAAATGAGAAAAGGGAATAGCATTTTTTTTTCAGAAGACAGGGTGGAAGAGGTAGAGTTAAGATAACTGTGGGAATCAGTGTGTCTGTAAAAGATGTCAGTTGATAGACTCTCTCCAGAGATGGAGGCAGAGATCGAGAGGGGGAGGGAAGTGCCAGAAAATTTAAAGGTTCTGTCCTAAGCACAGCATGTAAGTGTAATTATGAAGAAAGCACAGCAGCACCTCTACTTCCTTAGAAGTTTACAAAGATGACACCTGGAACTTTAACAAACTTCTACAGATATGTAGTGGACAGTATATTGACTGGTTGCATCATGACCTTATATGGAAACTCCAATGCCCTGGAATGAAAAATCCTACAAAAAGTAATGGATATTGCCCTGTCCATCATGGGTAATGCCCTCCCCTACATTGACCACATCTATATGGAGCAGTATTGCAGGAAAGCAGCATCCATCATCAAGGACCCCAAACACCCAGGCCATGCTCTCTTCTCATTGCTGCCATCAACATAGTGAGGGAGCTTAATGTTGAAGGATACCCATTGTAGCAAACACACAGGCAGGAAGGCAGGGGGGCAGTGTTGCTCTGTTAGTAAAAGATCAAATCAAATTATTAGAAACATGTGACATAGGGTCAAAAGGTGTTGAGTCATTGTGGACAGAGCTAAGGAACTACAATGGTAAAAAGACCCTGATGGGTGTTTTATACAGACCCCCAAACAGTGATAAGGATGTGGCCCTACACATTACAACGGGAGATAGAAAATACATGCCAAAAGGGCAGTATTACAATCGTCATAGGGGACTTTAATATGCAGGTAGATTGGGAAAATCAGGTTGGTTCTAGATTCCAGGGGGAATTTCTAGAGTGTCTACAAGATGGCTTTTTAGAGCAGCTCATGGTTAAGCCCATTATAGTCTCAGTTATTCTGGATTAGGTGTTGTGCAATGAACCAGAATTGATCAGAGACCTTCAGGTAAAGAACCCTCAAGATAGAGTGATCATAACATGATCAAATTCACCCTGTAATTTAAGAAGGAGAAGCTAAAGTCAGAGCTATCAGTATTACAGTGGAGTAAGAGGAATTACAGAGGCATGAGAGAGGAATTGGCCAGTATTGACTGGAAAAAAACACTGGCAGGGATGACAGCACATCAACAATGGCTGGAATTTGTGGAAGAAATAAGGAAGGTAGAGGAAATAGACATCCCAAAGAGGAAGAAGTATTTTAAAGGAAAGTTGACACAACTGTGGCTAAATCAAAGCCAATATTAAAGCCAAAGAGAGGGATGTTACAGAGCAAAAATTAATGGGAAGTTAGAGGATTGGGAAGCTTTTAAAAACCAATAGAAAGCAACTAAAAAAGTCATTAAGAAGGTAAAGATGAAATATGAAAGCTAGCCAATAATATTATAGAAGATACAAAAAGTTTCTTCAGATACATAAAGTGGAAAAGAGAAGTGAGTTTGGATCTTGGACCGTTGGTGCTGGAGTCATAGTATTAGAGGACAATGAAATTGTGAATGACCTGAATAAGAATTTTGCATGAGTCTTCACTGTGGAAGACATTAATTGAATTGAATTTGAATTGAATTGACTTTATTTCTTACATCCTTCACATGCACGAGGAGTAGAAGGCTTTACGTTACATCACCATCTAAATGTGAAATCATAGTAATTTATAATGATTTATAATAAATAGAACAGTTAATGTAACATAGAAATACACTCAAATCAGCGTGAGTTAATCAGTCTGATGGCCTGGTGGAAGACACTGTCCCGGAGCCTGTTGGTTCTGACTGTTATTTTGCGATACCATTTCCTGGATGGTAGCAGCTGGAATAGATTGTGGTTGTGGTGATTCGGGTCCCCAATGATTTTACAGGCCCTTTTTTCACACCTGTCTTTGTAAATGTCCTGAATGATGGGAAGTTCACAACTACAAATATGCTGGGCCGTCCACACCATTCTCTGCAGAGCCCTGCGATTGAGGGAAGTACAGTTCCCATACAAGGCAGTGATGCAGCCAGTCAGGCTGCTCGCAATTGTGCCCCTGTAGATAGTTCTTAGGATATAGGGGTCCATACCAAACTTCTTCAACTGTCTGAGGTGAAAGAAGTGTTGTTGTGTCTTTTTCACCACACAGCTGGTGTGTACAGACCACATGAGGTCCTCGGTGATGTGGATGCTGAGGAACTTAAAGCTGTTTAACGTGGAAGTTCCAGGTGTCACAGGGCATGAAGTGTGTGAAGTTAACATAACTAGAGAGAAGGTTCTTGAGGAAATGAAAGGACTGAAGATAAGTCACCTGGACCAGTTGGTGTACACCCCAGGGTTCTGAAAGAGGTGGCTGAAGAGATTGTGGAGGCATTAGTAATGATTTTTCAAGAATCACTGGATTCTGGAATGGTTCCGGAAGACTGGAAAATTGCAAATGGTACTCCACTCTTCAAGAAAGGAGAGAAGCAAAAGAAAGGAAATTATAGGTCAGTTAGTTCAACCTCAGTGGCTGGAAAGATGACTAAGTTGATTATTAAGTATGAGGTCTCAGGGTACTTGGAGGCTCATGAAAAATTAGGCCGTAGTCAGCATGGTTTCAAGGGAAAATCTTGCTTGACAAATCTGTTGGAATTCTTTGAAGAAATAACAAGCAGGATAGACAAAAGAGAATTTGTTGATGTTATGCACTTGGATTTCAGAAGGCCTTTGACGAGATGCCACCCATGAGGCTGCTAAACAAGTTATGAGCCCATGGTATTACAGGAAAGATTCTAGCAAGGATAAAGCAATGGCTGATTGGCAGGAAGCAAAGAGTGGGAATAAATAGAGACTTTTTTGGTTAGCTGACAGTAACTAGTAGCGTTCCACAGGGGTCTGGGTTGGGATTGATTCTTTTTATGTTATATGTCAATTATTTGGGTGATGCAATTGATGGCATTGTTGCAATGTTTGCAGATGATATGAAAATAAGTGAAGCAGGTAGTTTTGCGGAAGTAGAGAGGCTACAGAAGGACTTCAACAAATTAGGAGAATGGGCATAGAAATAGCAGATGGAATACAGTGTTGGGAAGTGTATGTCCATGCACTTAGTTAGAAGAAATGAAAGGTTTGGCTATTTTCTAAATGGAGAGAAAAACAAAAAAACTGCAGTGCAAAGGGACTTAGAAGTCTTTGTGCAGGATTCCCTAAAGATTAATTTACAGGTTGTGACTGTGGGGAGGAAAACAAATGCGATGTTAGCATTCATTTCAAGGGAACTAGAATATAAAAGCAGGGATGTAATGTTGAGACTTTATAAATCACTGGTGACACTTCACTTGGAGTACTGAGAGCTATTTTGGGCCCCTTATCTTAGAAATGATGTGCTGAAACTGGAGAGGGTTCAAAGGGAGTTCATGAAAATGATTCCAGGATTGAATGACTTGTCATATGAAAAGTGCTTGATGTCTCTGGCCTGCATTCACTAGAATTCAGAACAATGATGGGTGACCTCTTTAGTGAAAAGCCTTGATAGAGTGCCTGTGGAGAGGATGTTTCCTATGGTGGGAAAGTCTAAGACCAGAGGACCCAGCCTCAGAATTAAGGGGCGTCCTTTTGGAAGGGAGATGAGGAGGAATTTATTTACCCTGTGAGTGGTATTCTGTGGAATTCTTTGCCACAGTCAGCTGTGGAGGCCGTCTTTATATATATTTAAAGCAGAAGTTGATAGATTCTTGATTGGTCAGGGCGTGAAGGGATATGGGGAGAAGGCAGGTGATTGAGGTTGAGAAGAAAATTGGATCAGACATGATGAAATGGCAGAGCAGACTCAATGGGCCAATGTCTTAATTCTGCTCCCATATCTTATAGTCGCATGGTCTTATGGTCTTATATAGCTCTGATACAACACAATACAGTCATAAAACCATATTAGCATAGGTCCCTGAGTGGTATGGCTTTATGATTGATGGTGCATGGGTGTTTTTTCCTGGAGCCGCAATCCTGTAAGACTAAGCACATAACAGTTCCTCATCTCATGCCGGGTCAGTTGCTAGTGAAGGTAATCCAGTCTAACTTGTAACTTTGCAGTTTACTGTTTACCGGCACTGCACTTTCTCTGAACAATAACACTTTTTTCTGCACTTTGTTATTGTTTACCCTTGTGTTAGCTCAATGCAATGTTGTAATGAATTGATCTATACAGCTGGTATGCAGGACAAATCTTTCACTGTACCTCAGTACATCTGACAACAATAAACCAATTTACAAATGTATTTTTGCTCCAGATTTATTTTTCATAGCAACTGGATCACACGGTGTGCCAATGTGAGATCTATTCTGGATAGACATGGAAGTGCAGAGATCCATTTCACACAATGATTACTGTTCATATCAATTCCTGAAATCAGTCTTAAGCTTGTCTTTTACTAATTTGAACTAATCTATTTATCTTCCTGTCACAACTTAATTTGAAAGCACGCTCAAGTTTTCCCAAGTTACTGTTTCATTAACTTTTGCTGAGTTGCATCTTTCTTTAAAACGATTTCTCTATTGTATTCTTTCAGGTCTGAACGGGACACATCTTTCCAGTTTTCCCTCATAATTCAGTCTGTTGAAGTTATTGATCTGTTTCAGTGCTCTTACCTGCACCATTTCCAGGGTATTAGTGATTTCAGCCGCTCAGTGACATCAAAGTGGAAGAGCACTAAGTCAGAGCTCCATATTATACGACATGTCTTTTTATTACTTGAATTCCCCTTGTTTTATTGCACCGTTCAGATTTCCACATGCTTTGTTGACTGCTGCACCATGTAACACACAGGCATTTAATACTTGTAATTACTGGAACACAAATTGTGTGGACAGACTACTAAACCCAATGCTTCCAAGCTGATACAATCACCAAAATGTTGAGATTGTATTTGGTTGTACTTTAAGATACATGTTTGGTCTTTATCTTAACTTCATACTGTGCTGCACTCCTTATGTTAACAAAGTGCATTCTATTATATGAGAGAATTCCAAAAAGAGATACACGTTTGATCTTAGATTCAATAAAATTCAAGGTTTTATTTTCTTTCTTATAAAAATTGAGGAAATTTGATAAAAATGTTAACTATGGTAAATAGTTAAAACAGGCTCAAAGTACAAATGTATTATGAGGCGTACAGATCTTGCACAAAGTGTCACATTTCCAAATTAATTACATTAGAATAACCTGTAAATGCTAGAAGAAACTTCTTAATTATTGAATCCTTGATAAGCAAGCAGAAAAGTTTACCCGCATAAGATTTATTATGGTCACTGGGCTTTGAGCCTGTTCCAACACAAAAAAAAACCTTGGGATGGGTGAGACATGCAACCAAATAAAGAGAAGAGGAGACAGCCAGTGACATTACATCCAACAGCAACAGGTTCATCAACATATAAAGCAGTCACTTCCTGTCACCTGCGATGGCCTGCACCCCCATGCCACGCCTGGCCATCGTAAGTCTGAGCTGAGTGGCCACACAACACGCCTCAACCTGCCCAACACTATCTCTCACAGACACATCAGCTCACTCAGCTCTGAAGCATATGGCGATGAGATCACCGTGCCCGCTTCACTGCTTGCAGGGGCATCAGCAGAAGGGTAAGCCCTTAACCCGGCATAGTGGCACGCAGCAGTGAGAAGGGTAGGAGTTCACACCAGGTTGCTGGCATCCAGGTTATGGGTTCGATGGTGCACAGCAGTGGGGACAGTCAGGGTTCACAGTAGGTCCCTGACATCAATGTTATAGGTTCACCAGCACACAGCAGTGGGACAGTCAGGGTTCACAGTAGGTCCCTGACACAGGAGGGCTGTCAGTGGTGCATCGAAAATGCTTTAATGACCCCTACTAGGCTGATTACAAAAGCACTCTTATGGGAATCTGCGTTAAAGACCCGACCACAGGAGTCTGTGCATGCATTTATTTTATTTCCCATAACTCACAGGCTGGCAGAACACAGTCCAAAAGCCAATAGGGAAAACACTCACAAGGTGCTGAAGGAACTCAGTGGTTCAGGCAGCTTCTATGGTAGGGAATAAGCATTCGACATTTCAGGCCAAGACCTTGACCTTGGCCTGCTGAATTCCTCCAGCATCATGTGTGTGTTGCAATGGGTTTCCAACATCTACAAATTCTCTTGTGTTGAGAAAGGGGAGTATGTGTCTTCTCTATGTATGGCCACCCGTAACCCACAAACCCGCACACATTGTAAGTGGCCCATGCTAGACCACTATTCAGTACAGATTTCCTGTGCGACAAAGGACTGTTTGTAGGTCTTAAGAAGTGTTGGCTTGTGCACACAAAAAAAACTTTGGGTCGTTACCCTGTACCTCCGGTAAGTTCCCCCCAACTCTGTCTAGCACACGTACCACCACATGTCAATTCACTCACCTGTTGGGCAAATACCCAAAATCTCACCAAGCCCACATTTTCTACTACAGTCACAAAGCTTAGGGTTGACTCTCTCTACACCCGTGACTGTGTGATGAGGCACAACTCAAACAGCATCTACAGTATACATTTGCTGATGATACAGCCATCTCTGGCAGTATCTCAGATGGTGATGACAGTGTGTACAGGAGCGAGATATAAAAGTTAATTGAGTAGTGTCACAGCAACAACCTTGCACTCAACATCAGTTAAGATGAAAGAGCTGATTGTGGACTTCAGGAAGGGTAAGACGAGAGAAAACAAACCAATCCTCAGAAGGATCAGAAGTGGAGAGAGTGAGCAACTTCAATTTCCTGGATGTCAAGATTTCTGATGATCTAACCTGGCACCAACATGTCGATGCAGCTATGAAGAAGGCAAGACAGAGGCTATATTTCTTCAGGAGTTTGAGGAGATTTGGTTTGCCAACTAAAAGACTTGAAAACTTCTAAAATATGTACCATGGAGAGCATTCTGACCGGCTGCATCACCACCTGGTATGAAGAGGGCTACTGCACAAAATAGAAGCAAGTTGCAGAAACTTGTAAAATTAGTCAGTTCTATCATGGGCACCAGCCTTCGTAGTATCCAAGACATCTTCAAGGATTTTTGCCTTAGGAAGGCAGCATCAATCATTAAGTATCTCCACCACCCAACACATGCCCCTTTCACACTTTTACTTTTGGGAAGGCGGAACTGAATCCTGAAGGCACACACTCAGTGCTTCAGGAACAGCTTCTACCCCCCTGCCATCAGATTTCTAAATGGACATTGAACCTATGATCACCATCTCACTACTTATTTATTTTTGTTTTTATTTTAACTTAGCTATTTAATAGATATACAGATATAGATAGAGATACAGGTGTGTGTGTGTGTATATATATATATATATATATATATATATATATATATATGTGTGTGTGTGTGTGTGTGTATACACACACACACTTAATGTGACTCATTTTTTTTCTATTTATTTATAATGTATTTCATTGTACTGTTGCCATAAAGTTGAAAAATTTCACAACATATCCTGGTGATATTAAATCTGATTCTGAGCATCACCTTTACACAACTGGCTTGCCAGTCCACCCTTGTGTGTGTAAACTAGATTCAGAAAAGCTGGCCAGTGCAAAGGCTAAGCTTGCAGACATGGAAATGCTTGGCATTGTATACAGGTCGAATAGCCCTTGGATTTCACTCCTCCACATGGTCCTTAAGCCTAATTCAATTGAATTGACTATTTCTTACATCCTTCACATACATGAGGTGTAAAAATCTTTACATTATGTCTCCACCTAAAGGTACAATGTACAATCATAGTAATTTATAATAAATAGAACAGTCAATGTAATATCGAGTACACTCAAACCAGGGTGAATTAATTAGTCAGATGGCCTGGCGGAAGAAGCTGTCCCAATGCCTGTCGGTTCAAGCTTTCCATTTCCCAAATGGTAGCAGCTGGAATAGATTGTGGTCAGGGTGATTTGGGTTCTTAATGATCCTTTGGGCCCTTTTTTCACACGTCTTTGTAAATGTCCTGAATCATGGGAAATTCAGAACAACAGATGCGCTGGGCTGTCCACACCACTCTCTGCAGAGTCCTGCGATTAAGGGAGGTACAGTTCCCATACCATGCAGTGATGCAGCCAGTCAGGATGCTCTCAATTATGCCCCTGTAGAAAATTCTTACGATTTGCTGGCCCATACCAAACTTTCTCAACCGTCTGAGGTGAAAGAGGTTCTACCGTCTGAGATTCTACCTTTTTCACCGCACAGTTGTTGTGTACAGACCATGTGAGGTCCTCGATGATGTGGATGCCGAGGAATTTAAAGCTGTTTACCTTCTCAACCATTGATGTCAATAGGAGTTAGCCCACCTGCATTCTTCCTGTAGTCCACAAACAGCTCCTTTGTTTTTGCGACATTGAGGGAGAGGTTGCTTTCTTGACACCACTGTGTCAGAGAGATGACTTTCTTCCCTGTAGGCCACCTCATTATTGTTTGAGATTAAGCCAATCAATGTAGTGTCACCGGCAAGTTTAATTAGCAGATTAGAGCTACGGGTGGCGACACAGTCATGGGTATACATGGAGTAAAAGATGGGACTCAGTATGTAGCTCTGAGGGGCTCCTGTATTGAGAGTCAGAGGGGTGGAGATGAGGGAGCCCACTCTTACAACCTGCCAGCGATCTGACAGGAAGTCCAGGATCCAGCTGCACAAGGCAGGGTCAAGGCCGAGGTCTCTGAGCTTCTTGTCGAGCCTGGAGGGAACTATGGTGTTGAATGCTGAACTGTAGTCCAATAACAACATTCTTACATAAGCATCCTTTTCCAGATGTGTAAGGACAGTATGTAGATCAGTGGCTATTGCGTCGTCTGTCAATTGGTTGTGTCAGTAGGTGAATTGTAGGGGGTCCAGTTTGGGTGGTAGCAAGCTGCAGATGTAATCCTTGACCAGCCTCTCAAAGCGTTTGCTTATTATTGAGGTGAGTGCAACATGACGCAAGTCGTTCAGTCATGTTACCTTGGTCTTTTTTTTTTGTACAGGGACAATGGTGGATAATTTGAAGCAGGAGAACACTCTACACTGGGAGAGGGAAAGATCAAAAATGTCTGTAAACACGCCTGCCAGATGTGCTGCGTATATTCCGAGTAGTCGCCCTGGGACCTAATGGGGGCTGCTGTCCATGCAGGTTAATGAGGCTGCCACCTCCAATGTTTACCCAGTGCCACATATTCAAGGCTTTTTGGCACATTTAGCCAGAAAGGTAATTTTTTTTTCTAAAGTGGACTACCATCAAGTGCCTGTGTACACTAGCGACATTCCCAAAACTGCTGTTATAACCCCTTTTGGCCTACTTGATTTTCTGAACGTGCCATTTGAACTAAAGAATGCAACACAGGCATTCCAGCTACTAATGGACTCAGTGTTAACAGACTTAGATTTTATTTTTGTTTACCTGGACAACATTCTTGTCAGCAGCACATCCAAAACTGAACACCTATTACATCTCTGCACACTTTGAGTGCTTAAGCCAACATGGGTGATTATTCACCCTGCTAAATGCCAGTTTGGGCTGTCTACTGTTGACTTTCTTGGCCACCACATCTCTGCAGTAGACACAACACCCCTGCCATCTAAAGTCACTGCAGATGTGACTATTTCATTTCCACCGCCTGCGTTGATTACAGTATGAACTAAGGAACCGCAACACTACTGCCTTCTGGTGAACTTTCCACTGCCCCGCACTACCAAAACACTGCAAGAGTATTTAGGTATGGTGAATTTCTATCACTGCTTTATTCCATGAGCTGCTGAGCTTAGACTCTTAAAGGCAATGTCCCTAATTGCATGCGTGAGCCATCAGCAGACGTGAGCAGAGTATTTGATGACACCAAACCAGCTCTTTCGAATGCAACCCTACTAGCACACTCGTTCCCCAACAGACCTGTAGCCATCACTACAGAGGCCTCAGTCTATGCTCTAGGTTCTATGGACGAACAGTCTGTTGAAGGCATGTGGGAGCTGCTCCCCTTCTTCAGCCAGCAGCTCTGCCCAGCCCCAAGTGGAAGTACTGCATGCTTGACCATGAGTTCCTCAGTCTCTAAATAGCCATCCATCATTTTTACTTTCTACTGGATGGTCGGAATTTCACAGCATTCATTGGCCACAAATGCTTAAGAGGCAGTTAGCATAATATGATCGAATTGACTCTGCAATTTGAAAGGGAGAAACTAACGTGAGATGCATAGGGTAATAGGTGACAACTGACACAATTGTTCATAATAGAAGCTATTCCGCATGATTCACAAAGACTGTCATTCTGTTCTGTTCACTTTAAGAGATGGTGTCTGACGTAATGACACCAGTCTAAGGCAACCATTTTTAGTTTGTTCATAATGGAAGTAAAGACCTGCAATTGTTGTTAAGCACATAAAATGACTCCTGCATGTTTTATTCACAAAATCCTAGAGATGTATCAGTGGAATAAAGGGAATTATAGAAGCATGAGAGAGGAGCTGGCCAAAGTTGAATGGAAGGGGACACAAGCAGGGATGATGTTAGAACAGCAATGGCTGGAGTTTCTGCAAGAAATTCAGAAGCAGCAGGATAGATACATTCCAAAGAAGTAGTATTCTAAATGCAGGATGATGCAACTGTGACTCAAACTATTGTAATGTGAGTATTATTAATCGTAAAGTAGAAGTTACCACACAAACAACATAAAAGCAAAAGAAAGGGCAGAAAATAGAGCAACAATTAGTGCAAAGTTATAGAGTTGGGAAACTTTTAAAAACCAACAGGAAGCAACTACAAAAACCACAAAGAGGGAAAAGATGAAATATCGTTTCAAAAGATAAAGGTAAGGTAATCAATAATATCAAAGAGGATACTACAAGAATATATACTTTAATATATATATAACCTGTAATGATTTAAAGAATGCTTAATCAAACAATATATTTACAACGTTACTCAAAAATTACTGAAAAATTAAATACCCAACACTCCTCCCTGCTTAAGTATAAATTCTAATTCAATATAGAATGAAACTCATCTCAAATATATAACGTTTTCCTCTCTAGTATATAAATATTCAAAAATGCTGGCCAGTTTTTGCTAATGTGGAAATGCTTGGCATTGTATTCAAGCTGAATAGCCCTTGGGTTTCACCCCTCCATATGGTCCCCAAGCCTGATGGAAGTTGCTGTCCACTCAGCGATTACCACCACCTTAGCGGGGCCATCACCCAAATATATGTATATATTCTCAATAAAGGTATTTACCCTCTTGGAAGTATGAGTTTTTTTTACAACATTACATCACAGTGTATTTAATTTGGCTTTTTTTGTCACTGATCAACAGAAAAAGACTCTTTCATGTCAAAGTGAAAACAGACCTCTAAAAAAAATAATCTAAATTATACATTTGTTAATTACAAAATAATTGCACAAGCTTTCACCCCTTCAAGTCGGTATTTAGCAGATGCAGCAATTACAGCCTTGAGTCCGTGTGGATAGGCCTCAATCAGCTTTGCACATCTACACACTGCAAATTTCCCCGAATCTTCTTTACAAAACTACTCACCCTCTGTCAGATTGCATAGGGATTGTGAGTGAACAGATCTTTTCAAGTCCAGCCACAAATTCTCAATTGGATTGAAGACTGGACTCTGACTTGGCCACTCCAGGACATTGACTTTGTTGTTTTTAAGCCACTCCTGTGTAGCTTTGGCTTAATGCTTGGGGTCATTGTCTTGTTGGAAAGCAAATCTTCTCCCAAGTCACAGTTTTCTTGCAGACTGCTTCAAGTTTTCCTCTAGGAGTTCTCTGTATTTTGCAGCTTTCATTTTACCCTCTACCTTCGCAAACCTTCTAGGGCCTGCTGCAGTGAAGCGACCACACCATACCTCACAGTAGGGATAGTATGTTGTTGATTATATTCAGTATTTGGCTTTCTCCAAACATAGTGTCTAGTCCAATTGCAAAAAAAGCCCAATTTTTGTTTCATCAGACCATAGAATCTTCTTCCACCTGACTTCAGAGTCTCTCACATGCCTTCTGGTAAACTCTAGCCAAGATTTCATATTTCTCTTTGTCTCTCTCCCATAAAGCTGCGACTGGTGAAGGACCTGGGCAACAGCTGCGTATGCAGCCCCTCCCATCCCAGCCACTGAAGTTTGAAATTTACAACGGTGCCATATTCCTTCCAATTCTTGATGACTGGCTTAACTGTATTCCAAGGGATATTTAGTGACTTGGAAATTTTCTTGTAACCATCTCCTCACTTGTGCTTTTCAATAACTGTTTTCACAGAGTTGATTGCAGTGTTTTTTTTTGACTTCATGGTGTAGGTTTTACCAGGATACTGACTCATCAGCAGTTGGACCTTCCAGATACAGGAGTATTTTTACTATAATCAATCGACACTCCCCAACCGCACAGAGGTGATCTCCTTTTAACTAATTATGTGACTTTGAAAACCAATTGGCTGCACCAGTGATGATTTGGTGTGTCATATTAAAGGGGGTGAATACTTATGCAATCAACTATTTTGTGTTTTATATTTGTAATTAATTTAGATCACTTGAAAAGATCTGTTTTTACTTTGACAGAAAAAAGTCTTTGTTTGTTGATCTGTGTCAAAAAATGCCAAATTAAATTGACTGTGGTTCAATGCTGTAAAGCAATACAACAGAAAAGGTTCCAAGAGGGGCGAATACTTTTTATAAGCACTGTATATATACAAACATAGTATACTATGCAATATAAGTGTGATATACACATCCACAGCATTGTAAATTTTAAATTGTTCCATTTAGCTCTGGAGATTTAATTGCTGTGGAGGATTTCTTATTCTTGTGAGATAATATTTTTCCTTACCAGTGAGGATAATCTGCTTTGCAGGTAAGACCTGTGGCTATGAAACTACCTCAGACTTGTGGCTTCCTCCATAGTGGTTGTAGGAATTGACTCTGGCATTGTAAGACGTGGTTTAACAGTTCTGGGCTCCTTTCTTATCTAATGATTGACTTTGCTCTCCTCAACTGATCGATGGGTCATCTCCAGATGACATCAGACACAATCTCCGCTGTATAAAAAAGTGGTCCAGTTCCGTCTTTCATTCCTCCAAGTACCCACTTTTGATCACCTCTGTATCCCTCACCAGGACTGCTTGTCTTGAAATGATGCATCAAACCTCCTTGTTTGAGGAGCCTTAAATTTGTCTCAGCTTTTAAAAACCAACAGGAAGCAACTAAAAAAGCCACAAAGAGGGAAAAGGTGAAATATCTTTTCAAAAGGTGAAGGTAAGCTAGCCAAAGATATCAAAGAGAATACCAAAGTATTTTCAGAGAGAATGTATAAATAGTAAAAGAGAGATGAGTAGATACTGGATGCTGGAAAATGACACAGTTAGTAATGGGTGACAAGTAAATGGCGGACAAACTAAATAAGAATTTTGCACCTGTCTTCACTGTGGAAGCTACTAACAGTATGTTGCAAGTTTGAGAGTGTCGGAGGGCAGAAGTGAGTGCAATTGCTATTACTGGGAAAAAGATGCTTGGGAAGTTGAAAGGTATGAAGTTAGATAAGTCACCTAGACCAGATGGACTACACCCAGGGTTCTGAAGAGGTGGCTGAATAGATTGTGGAGGCATTGTAATGATCTTACAAGAATCACTAGATTCTGGCATGATTCGAGAAGACTAGAAAATTGCAGATGTCAGAATGGGCAAAATGTGAAAATGCTCAAAGAAGTGGCAGATGGAGTACAGTGACGGGAAGGGTAAGGTCAGGCATTTTGGTAGATGGAGCAAAGACAAAGGCTGTTTTCTAAACAGAGAAAATGCAAAACCCTGAGGCGCAAAGGGACTTATGGGTCTTCGTGCAGGATTCCCTAAAGGTTAAGACTATAAGACAAAAAGCCATTGGAGCAGAATTAAGCCATTTGGCCCATCAAGTCTGCTCCAGCATTTCATCATGGCTGATCCATTTCCCTCTCAAAACCGTTCTCCTGTCTTCTTCCCATAAATATTCACACCCTGACTCATCAAGAATCTATCAAACTCCACTTTAAATCCACTCACTGACCTGGCCTCCACAGCTGCCTGTGACAATGAATTCCACAGATTCACCACCATCTGGCTAAAGAAATTCCTCTTCGTCTCCATTCTAAATAGACATCCCTCCGATCTGAGGTTGTGCCCTCTGGTCACCATTTTAGGAAACATCCACTCGGTATCCACTCTCTCTAGGCTTTTCAACATTCGGTAAATTGGAAAGACATTTGGCCCTTCCCCATTCTTCTAAATCCGGCAAGTACAGGTCCAGAGCCATCAAACCACATATGATAAGCCTTACAATTCCAGTACCCTTTTTTGTAATACTTCTTTAAACCCGCTCCAATGTCAGCACGTACTTTCTTATTTAAGGGCCCCAAAACTGCTCACAATACTCCAAGTGAGGCCTCTCTACGGCCTTATAAAGCCTCAGCATTACATCCTCGTTTTTATATTCTAGTCCTATCGAAATGAATGTTAACATTGCCCTTTCTCACCACCGACACAACTGGCAAGTAAATCTTTAGGGAGTCCTACACAAGACACCCAAGTCCCTTTGTTCCTCAGATTTTTGAAATTTCTCCCATTTTGAAAATGGTTTACACTTTTATTCCTTCTACCAGAGTGCATAACCATAGTCTTCCTGACACTGTATTCCATCTGCCACTTCTTTGCCCAGTCCCCTAATCGGTCCAAGTACTTCTGCGGCTACACTGCTTCTCAAAGCTACCTGACCCTTCACCCATCTTCATATTGTCGGCAAACCTGGCCACAAAGCTATCAATTCCATCATCCAAATCAGTGACGTACAACGTAAAAAGATGCATTTCCAACACTGACCCCTGCAGAACACCACTATTTACCGGTAGCCAATCAAACAAAGCTCACTTTATTTGCACTCTTTGTCTCCTGCCAATCAGCCAATGCTCTATCTAAGCTAGTACCTTTCCTGGGCTCTTATCCAACCAAGCATCTTCAGGCATGGCACCTTATCAAAGTCCTTTTGAAAATCCTCACAACATCCATCAGTTCTCCTTTGTCTATCCTGCTCGTTATTTTTTAGCGGTCATTTTCCAGTAGTCCGATATCTATTCTTGTGTTTATTTTACTCTTATTATACCTGAAAAGACATTTCTTATTATGTTTTTAGTATTATGGTATTATAAAAGGCTCTTTGATATTATTGGCTAGTTTACCTGCATATTTCATCTTTTCACTCCTTATGACTTTTAATTGTCTTTTAATTAATTTGCAGTTTGAGTCGGCAAATGCAATGCAAGGATTCACTTCAAGAGGACGATAGCAAGGATGCAATGCTGTGGCTTTATAAGGCAGTAGTGAGGCCTCACTTGGAGTATTGTGAGCAGTTTTATAGCCCCTTATCTAAGAAAGGATGAGCTGACATTGGAGAGGGTTCAGAGGAGCTTCATGAGAGTGATTCTGGGAATGAAAGGGTTATTGAATGAGGCATGTTTGGCTCTGGGCCTGTAATCACTGGAGTTTAGAAGAATGAGGGGGATCTCACTGAAACCTATCGGATGTTGAAAGGCCTAGATAGAGTGGGTGTGGAGAGGATGTTTCCTGTAGGTGGAGGGTATAGGACACAATGTGCACAGCCTCAGAATAGAGATACACCCGTTTAGAATGGAGATATAAAGGAATTGCTTTAGCCAGAGGGTAATAAATCTGTGGAATTTGTTGCCACGGACTACTGTGGAGGCCAAGTCATTGGGTCTATTTAAGGCGGAAGTTGATAGGTTCTTGATTAGTCAGGGCATGAAAAGTTACGGGCAGAAAGGAGAATGGGGTTGAGACAGAAAATGGATTAGCCGTGATAAAATGGCGGAGCAAACATGATGGGCCTAATGGCCTAATTATACTCCTATCTCTTTGTCATATGGTTTCAATCAGATATGGATATATTTGCAGTGAAGCATAGGCAAAATTGTTTTTTGTGCATTATTGATGTAAAATGAGTCACATTTCTAGGTATGTACATGTATATCCATGTGTTGTTGCCATTCATGTATGGTCACCACTTATAAATGTCAGATGATGATGTGGAGCGATGTCAGCTTTACTGTAGCTGTGGTCATTTTTAGCCAGTACTCCAGGAGGACAGTTGAGCTGTCCTGGTACTTGGAAGAAGGTGAATCATGGTAGGAATACACCCCTGTGAAAAGCAAAACATCTTCAATGCTTTAAGTTGTAAAAAAATATATTTTATCTTATGTCAAGACACTGCACGGTAAGTACCCTTTTGGCCTAGTGAGCCACAGCGCCCAGCATTCTACCTATTTAACCTGTGGAGGCACAGGAGGATAGGGTCGTAAAGAAAGCTTCTGGCCCATTGGCCTTCATAAATCAAAGTATTGGGTACAGGAGATGGGATGTTATATTGAAGTTGTTTAAGACATTGGTGAGGCCTAATTTGGAGTATTGGGTGCAATTTTGGTCACCTACCTACAGGAGATGTGTACATAAGTTTGAAAGAGCAGAGAGAAAATTTACAAGGGTGTTGCCGGTCCTGGAAGACATGAGTTATAAGAAAAGATTTAATAAGTTAGGACTTTAATACTTGGAACGTAGGAGATTGAGGGGAGATATGATAGTGGTATACAAAATTATGAGGGGTATAGACAGGGTAATGCAAGAAGGCTTTTTCCACTGAAGTTGAATGGGACTGGAACTAAGATCATGGTTAAGGGTGAAAGGTGAAAAGTTTAAGGGAAACATGTGAGGAAACCTCCTCACTTGGAGGATGATAAGAGTATGGAATAAGCTGCCAGTGCAGGTGGTGGATGCAAGCTCGATTTCAATGTTTAAGAAGTTTGGATAGGATTTGTACATGGATGCCAGTCTGGATGCAGGTCAATGAGTGTAGCCGATTTAAATGGTTTGACATTGTCTAGCTGGTCCAAAGGGCCTGTTTCTGTGCTGACTCTATGATCACCAGACAATTTACAATGACCAATTAACCTACTGATTGGAATTGGTGAGTCTTTGGATTGTGGGAGGAAACTGGAGCATCTGGAGAAAACCCATGCGCTCACAGGAGAATGCACAAACTTCTATACAGACGGCGCCTGAACTGATCTCTGAATTCTGATGCCTCAAGCTGTAATACTGTTGCATTAAGTGCTACACGACTGAGGCTCCCTATATGATCTTGTGACTCCCTGAACCACAGAAGTCCTGGAACCATATTCTGTTCCTGACATTAGTACAAATTGGACATAACTGAGCATGAAGAATCAGAAACCTCTTAATCATTTACCCACTAACAAAACTTCATTCTGTTCTATTGAAATCTACAATTTTGTTTTGATTGTTTTGTTCATCGTCTGTGTCACTGGACACATTGGTATTTTCTTGTCCATCCCAGCGTGCTCCTGAACTGAATAATAAACCACTTTGGATAAGAATGGTCAATTTGCTTTCCTGATAGACATCAGTGAAGAAGAAGATTTATTAACAAAAATCCACTAGTTTTGTGACTTGCTTTAATTCCAGTTTGTGCAGTGGTAATTGAACTTGTGTCCTGTTCAAAGGTCCTCAATTCTGGCTTTTAGTCCAACAACTTAATGTAGTAATAACTATTATGATACCAAGTCCATTAGTTATTACTACAGTGCAGATAAATAAATATTTAGAAGGATACCAGATAAAATAAACTTTATAAAATGATATCATTTTATTTCAATTAAGGAATAATATAGTAAGGTTTTATTTTTTAAAAGGCATTTGAATAAAGATTTCTGCTCTTAACGCTAGAACACTATTTAAATTACATGAACATATCAATCATGCATAAAGTCTTATTATTTTACTTTATGAAAATATGCCACAAGAGAAGAATTTATTGTACTCCTGTCCAACCATGTAGTTCAATACATGGTCTCACTAATCAAAAATCACAGCTCTGTTCTGTTTTAGTGAAAACAGTTTCATCTATTTCCAATCAGTTACTTCAAATCACATGTTCTTGTTATTCTTATTCATATCTAATGTTACCTGGCAAATCCTGATGAGAATGTTGAAACCATAGCAATTCAGATAGTTTAGACCAGGAACCTCTCAGATATCCTTTATGTTATATATATATATATATATATATATATATATAAATAACATGTTATTTATATATAACATGTATATATATAACATAACATAAATAACGACACGCAGTCGGTAAGTCGTTTCGAGACTAGTTTATTCAAACTTCACGGCGCTGGCATTTAATCCCTAGCGCCTGCCCTCTCCGGGCAGAAATGACATCAGAGGTGCATTACCAAAGTCTCCCCCCGTGCGCTGGCTATTTGTGAGCTGGTTCGCCTGCGCAGAAAGTGGGTCGCCACATAACCCCCCCCCCCCCCAGAACCGGCGATACACCCCCCAATGTCCACAGTCTGGATCAGCCTCTGTTTGGGAGGTCTGCCTCTGCGCCGCGGTGCCTGAACCTCGACCGGCTGCGCCAAGTCCACATGGGCTGGTTTGAGTCGGTCCACCGTGAAAACCTCCTCTCTCCCCCCAATGTCCAGAACGTACGTGGACCCATTGTTGTTGATCACCTTGAACGGCCCCTCGTACGGCCGCTGTAGCGGTGCCCGGTGTCCGCCCCTTCGTACAAACACAAACTTATAGTTCTGCAGGTCTTTGGGTACGTAGGTCGGGGTCCGTCCGTGCTGTGAAGTTGGTACGGGGGCCAGGTTGCCGAGCCTTTCGCGTAGTCTATCCAGGACTGCTGCGGGTTCTTCCTCATGCCCCCTTGGGGCTGGTATGAACTCTCCTGGGACAGCCAGGGGCGCGCCGTACACCAACTCGGCCAACGAGGCGTGCAGATCCTCCTTGGGCGCTGTACGAATTCCAAGCAGGACCCAGGGAAGCTCGTCCACCCAGTTAGGTCCTCTCAGGCAGGCCATGAGAGCCGACTTCAAGTGACGGTGGAAGCGTTCCACCAGTCCTTTCGACTGTGGGTGGTAGGCAGTAGTGTGGTGTAGCTGCATTCCCAACAGGCTGGCCACAGCCGACCACAGGCTGGAGGTGAACTGGGTGCCTCTGTCGGAGGTAATGTGAGCTGGTACCCCGAAGCGTGCTACCCAGGTTGCGATCAGTGCTCAGGCGCAGGAATCGGCAGATGTGTCGGTGAGCGGGACCGCCTCTGGCCACCTCGTGAACCGGTCTACCATAGTTAGGAGGTACTGCGCTCCTCAGGACACTGGTAGGGGGCCCACGATATCCACATGAATGTGGTCGAACCTCCAGTGGGTGAGTTCGAACTGCTGCGGTGGGGCTTTGGTGTGCCGCTGCACCTTGGCTGTTTGGCACTGCGCGCACGTTCTGGCCCATTCACTGACCTGCTTTCAAAGTCCGTGCCAAGCGAACTTGCTGGAGACCAGCTAGATGGTTGTCCTGATAGATGGGTGCGCCAAATCATGTTTGGAGTCGAAAACTCGCCGCCTCCAGGCTGCCGGGACGATGGGGCGAGGTTGGCCGGTAGCCACGTCGCACAGGAGGGTCCTCTCACCTGGGCCTATGAGAAAATCCTGCAGCTGCAAACACAAGACTGCAGTCCTGTAGCTGGGCATCTCGTCGTCTGCCTGCTGCGCCTCCGCCAGTGCTGCATAGTCCACCCCCAGGGACAGGGCCTGGACAGCTGGTCTGGAGAGTGCGTCCGCCACGACGTTGTCCTTTCCCGAGACATGCTGGATGTCCGTCATGTACTCGGAGATGTAGGACAGATGTCGCTGCTGGCGAGCTGACCAGGGATCGGACACCTTCGTGAATGCGAAGGTCAATGGTTTGTGGTCCGTGAACGCGGTGAACTGCCTGCCTTCTAAGAAGTACCTGAAATGCCGGATTGCCAGATACAGTGCCAACAGCTCCTGGTCGAAAGCACTGTACTTGAGTTTGGGTGGTCATAGGTGCTTGCTGAAGAACGCCGGGGGTTGCCAGCGCCCCTCGATGAGCTGCTCCAGCACCCCACCGACTGCTGTGTTGGATGCGTCCACCATGAGGGCGGTCGGAACGTCCGTTCTGGGGTGCACCAGCATCGCGGCATCTGCCAAGGCTTCCTTGGCTTTAACGAAAGCAGCCACGGCCTCCTCGTCCCAAGTAATGTCCTTGCCTTTACCCAACATCAGGGTGTACAAAGGGCGTATGATGCGGGCTGCTGAGGGGAGGAAACGGTGGTAGAAGTTCACCATACCAATGAACTCCTGTAGGCCTTTGACCGTGTTGGGCCGGGCAATGTGGCGGATCGTGTCTACCTTGGTGGGAAGAGGTGTTGCCCCGTCTTTGGTAATCCTGTGGCCCAGGAAGTCGATGGTATCAAGACCGAACTGGCATTTGGCAGGGTTGATCGTGAGGCCAAAATCACGCAAGCGGGAGTAGAGCTGGCCCAGGTGGGACAGATGTTCCTGACGACTACTGCTGGCTATAAGGATGTCGTCCAAGTAGATGAACGCAAAGTCCAGGTCGCGTCCCACTGCATCCATTAGCCACTGGAACATCTGTGCGGCATTCTTCAGGCCGAACGGCATTCGGAGGAACTCGAACAGGCCGAACGGGGTGATGAGTGCTGTTTTGGGGATGTCTTCAGGGTGAACCGGGATTTGATGGTATCCCCGGACGAGGTCTACTTTGGAAAAGATTCTTGCCCCGTGCAGGTTTGCTGCAAAGTCCTGTATGTGCGGCATGGGGTAGTGGTCTGGAGTGGTAGCCTCGTTCAGTCTGCGGTAGTCGCCGCATGGTCTCCAGCCCCCTGTTGCTTTGGGCACCATGTGCAGGGGGGAGGCCCACGGCCTGTTGGACCTCCGTACGATCCCCAATTCCTCCATCCTCTTGAACTCCTCCTTCGCCAGGCGGAGCTTTTCCGGGGGGAGCCTTCATGCGTGGGCGTGGAGGGGTGGTCCCTGGGTTGGAATGTGGTCCTGTACCCACTGTCTGGGCATGGCTGCCGTGAACTGCGGTGCCAGAATCGATGGAAAGTCCGCCAGGATTCTGGTGAATTCGTTGTTTGACAGCGTGATGGAGTCCAGGTGTGGGGCTGGCAACTTGGCTTCACCCAGGGAGAACGTCTGGAAAGTCTCAGCATGTACCAGTCTTTTCCCTTGCAAGTCGACCAGCAGGCTGTGAGCTCGCAAGTCCATCCCCAGGAGTGGTTGGGCCACGGCAGCCAGTGTGAAGTCCCACGTGAACCGGCTGGCGCCGAACTGCAGCTGCACTGTGCGGGTGCCATAGGTCCGTATCGTACTGCCATTAGTAGCCCTCAGGGTGGGTCCTGGCTTCCTGTTGCGGGTGTCGTACCCCGTCGGGGGCAAGGCGCTGTCGACCAAGAAGCGGCATCCCGACTGTTTGTCCCAGACGTACAAGAGGCTGTCCTGGTGGCCAGCCGCCATAGTCATTAGCGGCAGCTGGCCCTGACCCTGGCCCTTGCAGGGCGGGCAACAACGGCGTGCTTTTTTGCCCCACCGCTGGCGGTAGAAACACCACTGTTCACTGGCCTCCTCACTCCTGCCTCTGTGTTGTGTGCGCCCCCCGCCCCCCCCCCCGCCGGGCCTGGTCTGGTCTGTTGTTGGGCGTGTGGCCTGGTAATCTAACCGACGGACGCCACGCTCTCCCTCTTGGGTTTCCACAGCACGTCTGCCCGGGCCGCCACCTTCCGGAGGTCGCTGAAATCTGCGTCGGCCAGCAGCAGATGTATGTCCTCCGACAGTCGCTCTAGGAACGCTTGCTCGAACATGAGGCAGGGCTTGCGTCCGTCAGCCAGGGACAGCATCTCGTTCATCAATGCTGACGGCAGTCTATCTCCCAAACCATCCAGGTGAAGCAGGTGGGCGCCCCGCTCACGCCGTGAGAGGCCAAACGTCCCAATGAGCAGTGCTTTTAATGCTTCATATTTGCCTTCTTCCGGGGGCGACTGTATGAAATCCGCAACCTGGGCGACCGTCTCCTGGTCAAGGGCGCTCACCACGTGGTAGTAACGCGTGGAATCGGAGGATATCTGCCGAATCTGGAACTGGGCTTCTGCTTGGCTAAACCACATGTGTGGTCGCAGCGTCCAGAAAGTCTGCAGTTTTAGCGAAACTGCGTGAACAGATGAGGAGTCGGTCATCTTTGGCCCAAATCCCGTTTGGACCATCGGGGTGACCAATGTAGTGATGTGCTACACACAGCGCTGAAATAACGACACGCAGTCAGTAAGTCGTTTCGAGACTAGTTTATTCAAATTTCGCGGCGCTGACATTTAATCTCTAGCGCCCGCCCTTTTCGGGCGGAAATGACATCAGAGGTGCATTACCGAAGTCTCCCCCCGTGCGCTGGCTATTTGTAAGCCGGTTCACCTGCGCAGAAAGTGGGTTGCCACAATATCACTCAGTGGCCACTTTATTACGTACCTCCTGTACATGATAAAGTGGCCATCTGTAGGTAGGCCTCAGCTGTCCATTTTGCTTGAAGCATTGCCCTCTAAATAGCTTTGCAAAGATATCCTCTATCATGGGCAGAGGGTATTTATCTACTTTCAGCAGGGATTAATGGTGAATTTAAAATCACCACAGATCCTGACAGACCCATTCATCTTGGCTACTGGGAGTACGGGCATTGCCTATGGACTCCACTCAACCTTGGAAAGACTTCCTTCAGCTCACTGGCTACTTTATCATGGATAGTATTAGGTATCATGGATAGTATTAGGTATCAGAAGGGCTTTGTAAAAGCTATATGTGGCATATTCATTTAACACTATTTTACCCTATATGTTTGAGTTTTCCAATGCCATCCTTGAACATTGCTGTGGCATCATCCAGTATCTTTCCTAATTTGATTTCTGTTGACTCTATTGCAGGGGATGTGGCATGCAAATAGTGGATGGATCTCCAATCAAAGTGAATTGTCTCAGCCAATCAAAGCTACACATTGCTGGCACTCCCATTTTTATCACATACATGCCCAAGGTGGATGTTGGTTGTTGTATTTCACTGTTACAAATGTCATTCCCATGAGAGTCACCTCCTTTCCATTTGAGATTCTTAGCTGAATATCCATAAATTTCAGTTTAGTACCTTTGAAATGCCATTCAAACTGATTTTACGAAACAACCGAGCCAGTCTCCAATTTCATGTTAATTAATTTTCCTTTCACTTCTAGCATAAGCTATATTGCTTATCCATCATTAGTTTTCATATTGTAAATCTCAAGGCTATGCAGTCTTGTGTCAGTCTCATTGTTACTAGATTTTTCATCAACAGCATGTAAATTACTGCTCTGTTTGAAACTGCAACTTGATTTTATCTTTTTCTCTTCCCTGTGCAGTCCATTTTTTGGCACTCAATGTACTCTTTGTATGTGTCCTATTTTGTTGCATTTTCTGCAGTTTTCACCTTTAAAGCTATGTACATGAGTCCTTGTAAAAACGAGAACACAATTTGTTCGATCAGGCTGGTTTCTACTTAGACATTACAGTTTTGTTCACACTCATTTTCATTCCTGACTGCAACTCAATTGTGTCTCTGACTGATGTTTCCATTGATACAGCAATTTCAACTGCTCTTTTAAATGTGAGTTGTGCTTCGGTTAGGAACGTTTTTTAATGTTTTATTGTAACATTCCAAAAAACCAGCTAATCTCTCAATACATCTTTAGCTCATCATTGAACTAACAATTCTCAGACAATCTCTTCAATTCAGTCACAAATGCTGACAAGGACCCCCCTTCCCCTTGATTCCACAGAAACCAAAAGCGTTCTGTAATCAGCAATGGTTTCATTTCTGAATGATCCTACATTACTTTCACAATATCAGTAAAGCTCATTTCAGTTGGTTTGGATGGAGTATTTAAGCTTCTAAGCAAACTGTATGTCTTTAAGCCCAAGGCACCAGGCAAAACTGGTACTCACTTTTCATTGGCTATTCCATTTGCTTCAAAATACAGCTCAATTCACCCAGTATACAATATCAAATTAGCTCTTGTGCAGATTGACCTGTCTATCTTTCTGGCAGAGCCAGATTTTTAAAAAATTTATGATGATAGGAGGCAGCGAGTGGGAATAAAAGAATCCTTTTCTGGTTGGCTGCTAGTGTCTACTGGTGTTCTGCAGAGTTCGGTGTTGGAACCATTTCTTTTTATGCTGTATATCAATGATTTAGATGATGGAATAAATGGTTTTGTTGCCAAGTTTGCAGATGATATGAAGATTAGTGAAGGGACAGGTAGAGTTGAGAAAACAGGAAGGCTGCAGAATGAGAAATTAGGAGAATGGCGAATGAAATACAATGTTGAAAAATGTACAGTCGTGCCATTTAGTAGTAGATCTGAGGTGCAAAGGGACTTGGGAGTCCTTGTGCAGAACACTCTAAAAGTTAACTTGCAGGTTGAGTCGGTGGTGATGAAGGCAAATGCAATATTAGCATTATCTTCAAGAGGTCTAGAATACAAGAGCAAGGATGTGATGCTGAGGCTTTATAGATAGATAGATAGATAGATAGATAGATAGATAGATACTTTATTCATCCCCATGGGGAAATTCAACTTTTTTTTTCCAATGTCCCATACACTTGTTGTAGCAAAACTAATTACATACAATACTTAACTCAGTAAAAAATATGATATGCATCTAAATCACTATCTCAAAAAGCATTAATAATAGCTTTTAAAAAGTTCTTAAGTCCTGGCGGTAGAATTGTAAAGCCTAATGGCATTGGGGAGTATTGACCTCTTCATCCTGTCTGAGGAGCATTGCATCGATAGTAATCTGTCGCTGAAACTGCTTCTCTGTCTCTGGATGGTGCTATGTAGAGGATGTTCAGAGTTTTCCATAATTGACCGTAGCCTACTCAGGGCCCTTCGCTCAGCTACCGATGTTAAACTCTCCAGTACTTTGCCCACGACAGAGCCCGCCTTCCTTACCAGCTTATTAAGACGTGAGGCGTCCCTCTTCTTAATGCTTCCTCCCCAACACGCCACCACAAAGAAGAGGGCGCTCTCCACAACTGACCTATAGAACATCTTCAGCATCTCACTACAGACATTGAATGACGCCAACCTTCTTAGGAAGTACAGTCAACTCTGTGCCTTCCTGCACAAGGCATCTGTGTTGGCAGTCCAGTCTAGCTTCTCGTCTAACTGTACTCCCAGATACTTGTAGGTCTTAACCTGCTCCACACATTCTCCATTAATGATCACTGGCTCCATATGAGGCCTAGATCTCCTAAAGTCCACCACCATCTCCTTGGTCTTGGTGATATTGAGACGCAGGTAGTTTGAGTTGCACCATATCACAAAGTCCTGTATCAGTTTCCTATACTCCTCCTCCTGTCCATTCCTGACACACCCCACTATGGCCGTGTCATCAGCGAACTTCTGCACATGGCAGGACTCCGAGTTATATTGGAAGTCTGATGTGTACAGGGTGAACAGGACCGGAGAGAGTACGGTTCCCTGCGGCGCTCCTGTGCTGCTGACCACCGTGTCAGACCTACAGTCTCCCAACCGCACATACTGAGGTCTATCTGTCAAGTAGTCCACTATCCAATCCACCATGTGAGAGTCTACTCCCATCTCCGTTAGTTTGTGCCTTAAGATCTTGGGCTGGATGGTGTTAACGACACTAGAGAAGTCAAGGAATGTAATCCTCACAGCACAACTGACCCCATCTAGGTGAGAGAGTGATTTGTGCAGCAAATATGTGATAGCATCCTCCACTCCCACCTTCTCCTTATACGCAAACTGAAGAGGATCCTGGGCGTTCCTGGTTTGTGGCCTCAGATTCTGTATTATCAGCCGCTCCATGGTCTTCATCACGTGCGACGTCAAGGCACTGGTGAGGCCTCACCTTGAGTATTGTGAACAGTTTTGAGCTGTTCATCTAAGAAAAGATGTGCTGGCATTGGAGAGGGTTCAGAGGATGTTCACAACAATGATTCCGGGAATGAAAGAGTTATCATACAAGGAACATTTGATGGCTCTGGGTCTGTGCTCGCTGGAATTTAAATGGATGAGGGGGGATCACGTTGAAACCTTTTGAATGTTGAAAGGTGTAGACAGAGTAGATGTGGAAAGGATGTTTTACATAGTGGGGGGGTCTAGGACAAGAGGGCATGGCTTCAGGATAGAGAGGCGTCAATTTAAAACAGAGACACGCAGAAATTTCTTTAGCCAGAAGGTTGTGAATTTGTGGAATTTGATACCACAGGCAACTGTGGAGGCCAGGACATTGGGGGTATTTAAGGCAAAGATTGATAGGTTCTTGTTTGGACACGACATCAAAGGTTATGGGGAGAAGGCTGGGAGTGGGACTGAGGAAGGAAAATAGGTTCAGCCATGATCAACTGTTGGAACAGACTCAATAGGATAAATGGCCTAATTCAGCTCCTATGTCTTATAATTATCACCCAGTACCCACTGTTTGTGAACCTCTGAATTTATCCATTTTCTGCTTTTTTTTAATTAAACTTGAATGCCTCACTGCTCTTTTTTATTAACTCAAACATCTCACTGGGATTTATTTTCCAAATCAAACATTTTGCTGTACTTCAACAGGTTGGTAGTCATCTCAGGTTCATTTCCTCGTCACCACTGTTACGTTTTGTAACTCCAAAACATAAAACTAATTGAAAGAAAAAACATAGGGAGCCCAGGGATAACGTGCCTTTACTTTAGTTTTGGTTTTTTTCTTTTAGCGATATGCGTATTTATGACATGGTGGCATGATATCACGTACAGTACTTTTACTTATAACCCACAAAGAATTATTTGAACTAATCAAGCAATATATTTACAATATTACTCAAATATTACTGAAATATTAAATACACAACAATTGAATGTTCATTCAAACATAAACCAAACCAGACCATCTTTGGATTGAGTGAGTGATGCCTCCATCGGTCAGGGTCAACCATGGATGCTGTGTCCTAGCCATTTAGATACACAAGCCTGAGCAGTACAATATGGAGAGCAAGCTGTTGCCCATGTAACAAACTCCCCCTCCCCATGCTTCTGGTGAACCCAAAAGAGCACCAGAGACCAATATGGTCTGGTACCAGCAGCGTCGCAGGAGCTACCAGTCAAAATTGAACTCAACGTAGGACTGCCTTAGGGACTCCAGCTCCAGATTTTTCCCTCAGGGTTTACTACTGAAGCCTTCTTCATGCATTGGATTACGAAAACTGATTCCACCATGACGATGTTATCTCTGGGATATACGTCTGAACTGAGGATGAACAGGGAGCTGGTGATTTATCTAATAAAGGTCCTCTGATAGAAGACTTGAATGAGATTATTTTATGCAACTTCAGATCTGTTCCTAGTGGATTCAAATATAGAGCATGAAACCAGCCATAATTTGCAACTGATTGAGCAATCAAACTCAAGCACTGTTTGGATAACTAACATGGATAATAAATTAACTAACACATATGTAGTGACAGAAAGCTGCTTTGAATTCAGTTGTAAGGTTAATTAGTCGAGAAAAGTGGGGAGAGCTGTAATTGTCAGGTGACCAGTGCTGCTTCAGAGCTGAGAGTGCTTGATATCAACACTCGAGGGCAAGCTTTGCCACTTGGGCAACAGGGCTTGGAAATTAGTCACCTGAATTAAAGTCTGGAAACAGTTTTGTTATTTAATTTAATTCAAATCGGTTTTTACTATGATAAACACTAGAGTAAAGCAGAAGTTTATATGTCTTTGGACTAATTAATACTGGCTTGCACCCAGCAAATGCTGGATTTTGCATGGAAGGCAGAAGGCATAATTGTTTGTTCAGAGCATGGTTTTTCCTTCCATTAAGTGAGCGGGAAACTATGGGCTGACTACAGAAGGGAGCATGGATAGTTTATAGTCCTCTGCTACTTCTCAGATATGTTCATCGAATCGCTGCTGATTTGCTTCCCTTAGTTCTGATGAATTAAGATTATTTCAGTAACTTTAATCAATAAGAGTACTCCTCCAGTTCTTTTTCTAATCTTTCTATAGATCTTGTAAAACTAATCTTTCTATAGATCTTGTAAAAATTCAGTGTTTAACTCTCAGTCGTGACCAACCTGCAATCCTGTCTCGGTAACGGTCGCCATTCCATTTATTGCAAGCTATACTTAAACCACCAAATCACTGGGTTTATCTCTAACACAGTACACAACACTAAATTAACTTGAACAAAAGATCCAAATCTGGCTTTCTTCTCTGGCAATCAAAAATCTGTCAGTGTTCTGTCTCATACTGTTCAATTTGCCTCTACCAGCAATTACCTTGGTTGTCTTAGTATTCACTTCACACCAACTGCCTGGAACACTGTCTGTTGTTGTACCCTTCAGAAGAATCTTTAAACTATCATTTTTACTGATGCATTTGACAGATCACACCCTCTTTAATTTAATGTTTCATACTACTTATAGTCCACCTGTTCATCCTTTCCAGTAGGATTTCAATTCCAGTTCAGTTCAACACTGATTGTAGGTGACTCATAGTTACTCTGTGATGCTTGTCAGGTGCTGTATGGAAGTACGTGGTTTATACATGATCACTAATACTCACAAGGCTTTCAGTAAAGAAATACTTTTTAAAAAAAGCTACATAATATGGTGGAACGGTTTCCTGATAGGGAATTGTGTTATGAAATATAGATTTCTCTTCACAATTTAAAGTTGACAATTATATGAATTATCTAGTAATTAGTTCATTCAATTTAAGCAGTTGCATCAATGTCACGTAGGAAGTGTAAATTAGCTGACAATTCAGTTTAAAGCATTTAGAATCATCAGGAGTAGACTGTGTGCTGGTCTTTTATTTCATGAAAGACTGACAATTTTTTTTCTGTTTTACAATGCAATAAAGAAGTAGCATACAGCTTCTCACTCTCTGTAATTACCCGGTTACACACTGTGACAGCACTCTTTCAGAAGTTAAAAATCTTCATTTCCAAAGCATTTTAGGTCTCTTCTGCCACCTCTGCTATAAACTGATATTATTACAATCCATTTTGTAAAATAGAAACCGGGCATACCAATAACGCAACTCTTCATGCAATAACCTATCTGCATTAGACTACAAATTATTTAATCTTGGCTGATATTAGGGTAAATTGAGTGCAAGTTAGAAGCTGGACAACAGACTCATAACTTCAATTTTCTGACAGCATGTTGTTCTGCAGTGGTTCTCCACCAGAAATTTGTTATATAGAATGGATCTTAAGACACAGACATGCCACAGTTTTCAAAGTAATTGAACTCCATTAGAGCATCAATTCAGTCTATGCTCAACGCTGAACATTTCATAGTGGTCCTCTGAAGGAACTCTAGCTTCACGGTGAGAAATTAAAATATCAGCAAGCCACATTTTTAATTCTCCGTGTAAGCAAACCTCAAACAAATTTAACCAAACATAATTGCACATTTAGGAACTGATATAGAATAAGATGCTATATATTATTAAGCAATTTTCTTTAAAGGAAAGCTTTAACAGACATCTTTTCTCCTGAAGACATCATTTATTTAAGTTACACTTTATATCTTAAAAATTAATTTTGCTCACGTACAGTTTGTTCACTTTCCAGTAACAGCTGAGGTACTGTCTGTGATTGTGATTGACAGGAATGCTGGAGAGAAGAGTCATGGACAGCTGCCTTGGTGACCTTGCTCAAAATAGGAAATTTTCCAGACAATTAATCCATTTTTACCTAATTACATCTTTATATTTTTTAAAGTAAGCCTTTGTATTCTATGTATGATGAAAACACATCTGAGGGAAGCTTTATGGATAATTCCATTACAATAGCATCCACGTTAACCTATTGTACATCCTGACTGTAGGTGAAGATTTACGACCTTTCAGGGTTATGCTCTGCTAACTTCAATAGCATCATTAACACTTTATCCAAATAACACATCTGGAGAAAATGGTGCATTGTCAAAAAGGAAGAAATCATATTGGATTTCAATAACAGAGTCATTCCAACATTCAATGTTAAAACATTACCATTAAAGAAATTAACTCAGTTCATTTCATTATAGGAATAGGATTTTTTAAATTATTTTTACTTTTATTTAGGGATACAGCATGGTAGCAGGTCCTTCTGGGCGAATGAACCCATGCTATCCAGTTATATCCATGTGACCAATTAACCTACTAACCCATATGCCTTTGGAATGTGGGAGGAAACCGGAGCATCTGGAAGAGACCCACGCAGTCACGGGGAGAACGTAAACTCCTTACAGACCGTGGCAGAATAGCTTTAATGCTACCATGCTATCCTCTGAAAGCTGCAAGATCACTAATGAAAAGGACACCACCTTGAGACCTTAGTTTGAGCTCTTAAAACTTCTTTCAACACTCCAGTTTCTTGTTCCACAAAAGCTGCTTGGTTGATGAGTACTTCCAGACATCTCTATTGTTATTACAGCTATTTTTAATATCTAAGTACAACAACTCTACTTGGCGATGAGCAGGTTTCATTTTCCCAGTGACATTGCACAGATGTTGTAGCTAGGGTGACTGCAGGATAACACAGATGACTGACATGAAGAATTTCATTATAGTTGTCCATGTTAAGCTGACCACTTTGCTAAAGCCCTTTGTTCTACCCTCAGGTGTGGCGAATGGTCTCGGCCTGAAATGTTGGCTTTTTATTCTCCTCCATTGATGCTGCCTGACTTGATGAGTTCCTCCTGTACTTTGTTTGTGTTGCTCAAGATTTCCAGCACCTGCAGAATCCCTTGTGTAAACAAAATTTGGAGTTAACTTTGGATTCATTTTGATGACTTTCACTAATGAATTAGGACATAAGACCATAAGACATAGGAGCAGAAGTAGGCCATTTGACCCATCAAGTCTGCTCTAGCATTTCATCTGGCTGATTCATTTCCCCCCCAACCTCATCTTCCTACCCTCTGCTTGTAATTTTTCATACCCTGACTAATCAAGAACCTATCAATCTCCACCTTAAATACATCCAATGACCTGCCCTCCACAGTCACCTGTGGCAACAAAATTTCACAGATTCAAACCCCTTGGCTAAAAAAAAATCCCTCCTCATCTCCGTTCTAAATGAAAATCCCTCTATTCTGAGGCTGTGCCCTCTGGTCCTAGATGCTCCCACCATAGGAAACATCCTATGCACTCTATCTAGGCTTTTCAACATTTGATAGGTTTCAATGAGATCACCCCTCATTCTTCTAAATTCCATGAGAACAGGTCTAGTGCCATCAAATGCTCCTCATATGATACACTTTTCAATCCTGCAATTATTTTCATGAGCAAACACGAGGAAATCTGCGGATGCTGGAAATCAAGCAACACACACAAAATGCTGGTGGAACACAGCAGGCCAGGCAGCATCTATAAGGAGAAGCACTGTCGACGTTTCAGGCCGAGACCCTTTATCGGGACTAACTGAAAGGAAAGATAGTAAGAGATTTGAAAGTAGGAGGGGGAGAGGGAAATCCAAAATGATAGGAGAAGACCAGAGGGGGTGAGATGAAGCTAAGAGCTGGAAAGGTGATTGGCAAAAGGGATACAGAGCTGGAGAAGGGAAAGGATCATGGGACAGGAGGCCTAGGGAGAAAGAAAGGGGGAGGGGAGCACCAGAGGGAGATGGAGAACAGGCAGAGTGATGGGCATTGAGAGAAAAAAAAGGGGAGGGGAAAAGAATCTAAATAGATCAGGGATGGGGTAAGAAGGGGAGGAGGGGCATTAATGGAAGTTAGAGAAATCAATGTCATGACCCTCCTTTGAACACTCTCCAATGTTAGCACATCCTTTTTTGGATAAGGGGCTCAAAAATTTTCACAATACTCCAAGTGAGGCCTCGCCAGTACCTTATAAAGTCTCAACATTACATCCTTGTTTTTATTTTTATTTTAGTGAAATATAGAGCAGAATAGGCCCTCTAGCACTTGCAGCCACGCTGTCCAGCAACCTCCGATTGTCTCCATGGGACAATTTTCAATGACTTACTGATATGTCTTTGGATTGTGGAAGAAAACTGGAGCATCTGGAGAAAACCCCATGATCACAGGCTGAATATACAAACTCCTTACAGATAGTGGCGGGAAATCCCCCTGGGTCGCTTGTACTGTAAAGCGTTGTGCTAACCACTATACTACCATGCCGCCTTCTAGTCCTCTTGAAATGAATGCTAACATCACATTTGCTTTCCTCACCACTGACGTAACCTGCAAATTAACCTTTAGGGAATCCTGCACGAGGACTCCCAAGTCCCTTTGCACCTCAGATTTTTGAATTTTCTCTCCACTTAGAAAATAGACTCTGCTTTTATTCCTTCTACCAAAGCACATGACCATACACTTTCTGACACCATATTCCATCTGCCACTTCTTTGCCCATTCACCTCTTCTGTCCAAGTCCATCTGCAGACTCCCTGATTCCTCAACACTACCGGCATCTCCACCTGTCTTCATATCATCTGCAAACTTGGCCACAAAACCATTAATTCCATCATCCAAATCATAGACATACAACGTAAAAAGAAGTGGTCCCAACACTGACCCTGTGGAATACCGCTAGTCACCGACAGCCAATCAGAAAAGGTTTCCCTTTATTCCCACTCTTTGCCTCTGACCAATCAGCCAATGCTCTATGCATGCTGGTCTCTTTCCTGGAATACCATGGGCTATTATCTTGCTAAGCAGCTCATAAGTGACCTCTTGTCAAAGGCCTTCTGTAAAATTCAATCTCTTGTCTATTCTGCTTGTTATGTCCTCAAAGAATTCCTACAAGTCTTATTTCCAACAAGATTTCCTTTTAAGATATTGTTTGTAAGGCTTTGTTTGATAATAAGTTCCAAAGCTGTTTTGCATATGGGCTAACAGGCAATAAAATCTATTTGTACTTATTACAGATATTAAACTTCAGTGGCTGCTTTTGCATTTATCCAGTTACTTTACGCTGTGGAATGTAAATTTAGAGATCTGAATAACTTCTGTTTTTCTTGATGTGTTTATTTCATAGAGAAGGAATTTATAATCCAGTGCTACCACTGACCAATCAATTTTGTGACTTGGCGACTACAGATAAGGCGATGAACCAGAACAGGAGATCTCTGCTCAAGTCAGAGCCTACCTCATTACCTGCATGCGCCCCTGCCAATTCACGGTGAAGCATAAAGTGATAATGAAATTGCAATAAACACCCTGATTTTCTCTCTTCACATTGCCTTCATTTAGATTCATGCTGATATAAAGAAGAGCTTTAAAGCAGTGAGGTAGTGGTGGAAGAAAGAACATTTAAAGGATTCAGTTTCAAACAAAAGCCTGCTAACCTTATATTTTGGCCTTTTGAGAAATAGCTTAATTCTCCAATTGTAAATTTTGCTCTTTTGTTCCTGATCGAATTATCCCATTGTCTGTCTTGTGCCCTATTCTTGAGAGGCTGCTATTCCCTCCCCCATCTTAATACCTTTGCCTTTCTGATAATTTCCCTTGGAGCTTCAGCAAAGAGGAAAAGAGCCATGAGAGTGGTGAAGTGGGCCAGTGAGACTGTGGCTGGGTGTTATCCGTCTGCTGACATTTGCCAACTTCTGACCTGATAACATTGCCTGTGGGGACTTCACGCTCACAGAGGGACCCATTGCTGAGCAAGGTTACATTTCGCAAGTGTCCCCAATCATCACAGCTGCCATCCAGCTGCCCTCAATTCCGATATCGCAGGATTGTTTTCAGCTGCCTCGCGGGGAACATATAGTATTAAACGCACAGCTGTGTTTGGTCGAATTAAGCAAGTTAGGGAATTATTTTTCATATGTTTCAGAAATAAAATTGAACTCCTTCCCTATAGATATATAATCATGTTGCAACAGAACAGCAAGTTTGCAGGAGCTCCTGGGTGTGAGGAATGATACTCCTTTGGAAAAATATACCTGTTTGATCAATGCTTAATAACTAGGGTGTCAGAAAAGGATTACACTCTCCACAGTTTGAAGCTCATTTGCAAGCCGCATGCAACTGATTGCCTGCTTTCTCGGAGTTTCTACCTTATGTTCATTTTAATGCAGGACACCATGGCAGCATTTTCACTTTCTTCAATGAAAGACAAGCCCCTTGCATCCTTGGAGATAACATTCATTTGCAGCAAAGATTAATGCTGTGCAAGTGCTCTCCCAGGATGCCAGTTGAGTATTGGAACAATATATTAATTCATCCAGCATGTCATTACTGAGCACACTGTTGAGATGTTGAAAGTGCACATCATGGGCCCGGTTCTGTCTGTAATGTAGATATGTGACAATTTCAGAATCACACCTCTTTGCTCCAGGCTACAGAATTCTGCCCAAGTAATAGGTTACCTTGAAGACACAGTGGAACCCAATCTTCTTCCCTTGTATTTAATAAGAAAGAGGAGCAGCAGGTTCCAAAAGATGCAGATTACAACCTCTTTTCAGCTAAAGAGCACATGGTCACTGTTCAATTTGTCCCTTCCCACTATGACTAAAATTGGATCTATTCATTATTGGGGAATCTCTCGATGCCTAAGAAAGAGGAAGACTATGCCAATCTAAAGAAAGCAACTAGGAAATGATCCTTTCATCTTAATGCCTATTTTAACAATGATACATAAGAAGGACACAGCAACGAAGGAGATGAAATCCGGGCTATTTTGTTTGTGTCAGGTATTGAGTTTAGCTATCCAACTAAACATGGAGCTTAGAAAAATAGAGGGCCTTATGATGCAACCCTAGGTCATTTCTAAAGTAAGTAAATGTTTGGCACAGCATTGTGGGCTGAGGGGCCTGTATTGTGCTGTAGGTTTTCTATGTTTCTATGTTAAACCTAGTTTCCTGCATTTCTTCCTTGTTTTGGACATAATTTTCCTTCCTTTGTCAATTGTCTATTGAGTATGCACCATATCAATTAAAGCAGTGAAATCCAGATCAATGATTCTGTGTTTAAAAGACATTCCTTCCATTTATTTGTCAATCACATTACTGATTTCAGACCCTTCAGACACTGGAACTGTTTTACTCGTATCAACTAATTAACAATTTGAACAACTCAGTCAAGTCTCCAGTTAGATGTTTCTAAAAACAAGAGCAAGTTCCACAGTGCTGAAGAACATTATTGCAAGTCCCTGACCCCATCTCATTAAGTGTCTATTTTCATTAAGTATAGTCATTAAGTTATAGTTATATTCATTATAGTCATTAAGTAACTATTTTCTATTCTCCATTTCAAAAAAAAATTCTCCATTTCAAAAAAAATATTCCATTTCTCCATTTCTCCATTTCAAAAAAAAGTTATATTCATTATAGTCATTAAGTAACTATTTTCTATTCTCCATTTCAAAAAAAATTCTCCATTTCAAAAAAAATATTCCATTTCTCCATTTCTCCATTTCAAAAAAAAGTTATATTCATTATAGTCATTAAGTAACTATTTTCTATTCTCCATTTCAAAAAAATTCTCCATTTCTCCATTTCAAAAAAAATATTCCATTTCTCCATTTCTCCATTTCAAAAAAAAGTTATATTCATTATAGTCATTAAGTAACTATTTTCTATTCTCCATTTCAAAAAAAATTCTCCATTTCAAAAAAAATATTCCATTTCTCCATTTCTCCATTTCAAAAAAAAGTTATATTCATTATAGTCATTAAGTAACTATTTTCTATTCTCCATTTCAAAAAAAATTCTCCATTTCAAAAAAAATATTCCATTTCTCCATTTCTCCATTTCAAAAAAAAGTTATATTCATTATAGTCATTAAGTAACTATTTTCTATTCTCCATTTCAAAAAAAATTCTCCATTTCAAAAAAAATATTCCATTTCTCCATTTCTCCATTTCAAAAAAAAGTTATATTCATTATAGTCATTAAGTAACTATTTTCTATTCTCCATTTCAAAAAAAATTCTCCATTTCAAAAAAAATATTCCATTTCTCCATTTCTCCATTTCAAAAAAAAGTTATATTCATTATAGTCATTAAGTAACTATTTTCTATTCTCCATTTCAAAAAAATTCTCCATTTCTCCATTTCAAAAAAAATATTCCATTTCTCCATTTCTCCATTTCAAAAAAAAGTTATATTCATTATAGTCATTAAGTAACTATTTTCTATTCTCCATTTCAAAAAAAATTCTCCATTTCAAAAAAAATATTCCATTTCTCCATTTCTCCATTTCAAAAAAAAGTTATATTCATTATAGTCATTAAGTAACTATTTTCTATTCTCCATTTCAAAAAAAATTCTCCATTTCAAAAAAAATATTCCATTTCTCCATTTCTCCATTTCAAAAAAAAGTTATATTCATTATAGTCATTAAGTAACTATTTTCTATTCTCCATTTCAAAAAAATTCTCCATTTCTCCATTTCAAAAAAAATATTCCATTTCTCCATTTCTCCATTTCAAAAAAAAGTTATATTCATTATAGTCATTAAGTAACTATTTTCTATTCTCCATTTCAAAAAAAATTCTCCATTTCAAAAAAAATATTCCATTTCTCCATTTCTCCATTTCAAAAAAAAGTTATATTCATTATAGTCATTAAGTAACTATTTTCTATTCTCCATTTCAAAAAAATTCTCCATTTCTCCATTTCAAAAAAAATATTCCATTTCTCCATTTCTCCATTTCAAAAAAAAGTTATATTCATTATAGTCATTAAGTAACTATTTTCTATTCTCCATTTCAAAAAAAATCATACCTGAATATCCACTATCTCAGAGTTCTAATTATTTGCTCACAATGATATGGTGCCTTGTCAAGCACTCGTGTGGCTAGGAATCAGTTAAAAGTTGATGAGATTTTTCCAGTGAAGCAGCGGTTGAAATTTCAGGGATGTGACTCTTGGTGAACTGTGATCAGTGAGCTTTAGTGCCGAGTGTGGCATTGGGCAGCCAAGCAAACACTTTCTGTCCGACACATCAGTGAACAGTGAAAGGGGCAGAAGAATGATTTGGAAAATTGTTATACAAACTCATGAAAGAGCTTGGAGGAGACTGACCTTTTAGCTGGTAAGGGAAGCAACCTCATCAAGGTATATAAACTTCTTTGTTAGTTTGGCATCCAGCTGATCTCTGGATCTGAAACTGTGATCTTATGCAGTGACCTGTGTGTAATGTAGGAACTTCAGTCGTCCATGAAGGACATGTTATTACTCTACTTCAGCATTGGAACTCTGTACAAACTCATCTTTGTTATTTCTTCTTTGACATGATTGCAGAAGAAATCATTTTGTTTTCAATCATCATAGCTCAAGAAACTCGACGATAATGCTGAGCTCTTATTGCAGCTCATCACCAATATCACAGAGTTATCTTGCTCTCCTGCAACTGTAGTATTATTGCTTTCCTTACTGAAGAGCCAAACATAACCTAGCATTGCTCTGGCATATTGTCATCATTTGGTCTAGGTAGGTGGATGGCAGAATCAATTTGATATAGTTTGCGGAATTTAACAGCCACTGCATATATGGTGGATTCATTCTTTGGAGAACAATGCCAGTGAGATGCTGTCAGAGAAGACGGTGAGGATAGGGCTTTCCTTTCTTGAAACGTAAAACATCCAGCTATCTATAGTTTTACACACCAGACAAAGGAATACACTCCAGATATATGAGTTGTGTCCACGGATCAAAGTTTTTCTATCAGTTTCAAGTCCTGTACTGAACAGATTTCCTCAGTACATGCTACTCTGATCCATGATAGTGTCATGCTCCTGTTCTTAACAATATTCAAATCTGTCATTCACAAGGCTAGATAGAGATCTCATTGTCTCTACCATAAATGTAGTAAAAACAAAGACCAGCATTCTCGCTAGTCTAGAAAATATTGTCTGTTTTTTGAATTTCAGGCCTCAGAAATCTTTCCTGTTTGCACACAGAATAACCTATCCTTAGTAGAGCAACCAAGTACAAGTCCTGATTCAAGAATATGAGGAGTACTGCTGGACTCAGATAAGGCAACAATTGCCCTGAAATTGTTGGAGAAAGGAATCGGAGAACATCGCTAGGGGCTCTAACTTTTATCCTTCATCCCGAAAAGCCTACTACTTTCTCTGCTCTGCTTTCATAGAGAAAGTATTCTTTTTCCTTAACAAGCACCAGAAGTTACAATAAATGGTGTGTGGAATTCTGAGCAGGCACTGTTTTTCAATTCCTTTCACGTTTAACCATTGGCAACCATATAAAGAAACAACAAATACAAAATTCTGGAAGGACTCAGTAGGTCAGGCAGCATCCATCTGTCACCTTCCAGCTTTTCACTTTATCTCTGCTCTCCCACCCACCCACCCACCTTCCCCATCTCCTAGTTTCACCTTCACTTGCCAACTTGTACTTCTCCTCCCCCACCGTCTTATTCTAGCTACTTCCCCCTTGCTTCCCAGTCCTGATGAAGGATCGCGGCCCAAAACATCGACTATTTATTCCACTCACAGATGCTGCCTGACCTGCTGACTTCCTCCAACACTTTGTATCTGTTACTCTGGATTTCCAGCATCTACAGAATCCCTTCTGTACAGTATACCAAAAAAAAGACTTTTACGTGGTATAGAACTTGATCTGAGCATTACAAAGCATTTTATTAATGGCATAACTGATTTTGCTTCCATCGCACTGATGGCTGAGAGGTTAGTGAATCACTGGTCAGAGTGATTTAAGCTTATCCAGTATTCTACAAATAATATGCACTTGAGTATTTTCCATATTGTTAGATAAAACTCTTGTGTTGTACAGGGACTGGTTGCAGCCATAGCAAAATATTGTATAGATCCATTACCTTATGTGTATTGGGTGTATATAGACAAGTCTTAGTGTCATATTGAGCGAACAGATTGAATGAATCTAATGCCTATGAAGGATAAACTTCAACAAAAAGCCACATGGAATTAAATGTTGAAAATGCTTAAAAACTTATCATCCTGAAAGCAAGATTGCCACCGAATATTAACAGGCAGAATGAGACAGAAATGCTGTTTCTGGGGAAGGATTTGCTATGGAAAATATCAGATATGTTTTTTCTTCATCCCCTTATTTCTTCCACCCATCATCTCCCAGCTTCTCACTTTATCCCCTCCCCCACCCGCCTACCTTCCAATTTACCAGTCTTCTCCTAGCACTCTCCAGTCTGTGCTCCTTCCCACCTCTCCACACCTCTCTGTTTCTTTCCCTTTCCTTCCCAGTACTAATGACTGATCTCAGCCCTAAAGGTCAACTCTTTATTTCTCTTGGTAGATGCTACCTGACCAGCTGAGTTCCTCCAGCAATTTATGTCTGTTGCTCTGAATTTCCAGCATCTGCAGAATCTCTTGTGTTGATGCTATGGGAAAGATTGGGAAAAAGAACCCAGTGTCTGTTGACTGTTTGCACCCTGCTACATGTGGTTGATGTTGGAAACTTGATCCGTTGGCACTCTCTCAGGTTTACCTCTGACTAAAATCGCTTATCTTCACATCAATGAATTAGTGTGAAAACCTCCTGAGCAAATTCTTTTACTGGGTTTCTCTCTGATTTCCTTATTGATTTTTAATAGGTCAGCTCTATGTAGACCTGTTTAGCAGATAATAAAGGGCAAACTTCAATTCTAGACAGATGGCCCTGGTCTAGAAATTCAATCACACAACATTATATGTTCTCACTGCTGCTCTAAGGTCACTTTAGCTCAATGGGGAGGAAGTAGAGCAGGAGTGGGCATTTCCTTATGTTCCAGGCTACTAGGCATTCATAAACTACACTTACATCTCTACAGAGTGTGACCAATCTATTGCCAAAATTGTTTGGGAGCAGATGTGCACAAGGCATCTGTCTCTTGAGGACACTGTTCTTCAACAGCTTGTACTATGTCTCTTTGACCCACTTTTCCACATCTCTTGTATCACTGCAGCATCCATTATTCAGCAGCAACATTCCCCTGTGGCTGGAAGAGTGTTGTTTATATTGGTGTATGTCACTTTAGGAGCAGAATACAGAGATTACATTTGTGAAGCTGCACTCTGACGTTTGTGAGAATTTGCAACACATCAGTAGACAACACTGTGTCAAAACTAACAAATGCCTGTTTCAGCACTGTTTAACACTGACAATATTATTGTTTAAATTTCACAGCTGAAGGTTTAGATCTGTTGGGAATTTTACGAACAATGTTAGGGTGGCAGAAGCAGTTGATTCTATCCTCTACCAAAAAAAGAGGGAAGTTAAGACTGTTTCACCACAAAGCAACACCCTGATGGATCAAGCCGAGGGGAACAAACTTTAACTCTTCTATAAATAAATAGCTAAAGTACTTTAATCAGGAGTTTCAATCAATTGGAATCCTACATTTACACATAAAAAGTGTTTTATAAATTATACAAGTGGCCTTTGCCATGGAGTTATTTCAATTCTCTCTACACCAAACCCCAAAAAGTTTTCATCAGTAACTACCAAACTGGCTGCTAACTCAGTATCTTTACACTTTCTTTTGACCCTTGAAAGACCGTATGAGAACTTAATGACTTTTCCCTCAAATAGGCTTCAAATTGGAACTAACTATTCAATCTACAAAATGAAATTTGTGCTGATTATAAGATACATATTTTCCATTTGCCTCAGGTCTTATCATGCAGTAGACATTTCACACAAAGACAGTAAAGCAAATGTGTTAGAAATTTTGAAAATGTTGGAATAAAACTATTCTGATATAAATAGGCATTTTTACTTTGGAAGAAATAGTTGCTAGCTTTTCTTTCCAGTTCCTGTTATTTGTTTCTCTGTGGCTAGCCTATTCCATCATATCTGTTGCCCATCCTGTCATTATTTGTTAATGCCTGTGCTCTATGTTCTCACAGGAGAATGACATTAAATTTCCAGTTAATGCTTGGAACTGTAGATTAAATTGACTTTCATAATTCAATTGGAGCTACAATTTATTAATGTATTTTGCATTACTTGCCAGAGATATTTCAGCAATTGAGCTTCCATGACATTTCACTGAAGAAACATTTCACTGGCAGTCAAACCCTCCACAAAACAGGCTGTGTATCTTCATCAGATTAATTATTTTAATAATAGCTCTGCTGGTGTGCCTTCAAGGAGACTATTATAATTACATGTTTTTTTTAATGTGCTTGCAGGGTGAAGGCAACCGGAGAGATGGGGCTGAGGATGGGGCAGTTGGTATACAAGTTGATGCAGTGTGTAGTCAGACTGTGAAGAAGGACAGGCAGATGATAGGGCAAAACTGAAGATAATGGGATGAGTTGCAGTGTGACATGGGGGTAAATTGAAAAGGGTGATGAATATCCGAACTGAAGATACTTTATTTGCATGCACGCAGTATATGGAATAAGATAGATGAACTTGTAGCGCAGTTAGAGCTTGGCAGATACAAAGTTGTGAACATCACTGAGTTGTGGCTGAAGGAAGATCATAGTTGGGAGCTTAACATCCAAGGATACATCCCCTCTGCAGGTAGGCAGAAGGGTGAGATGGATCTGTTGGTAAAAAAATGAAATCAAATCCTTAGAAAGAGTTGACATAGGATCAGAAAGTGTAAGATCCTTTTGGATAGAGTAAAGGAACTGCACAAGTAAAAAAGACCCTGAAGATCCTTGCTGATTCACTTGGCAAACAGTAACCAGGCTGTGGAATGCAAATTATAACTGGAGATTAGACGAGGCATGTAAGAAGATCAATGCTATGATAGTCTTGGGGGAATTTCAATATACAGGTAGATTGGGAAAATTGGATTGGTTCTGGATCCCAAGAGAGGGAATTTGTAGAATACTTATGAGATGCCTTTTTAGAACAGCTTGTGGTGGAGTCCACTTGGGGAAAGGCAATTCTCCATTGGGTGCTGTGTAATGAACCAGATTTGATGAGGGAGGTTAAGGTAAAGGAAACCTTAGGAGTCAGTGATCATAATATGATAGAATTCACCTACAATTTGAGAGAAGATAAAGTCAGATGTATCAGTATTACAGCAGGGTAAAGGGAATTCCAGAGGCATGACGGAGGAGCTGGCCAAAGTTGATTGGAAGGGGACACTAGCAAAGATGATGATAGAACAGCAATGGCTGGAGTTTCTGGGGGTAATTCAGAAGCCGTGGGATAGATATATCCTAAAGATGAAGAAGTATTTTAAATGGGGGGTGAGGCAATTGTGCCTGTCAAAGGAAGTCAGCATAGAAAAAAAAGAGGGCATATAATAAAACAAAAATTAGTGGAAAGTTAGAGGATTGGGAAGCTTTCAAAAACCAATAGAAGGCAACAAAAAAGTCATAAAGAGGGAAAAGATGGAATGTGAAGGTAAGCTAGCCAATAATATTGAAGAAGATGCAAATTTTTTTTACAGATATATAAAGAATGAAATGGAGATGAGGGTGGATATCAGATCTCTGGAAAATTATGCTGCAGAGATAGTAATCAAGGACAAAGGAATGGTAAACAAATTTAATAAGTATTTTGCATCAGCATAGACAACAGATTAGATGTAGCACTGTAAATTGCTCTAAAAGAAATAGATTTATACATTGAACTTCCTCCCCCTTTAGATTAATGCAATATAAATGGTATATGTACAAAACATTAAATTTCCTTTTCACAACCCATATTCCAAATAAACATGCTTTCACATATATCACAAACTTCACAGATCTAAAGATTCAGTCATTTGGGTGGCACTCTGTTTCCTTCAGATTACAGCCTCTGGACCTGTGGAATAGCATCAGGTTTGGTAGTTCTCTTGGCTACGACAACATTCTCGGTTTCTGGTGTCATGTTGCTGTCAGTGATATCATCACTGACAGCTAAGTCCGGTGACTGTAATGTGTCCATCTTGTCGGATGCAGTTGACTCAGGTGCGTTCTTTGGTTGAGCATCCAGTCTCTGGTCCACATGAAGTCTCCACGTCTGTTCTCCAGCATCCACTGTGTACATCAGCGGTCCAGTTCTTTTCGCTATCCTATTGGGTGTCCACTCGTTTTTTCAGTACTCATCGCTAGGACTTCCTATCCAATCTCAAAGCTCATTGCTGATTCACTTGGCAACTGACTGAACTGTTTATTCTGCACTTCCCACCATAGATCTGGTTTCAGGAGGTCTACGAGAGATCTCGGATTCCTGGTCATGGACAGCATTGCAGGAGTTTGATTTATCATCAAATGAACAGAGTTCTGATACACAAAAAGGAAGTTGTCCACTTTGTGCTGTAGAGAACTGTCTCCTTGTCCATCGCTTTAATAAAACTTTCAGTTAACACATTCACGATGGGTAGAGAGGAGCTGACTTGAAATGTTTGATGACATTTTTCATCATGAACAGCCGAAATTCTTCTGATCCGTTGTCATTCACAATTTGCTCTGGTAAGCCACTTCTAGTGAAGCTAGTCCTCAGAGCAGGGATAGTCTTTGCTGAGGTAGTTAACTTCATTGTGATAAGCTCCGGCTACTTTGAATGAGCATCCACAGCAATCAGAAACATGGGGTCCATGAATGGCCAAGGAAAATCAATATGCACCCTTCGTCATGGTGAAGACGGTCACTCCCATGTAACGGAGCCTTTGTGGGTGCATTTTGTATATTTTGGCACCCTAAACAGCTTTTGCTAAGTCTTCAATCTGTTTATCTATTCCCTTCTCAAACACCTTCTCATTAGCATTAAACAGCTGCGACAGCCTCTGGTTAGTGATACCATTTGGACTGCAGTTGCCTGTTGAAGCCACACTGAGAGCTTTGATTGAGTGCCAGTCTAGTTGGATTTTTCTCAGCCATTAATGTCTGAAAAGTGCTACCCCTCTACTTTTCGAAACGTGAAGCTCTAACTGTTGTTCGGCCTCCATATGGCACATTTACCTTCAGTTTGCCTTTGGGAGGTACTTCTTTGTCTGTGTAAGTCTTTAGCATCTCTGAGGTCTTCTCTAGTGGTATCTTAGAAAACAGCCTATTGTAGTCAGCCTCTGGAATTATGTACAAAGCTGACCCTGTATCCAGCTCCATTTTCAGTTTTACACCAGACACATCTATTGTGATCAATAATATATTGTGATCTCCTTCAGTAATACTACGCAGTTCTAGGCATGACAGGTCACCTTTGTCAGACTCTACATTGTCTGATTCTGTTTTACATTGCGTAACTTTATGCATTTGCTTATTTTTGTGTTTGAGACTTTTCATTCGCTTGTGCTTATTGTCTGCCTTGTACACTCTCTCTATGTGACCTCGTCTGTGACACATTCTGCAGACTTTTTCTTTGAACCTACATTCATTTGCATCATGGGAGGATTTGCCACATCAATAATATCTTTGCCTTTTTGCACCACTCAGGAGTGTTGAGTGCATTTCAGATTCCGCCCTCCTTTCCTGTAGTTCTGCTGCATGCTTTGCTGCAGGCTCTAATGATATTGCAATGGTCAATGCACATTCTAAAGTTAGCTCTCTTTTGGACAGTAAACTCTTTTGAGTGCTTTTGACTATTCAAGCCTGTTCCTTAATGCATCAGAAAGTCCACCTCTGACATCATAGTACTGGGAAAGTTTGCGCAGTTCTGCAATGTATTCAGAAAGGCTTTTATCTTTTGACTGATTCCTTTTGTAAAGTATATATCTCTAAGCTATTACCAGCAGTTTAGGGCTCAAGTAATTTTGTAAAATTGTAACACTTTTGTCAAACATCTAGCTTGCTGAATTTGCAGGGGTTACTGGGTTGTGTAAGAAACTGTACATCCTTGCACCATTAAGCTAAGATTTGCAGGGGCTTCTCCACATTGTTTGTGTTACAATACAGTTCAACACTCTCGATATATGACTCCCAGTTTTCATTAGCGCTACCAAATTCATCAACGTTCCCGACTGAAGCCATCACCATATTATTTTCACTTTAAGTTCAGCATGTCTTCCTCTGTTACTCACGGTCCTTCAGTATACTTGTGTTGCTTAACTCTCGCTGTTTCGTCCCGTAACTGTCGGTGCAGTTTGTGGTAAATTCTGACATTCAGGTTTGTACTTGTGAGCAATTTATTGTGATTGTGCACAACTGCATGTCAATTAGATAAAAGCATGAATGCAGGAGATGGCTTTAAGTGGTGTTTTTATATTGCAGTGTGTGTGTTTGTGTGTGTGGGGGGGGGAGGGCAATGTGCATGCGTAGACAACAGTGCATGCACAGTTAACAGATCAAATGTAGTGTTAAGGGGGAGGGGTCATTGCTCTATAAGAAATAGATCCATACATTAGAGTGGAGGCAGAATCACTAGATTCTGGAAAGGTTCGGGAGGACTGCAAATGTCACTTCACTCTAAGAACGGAGGTAGGCAAAAGAGAGGAAGTTATAGACCCATTAGCCTGACCTCAGTGGTTGGGCAACTGTGGGAGTCCATTATTACGGATATGGTTTAGGTGTACTTTGGGGGTACCTAGTAAAGTATGCCAAAGTCAACATGGTTTCCTTAAAGAGAAATTGTTTCTGACAAGTTTGTTGGAATTCTTTGAGGAAATAACAAGCGGGATAGACAAAGAAGAGCCAGTGGTTACACAGAGATGTTTAAAAAGATTCACAGAGATACCAAATTGATGCACCATCAATAACTCTCAGAGATGTGAGGCAAGATATTGGCTTTTATTCGCTGGAAGAGAGCAGTCAGCAGCAAGAGACCCCCATACGACATCCTGGAGACTGAGGGAGGAGCCGTGCCTCCAATCGCCTTTATACAGGGGTCCGTGGGAGGAGCCACAGGAGCAGTCAGCAGGGGGGGCGTGTCCAGACAGGTATACGTAGTTCACCACACAAATACATCACAATGTGACAGGATCTGTATTAGAACTAAGTACATTCATAATAATTGAATAACTTGGGCTGACTTAGCACAGGTTTATGGGCATGATTATTAGTTTTACATCAAAAATTTCAGAACTTAATAAGGACTTAAAATGGCATTGAGTAAAGGTAGCTTTCTACTAAAGCAGACATTTTGGCTAAGAATTTCATCACCCATTGTAAACTACCACAAAGAAGTGACCAAAGCAATAAGATATTGATTTTGCTAACAGCAACGGGACAGAATACGTAAAGGAATATCGTTAAGATCAGGACCAAGTTCTGTCGAGATTAAAGGGAAACAGGTCCTGATTTGGAGCAAGGGGCAGCTGCCGGTGGTATTGGTTGGATGTAATTTAACTAGTTGGTGAGTCCCAAGTATTTCCAAACCAATTTACTGAAAGCAAATTATTTTCAAATAATTCTCAGTGACACATTAAGTCTTTAAAACCCTTGGAGTGATTGACTTCCATTGTGTTTTGTTTCAAGCAAATTTTGTAGCTTGGGAAAAACACACACCCAGGACAACAAATACCATTTTGTGTCTTTAATTCCTTTATTGTTTTAGATGTTTTAATGCAGAAAGAGGGTATCAAAATAAAAACAAAAATATTTATTTTAAGAAAACAAAGTTCCTGCTGTTACACCCTCAGCTTAATTTCAGTCCACACACTTGTGTATTGACTAGTTATGTATGCAGTATGAAAATAAATAAAACACAGTATACAAAACCAATAAGGTAGTAGCAATCCCCCAAAAAATACAGACAACATTAGAATCCTACCAACCCTGTACCTTATACACAACATCAAAGATATGAATAAGTGCATCTCATCGAGGTATACTCACTTTGGCACACACATGCTTAACTTCAAACACGTATAGGCGAGACCCTGAAACGAGTTCTCCTCACTCACGCCACGTGAACAGAGATTAACATACTCACATAACTCTGCTACATTCACATTCGGTCATGAAACAATAAAGTAAGACAAAAATAAACTTCTACAAAAACTTTTACAATACAACTGCCTTGTAGTTAATTCATTAGAAAGACTAACCTACTAGACCGGTAAGGAACTTTGCACATCTACGCTATCCAGCGCCAAAACTTTACTAAAAATCATACAACCAGTACTCCAAGGGAAAAATTATCAGCTCCCAGTCCTTGATGTACTTTCTAGAACATTGTAACTCTTCTTTGCACTCCATACATGTATAAAATAACCATATAACCATATAACAATTACAGCACGGAAACAGGCCATCTCAGCACTTCTGGTCCGTGCCGAATGCTTCTCTCACCTAGTCCCACTGACCTGCACTCAGCCCATAACCCTCCATTCCTTTCCTGTCCATATGCCTATCCAATTTTTTTTAAATGACAAAATCGAACCTGCCTCTACCACTTCTACTGGAAGCTCGTTCCACACAGCTACCACTCTCTGAGTAAAAAAGTTCCCCCTCGTGTTACCCCTAAACTTTAATATAATGATGTCACTATTTTCTCTTAAAGGCACAGACATCTGTTTTAGCGTTACCAGGGTGAATACATAAGTGCACTTTTACAATAAAAAATAATAGTTAAAGTTGACCTGGTTACACAAAAATGATTATATTTGGTTCATGCAACACAGAAGTGTACAGAAAAGAATGTGATAAAATAGAAGGAAAGGGAAAGGGTGAAGGCAGTGAACAAGATAGATATTTGGAACAGAATCCACTAGGATGCCTTCTCGGAACCTTCACAATGTATTTGATGATAAAGTAATGTATCATGATTCTCTTCCAATATTATTACAAACACACAAACAGATACTTTGTTTTGCAAAGTACGTGATATTCATATTATCAAACATTTAAATATCATTGACTTAGCACATTGATTCAGCAACTAGTAACTTTCCTGAGGTTATAAAAGGCAATTTCTTGAACTTCCTAATCCCAACCTACATCATTGAAAAATATAGCACAGAAACAGGTCCTGCAGCCCATTATTTTGTGCCAAACACCATCTGCCATTTTTCACCAATATATGCAACTATTCTATATCCTGCTCTATCCTTTGGTAATCTTCCTCACTCTTCATATTACCAATCTTTGTATCATCTGAGAACTTACTAACTCATGCATCTACATTTTAGACCAAAAGATATAGGAGCAGAATTGGGCCATTTGGCCCATTGAGTCTGCTCCGACATTTCCTCACGGCTAATCTAATTTTCCTCTCAGCCCCAATTTCATACCTTCACCCCATATCCTTTCATACCCCGACCAATTAAGAATCTACCAAACTACACCTTAAATACACATAAAGACTTGATCTCCACAGCTGCCTATGGCAAAAAATTCCACAGCTTCACTACTTTCTGGCTAAAGAAATTCCTCCTCATCTCTGTTCTAAAAAGGATATCCCTCTATTCTGAGGTTATGTCCTCTGGTCTTAGACTCTCCCATTATAGGAAACATCCTCTCCATATCTACCCTATCAAGGTTTTTCACCATTTGATAGTGATAGGTCACCCCTCATTCTTCTGAATTCCAATGAATACAGGACTAGAGCAAGCAAACATTCTGCATATAACAAGACACTCAATCCTGGAATCATTTTCATAAATCTCCTATGAAGCCTCTCCAGTTTCAACACATCCTTTCTAAGATAAGGGCCCCAAACCTGGTCACAGTACTCCAAGTGAGGTCTCACCAGTGCTTTATGAATCCTCAACATTACATCTTTGTTTTTATATCCTGGTCCTCTTAAAATGATGCTAACATTGCATTTGCTTTCCTCACCTCATACTCAACCTGCAAATTAACCTTTAGGGAATCCTGCACAAGGACTTCCAAGTCCCTTTGCAGCTCCATTTCTTTTTTTGTATTTTTACTCATTTAGAAAATAGTCAACCCTGTCATTTCTTCTAACAAAGTGTATGACCATACACTTCATGACACTGTATTCCGCCTGTCATTTCTTTGCCCGTTCTTCTAATCTGTTTAAGTCCTTCTGTAACCTCTCTACTTCCTCAAAGCTACCTGCCCCTCCACCTATCTTCATATCATCTTCAAACTTTGCAACAAAGTCATTAGTTCCATCATCCATCATTCCATCATTGACATATAACATAAAAAAATCACAGACCCTGCGGAACGCCAGTAGTTATTGCCAGCCAGGCAGAAAAGGTTCCCTTTATTTGTACACCTTACCTCCTGACAGTCAGTCACTGTTTTATCCATTTTAGAATCTTTTTTTAATGCCCTTAACTCCTGGTGGAGTCATCGGGGCACCGTCATGACAAGCTGTTCGCACCAATCTTTTTGGTGATTGCTCATCATGTGGCGTTTCTGTAGCATCCTCCAGGTTTTTTTACGAGGTCAAGTTACTAGCTCGACGCTCAACCCAGCACGGTTGGAAAGCGTGCAAGGGAGCCAGCTGGATTCGAACTCGGGACCATTCAGTCCGGAGTCCAGCGCTGATGCCACTACACTAACAGCCAGCTAGAATCTTTCTTGTAATACAATGGGCTCATAGCTAGTTAAGCAGCTTCGTGAGTGCACCTTGTCAAAGGCCTTCTGAAAATTCAAGTATAGAACATCAAACGATTCTCCTTTGTCTATCCTGCTTGCTACTTCTTCAAAAAATTCCAACAGCTTTGTCAAGCAAGATTTTTCCCTTGAGGAAGCCATGCTGATTATGTGCCTCCAAGTACACTGAGATCTCATCCTTAATGATTAACTCCAACATCTTCCCAACCACTGAGGTGAGACTAACTGGCCTATAGTTACTTTTCTTCTGCCTCTCTCCTTTCTTAAAGAGTAGAATGAATTTTCAATTTTCCAGTCTTCCAGAACCATTCCTGAATCTAATGATTTTTGAAAGATCATTATGAATGCCTCCATGATCTCTTCAGCCACCTCTTTCAGAACCCTAGTGTTGTGTTCTCTATATGTACTGTGGGTTGCTAACAAAGAATCATATTCTGGAAGACATAGAATTTTTATTTACAGCAACCAAACCACGTTTTTACTGTACCATGGTCTCGATCATTCTATCATTTCTGCGCATGCTCAGAACTATTTCCAATCACATTCTGACACGTCATATCACCACATCTTGCTTTCCTTAAAAAGAAAAACAATTAGCAACATTGACCAGAGCAAATGCATAATTTATCATGTCTCTATCAGTCTCTCTTGGGGTTTATGAACACGAGTAGGCCTTCTAAGGTTCACACAGTTCTTGTGTTTCATTGTTATTTCCATGTTTTGTCTGGTCTGCATCAGTTAACTGAAACTCTGAAGCTGGCTCTTTCTTAAAGTCTTTGCAATTTCTTCTTAACACTGTTCCTTCTTCTGCTTGGACCATGTATGATCTGGGTTGTTCTTCTTCAAGTACTGTAGCTTTCTGTGTCCATGTGTTTATTTTGTCTTGTATCCTTACTTCGTCTCCTTGGTGCATTTCAGGTAATGGATGAGAACATCTGTAAAGAAGTATGTTTTCTGTTTTGCTTTGTGTTCATCTTTCCATCTTTTCACTTGTTCACCTCCCTTTGTTCTCAGAAGGCTCTCATCTGTTGGCAGGTTGGATCTCAAACAGCATCCCATCAAGAGCTGAGCAAGTGAAAATCTACATTCAAGTGGAGTACTGCGATAGGCTAACAAAGCTTTATAAAAACCACCTCCACTATTGTTTGCTTTGTGCATCAGTTTCTTAATAATTCCTACTGACTTATATAAACCATATAACCATACACCAATTACAGCACAGAAACAGGCCATCTCAGCCCTTCTAGTCCATGCTGAACGCTTACTGTCACCTAGTCTCACTGACCCGCACTCAGCCCATAACCCTCCATTCCTTTCCTGTCCATATACCTATCCAATTTTACTTTAAATGACAATACCGAACCTGCCTTTACCACTTCTACTGGAAGCTCATTCCACACAGCTACCACTCTCTGAGTAAAGAAATTCCCCCTCATGTTACCCTTAAATTTTTGCCCCCTAACTCTCAACTCATGTCCTCTTGTTTGAACCTTCCCTACTCTGAATGGAAAAAGCCTATCCATGTCAGCTCTATCTATCCCCCTCATAATTTTAAATACCTCTATCAAGTCCCCCCTCAACCTTCTACGCGCCAAAGAATAAAGACGTAAATTGTTCAACCTTTCCCTATAACTTAGGTACTGAAATCCAGGTAACAATCTAGTAAATTTTCTCAGTACTCTCTCTATTTTGTTGATATCTTTCATATAATTCGGTGACTAGAACTGTACACAATACTCCAAATTCGGCCTTACCAATGCCTTGTACAATTTTAACATTACATCCCAACTCCTATACTCAATGCTCTGATTTATAAAGACCAGCATACCAAAAGCTTTCTTCACCACCCTATCCATATGAAATTCCACCTTCAGGGAACTATGCACCATTATTCCTAGATCACTCTGTTCTACTGCATTCTTCAATGCCCTACCATTTACCATGTATGTCCTATTTGGATTATTCCTACCAAAATGTAGCACCTCACACTTATCAGCATTAAACTCCATCTGCCATCATTCAGCCCACTCTTCTAACTGGCCTAAATCTCTCTGCAAGCTTTGAAAACCATCTCAACTAATCCATTGGACTGAGGAGAAATGGACTAGATGTTGTATGAACAAAGCCCTATTCCTGAGCAAAATGTCTCATGCATTCACCATTGAATTGTGGACCATTGTCTGTGAAAACTTCATCAGGTACACCCTGTCTGGAAAAAACTGATTTCATGCATGTAATTACATTCTCTGCAATTGTTCTGCTCAGACCACACACTTCAGGATACAATGAGTAGTAATCTGTTATTAATAGATAATCTTTGTTTTCAGTTACAAAAAGATCAATGCCTACCTACTGATAAGGTCTCTGAGGACTAGGATGTAGATGCAGTGGCTCCTTAGGGTCGCTAGGTTGGTATTTAAGACATATTTGACAAGGAGACACCAATTCTGCAACTTCTTGATTCATCCTGAGCCAAAACATCACTTCCCTCACCCTTCTCTTACATTTTTCAATACCTATGTGGCCTTCATGAATTTTCCCAAGCATTTCTTTTCAGAGACTTTTAGGAATGTTCGAATCCAAGTCAGGTTGAGCGTCGAGCTAGCAACTCGGCCTCGTAAAAACAAGAATAGCTTGCTACGGAAACACCATCATGACAGTGCCCCGATAACTCCACTGCTGAGTTAAAGGCTATTCTTCTTCTTCTTCTTCTTCTTTTAAGAATCACAATTCTGCTACCTTTGTACAATATCCCATCCACAACAGAAAGTTCTGATCTGTGGTTCCAATATTCTTGTACTTCTGAGGTACAGTCATGCTTATTATCCGGCCATCCATCCATCACCACTTGTATTACCTGACTGAGAATTTTGTCCTTCTCTGTCTCAAGACACAGCAGTTTCAACTTTTCAGAAGAAACAGGTACAGTCTCTATGATCATATCAACAAATGCCGGGATATCAACAGCGTCCCTGTGACTGTCTTTTGTTGTTGGATCCACAACTCTGAAAAGTGTGTCAGTCGTGTACATGAATTTTCCAGGTGTGTATGACACATTCAATGCATATTGAATGCATAATTCAATGCATAATTCAGCGAAGGGCGCTGAGTAGGCTACGGTCAATTATGGATAACTCTGAACATCCTCTACATAGCACCATCCAGAGACAGAGAAGCAGTTTCAGCGACAGGTTACTATCGATGCAATGCTCCTCAGACAGAATGAAGAGGTCAATACTCCCCAATGCCATTAGGCTTTACAATTCTACCGCCAGGACTTAAGAACTTTTTAAAGCTATTATTAATGCTTTTTGAGATGGTGATTTAGATGCATATCATATTTTTTTTACTGAGTTAAGTATTGTATGTAATTAGTTTTGCTACAACAAGTGTATGGGACATTGGAAAAAAGTTGAATTTCCCCATGGGGATGAATAAAGTATCTATCTATCTATCTATCTTTGCAATTTCATCATCATTCGCTGAATTCACAAAGCACAGTCACTTAAAGGTTTGCGAAACAATGTAATCAGAGGCTTATGATCAGTTTCAACATCAATAGATTGCCCTGACACAAACTGATGAAATCTCTCGCAAGCAAACATAATGCTGAGCAATTCTTTTTCAATATGGATATACCTTATTTCTAGATCAGATAATGAACGAGATGCATATGCCACTGGTAGCCATTCCTGATCATGTTTCTGGAGTAATACTGCCCCTAAGCCCACTTGAGATGCATCACATGAGATTTTAATGGGTCTCTTAGCATCAGAGAATTTCAACCCAGGTTCTTTAGTAAGAACTTTCTTGAGATTTTGCCATGCCTTCTCCTGTTCATGATTCCAGCTCCATTCGTTTTTCTTTTCCGTTAGCTGCCTCAATGGAGCAAGCTGTTCTGAAAGATTGGGTATGAATTTTCCAATGTAGTTGACCATTCCCATGAACCTTTGAACATCTTTTTTACATTGCGGTCTTGGCATGTTCTCAATAGCAGAAACCTTCAATGGATCAGGATGCACACCGTCATTGCTGATGATATCACCCACAGGGGTAAGTTCAGCCACTCCTCGCTGACATTTGTCTTCATTCAACTTCAGGTTTGCCTTTGCCTCTGAGTCCGGCGTCATGCTCTTGTTTAGATGATCCCCAAACAATAATATCGTCCATGGGTGTATCCACACCCTCAATGTGCTCATATAGTATGTGAATGGTTTTATGGTACACTCAGGAGCTAATGCAATTCCAAACGGAAGCCTAAGAAAACAATATCTGGCAAAAGGAGTATTAAAAGTACACAACTTTGAACTTGGTTCATCTAGTTTCAGTTGCCAGAATCCAGAGGATGCATCTAATTTACTAAAGTACTTTGCATTAGCAAACTGTGACATAATTTCTTCATAAGTAGGCAACTTGAAATGCTCTCTTTTAATGGCTCGATTTAAGTCTCTTGGATCTAAGCAAATCCTCAGTTTTCCATTTTTCTTATCAACAATGACAAGCGAATTGACCCATTCAGTCGGTTCATCGATTTTTTTAATGACTCCTAGCTGTTCCATTCTGTCAAGCTCTGTTTTCAGTTGATGATGTAATGCAAAAGGCACTTTTCTACACGGATGTACTACGGGTGGTGCTGTGTTGTCAATTTTAATCGTTTGCTCTCCTGGAAGACAACCAAGCCCTTTGAACAAGTCCTCATACTCTTTCATCAAGTCACTGTATTCTGACTCTGTGTCACTGTCCAGGACTAATCCTCTTTTCACCAAATTCAGTCTCTCACAGGCAGATAAACCGAGTATTGACTGTACATTCTTTGGTACCATCACAAATGAAAGTGTGTGCACAATATTTTTGTGTGATACTTTTGCCACATATGTTCCTTTAACTGGAATGTCTGCACCTGAATACCCAGTCACTTTTATATTTGTCTTATGTAAATATGGTCTTGGCTTTAATGCATTAAACTCAGATTCTGCAAGAACATTTACTTGTGCTCCAGTATCCAGTTTAAACAGAATATTGTGTTGGTTCACTTGCAATGGAATAGTCCAGTCATTCTTACTTTGATTGTTTTCACAAAGCACATTAATAAAACTCCTCAAGTTCATTTTCAAGCACTGCATTTATGTTTTATTTTCTTTCTACTTCTGTAACAGCATGAAAAATGATTACTATAGTCATTGCACATTTTTCCATATGCTGGACACTGTTTTGGCTGATACTGCCACCCATAGCGATTACATAGCTTTTACATAGCTTTCTCTCAGATGATGTCTTGCTCTCTGTTGGTTTTTTTGTTGTTTTATTATTTTTCCTAATACGTTTGCACTTTTTTATAGCATCTACGTTGCAACTCTCAATGAAAAGCCTTTAGCCTGTGACATCACGGTTTCATCACATCACATGTAAAAAATTTATGCCTCTCGTCTGTCACATTACGCTTCAGTATACAAAATGCTTCAAATTTGTCCATTATCGATTCCAACATTAAATTATCTCCATTTTCAAAATTAAAATGATTATATACCTCAATTGCATCGTCACCTATTACGTGGAGTAGAAGCACAGCTTTAATTTTTTCCAGTTTTCCATCAGCATCAATCGCCGATAAATATAATTCGAAATGCTGCTTAGATCTTCTCCAGTTCTCAGCTACGTTCCCAGACAATTGAAGTGTCAGTGGAGGATGCAAACCTTCCATTTGTAAAACTGTTAGCGAACTCCAAAACAGTTCGAACTCCTTTTTTATCTTCGATTTTCCCTTGTTAGGAAACATATTACAGACCATATTCTTCCAGACCGACTTCTGACACCATGTTGTGTTCTCTATATTTATACATACCGTGGGTTACTAATAAAGAATCATATTCTGGAAGACATAGAACTTTTATTTACAGCAACAACCAAACCACATTTTTACAGTACCATGTTCTTGATCATTCTATCATTTCTGCGCATGCTTAGAACTCTTTCCAATCACATTCTGACACGTCATATCACCGCACCTAGGGTATACACCATCTGGTCCAGTTGACTTACCTACTTTCAGACCCTTCAGTTTCCCAAGAACCTTCTCTCTAGTTATTGTAACTTCACACACTTCATGCTTCCTGACACCTGGAACTTCCACCATACTGCTAGTGTCTTCCACAGTGAAGACTGTTGCAAAATGTTTCCATCCAAGTCATGACTTAGTTGTTTTCTTTGGTTGTCAAAAGAATTGAGAAGTCTTATTTCTTAGACATTTTTGTATATATCTTGTCCTTCTAATGTTTACACAATTTTAAACAAGCAAGATTTAAAAATATATAGACTGTATGACAGTTCCTCACCAGCCACATGATAGTCCCTTAATGAGAAACATTAGACCCTCAATATGATATTGTTCATAATTGCACACGAGCCGATGTATCACTCATCAGTTACCCTCAAAGAACCCTCCTGCATCAAAAGGTTCAAGCTCATTTGAGGGGGTGCAGTATTATAGTGGTTTAGTTGCTACATTAATAGTAAGAGCTTTGGATCATTGATCCAGAGATGGTTGAATCTCACTACAGCAGCTTGGGAATTAAAATTCAAGTATTTAAATAAATCTTGGCGTTTAAAAAAATCTAATCTCTGTAACAGTCATCATGAAGCTAAATGACTGCCATTAAAATTAACCATCTGGTTCACTAATGTCTTTCAGAGAAGGAAATTTACTATCTGTACTAGGCTGGCCTGACACATAGTTCCAGATCTCAACAATGTGGTGGCTCTTAATTTTCTCCTCAGTTTCTGGAAAAATTAGTGAGGGTCAATAAAGATCAGTATTTTCAGCAATGGCACATCTTGTGAATGAATAAAGTAATCAAAATATTATGACTTCTTTCAAAAGAAAAGATCTGTAAGGAGATATATCTGGTACAATGGCAGAGCTGATACAGCCGCTGCCTCATAGTTCCAGTTATCTGGGTTCAGTGCTGGTCTCTGTAATGTGTAGTAACCGCAAACATAATACTAATTGTACGCAGAAAGATGGGAACCCAGGAGAATGGGGTATTTGTTTATTTTTACTTTTAGCAAGGCACACACTTATCATGTAGTAGGGTAATAATGTGTGCCATTTACATGTAACTTGCAAAGCATTATGTAAACAAGAAAGAATGCTTAATCAAACAATTATTTACAATATTGCTCAAATATTAAATACATAACACTCCTCCCTGCTTAGCTATAAACTCCAACTCGATATAGAATTGGCCAGCTGGTGGTGTAGTGACATCCACACCGGACTATACACTTCCCATCCATGCTGGGTTGAGCATTGAGCTAGCAACTTGGCTTCATAAAAGAACAGACAAAAACGCTAAAGAAATGGCAAGGTTTCTGCCCGATGCAGCGCAGACCGCAGAAAGAAACAACACAATATAGAATCCATCTCAACTTACATACATACATAAGTGCCTGGGGATGAAGCTACCATCCGGAAAACGACCAAGGAGTTCGAAGTCTGGCTCACCAATGCAGACAAGTCAGGCCTACCTGAAAAATTCAAGGCTTCAATCTCCCACCAGGCATCTTCCCCCAAAACCTTTGGCCCATGCTGGTATATGAGGTACTCATGCCAACAGTTGAGGCACTTGAAAGAAAGGTCAATGGCTGCCTTTGAATATGGTTGGGCCTCCCATGTAGCTGGAGCATTATTGCTCTGTATAGGAAGAGGAACGAGCTGCATCTTCCCTTCAGCAGCCTGACAGAGGAGTTCATGGTTTCCCATACAAGAGAATTGCTGCTTTACAGAGATTTCAGCAAACCCAAAGTCTCGTCAGCAGGCATTGAGGTCTGGACAGGTAGGAAATGGAAGGCCAGGGATGCAGTGGAGATAGCTGAATCACATCTCAAGCACAGGGATCTGTTAGGGATGGCTGTGTCTGGTCAGGAAGTGCTGGGCAGCTTCACTTCAACCAGCCTTGATGGGGACAGCTGCAAACTTGTTCAGGAAGAGGTGTGAGCAGCTGTCAAGGAAACACATACCACCAGGATGGTAGGAATGGAGCAGAAGGGAGCTTGGACAAGGTGGGACGGTGGACTATAGCAGAGGATCTCCTGGTCCTACATCTGGCAGGCAAAATCCCAGTGCATCGTTCATGATCCAGGCGGTGTACGATGTCCTGCCTAGTTCAGCAAGCTTTATTGCTTGAAGCAAAAGTGAGGCACCATCATGTCCATTCTGCTCTGGCAGAGGGACCCTGCAACATACCCTCAGCAGCTGCCTAAAAGCCCTGGGAGAAGGCCGCTACTGCTGACCCATGACCAGCTGCTAAATGCAGTGTCAGAAAATATCTTCTTGCCCATTAACACCAGGCACCTCTGCCAACTCAGAAAGCCCATAGCCTTTGTCAAAGCTGAAGACCAACCACACCCTCAGCCCAGACCACCAGCATGCTTGCTCACCATGGCATCTGACTAGCAAGTGAAAGTAGACATTGGCAAGCAATAAAAGTTCATGGCATCATCATCCCTGAGGCCTGACATAGTCGTACTGTCAGAAACCACGAAGCAGGTGGTCATGGTAGAGCTGACAGCTCTTTGTGAATACTGGATTGAGGAGGTGCTTGAGCGTAAGAAAGAAAGCCAAACACCAGGAGCTGGTAGAGCGGTGCCAAAGACAGGGGTGGAGGTGCATTGTGAGCCTATAGAGATGGGGTGTAGAGGTTCTCCTGGGTGCTGGCTGAGCAAAGCGTACTCTCTTCTTGGCATTTCGAGGGCTGCAAAGAAAAGAGCCATCACAGAGGCCGCTGAGCGAGTCTCCAGAGAGTTATGGATCAAGAGATGTGACCCGTGGACCAATACTGCTGGAAAACGTGCCAGGGACTGACCAACCTTGGCTGGGTTGCCTGGGTGAGAGTGTGTCCCAGGTCCCAGAGCATCCTGGGACCTCTTCTGTAGTGGTTGTAGGAGTTGACTCTGTGACTACAGGAAGTGGTTATGATGGCTCTGTGGTTGACTCCAGACACCTCTCACTGGATGTGTTGGCATCCTGAGCAGTGTAAGGCAAGCTTCCCTGGATGATGTGGATCATAATGTGTGAATACAGTGTCTGATGTCACCTGCGTACAGTAGCCAGGTTTGTGGGATTCTGTTACAGTAATTGACAAAAAATAAAAAAGAACTATAACTGTGGCATGTTCTTTTATCTTGGGGCCGACCGTCACTGAATTTTATCAGCACACTCATGTAAACTTGCGTGTCAATGGTGTGACCACAATAACCAATGCTTGATTTAGGGAATTCACATTCATTACATCATACTCTGAGCCCATAATCTTCTAATCTTTTTAACAATGTCTTGGAGATTTTAGTGATGTTCATTGTTAACCTTATTGGTAACAATTATGTCATCCAGGTAACATTGAATGCCTGGATGACTTACAGCACGTTATGTAGCTTTCTGCTAAAGCGCAGGTGCAGATGCTACATCAAAAATAAGCCTATTGGTGTGATAAAGCCCTAAATGAGTTCTTACAGTGAGAAACACTTCGGACCCTTCTTCCATTTCCATCTGCATGTAGGCCTCAACCAGGTCTGCTTTGCTGAGGTGTTTCCCCCCAAAAAGGTTTGCAAAGATATCCTCTTCTCCTGGGAAGAGGGTATTGACCTACTTTCAGTACTGGTTTCATGGTGACATTTAAATCACCATAGATCCTGACAGACACGTTCCTTTTGGCTAAAAGGACCACTGCTGTTGCCCACAGGATCCACTGCAGTCTCCATGCGATCAATGTAGCTCACTGGCTATACTATCGTGGACAGTGTAAGGAAGTGGAAGGGTTTCATAGAACTTGGGTGTGACATTTTTGTTTAACGCTATTTTAGGCTTGATATGTTTGAGTTTTCCAATGCCACTCTTGAACACTGCTGTGGCATCATCCAATACCTTCCTTAATTTGCTTCCACTTGACTCTGTTACAAGGGCTGATGCATGCATATGGTGGATGGTTCTCCAATCAAGTTGTAGTTGTCTCAGCCAATCTCAATCCTGCAATGCTGGTCCTCCTGTTTTTACTACGTATAAACCCAATATGGCTTGTTGGTTGTTGTATTTCACTGTTATAAATGTAATTCCCACAGAAGTTATCTCTTCTGCAGTATAAGCTCTTAGGTGGCTCTCTGCAGGATTCAGTTTATTATTTTTGTGGAATGACTGAAAGAGCCAAGGCAGTATGCAATCTATTTTAATTAATTTGCTGTTTGTCTCTGGTGTAACCCATATTGCCTGCCTGTTGTGAGTTTTCACATTGTAAATCTCAAGACTGCTCACTCTCGTCGTTTTCCTAGCAGCATGCAGAATAGCGCTCTTTTTAAAACTCCAATGTGACCTTTTATCATTTTTTCTTCCCTGTGCAGTCCATTTACTTTTGTCTGCCCCACATGCTCTTTTTCCTCTTTCGTAACTCCACCATTTTCTCTCTCCCTACTTTCTGAGGAGACAAGTGCTGTGCTGCTTTTTTGTAACTCAATGTCTTACTGACCTTTTTAAAATCCAACATCTTGCTTGTTTCAATGGGATTGGTAGTCATCTCCGGTTCATTTAAAACATTCCCGTTGCCACTGTTATGTTTAGTAACTACAAAACATAAAACTAATTGAAAGCAAAAATACGGGAGCCCAGGAGAATGGGTCTTAGTTTGTTTCTACTTTTAGCAAGGCCACCCTTACCACGTGGTAGCGTAATGACGTATTCCATTTGCATATGTTTACACATATTATGTAAAGAACGAGAAATGCCTAATGCCTAATATTTACAATATCACTCAGATATTACTGAAATACTGTATAAAATGCACAACAGGCTCCAGTACTGTATGTTTACTCCTTTGCGTTTCCTCGGGTGTTTCAGACTTCTACATTTCAAAAACATGCAGCTTTGTACATTAAATGCCTACTGTAAAGCACTCTCCCACAAATGCATACGTATGGTAAGATCTTGGAGAGTCAAGGCAATGTAGGAAGAAAAAAATGGGATTAGTCTTGATGGTTTATTGGCAGAAAGACCTGCTTTTGTAATATTCGTCCTTGATCTATGACAATGTTCACTTTGCTGACAATATGGTAACAATTCTTTAATTTACAGCATTTTAGATTTACCATGGAATTAATGGGTCACAATTTCTACAGCTAAAGCAATGCATAAAAAGAACAAACTAACCACTTTAGTTGGTCATCAGAAAATCTGGTCACATATGTCAATCTAACATATTTTGCACCCTGCTTTAACGTTCAATTTCAGTTACTTTGGCTGGGCCTGATTCTGGAAGCAGAGATCAACACACAGGTATTGTTGCATCACTGCAAGGTATTTAGAACAAATGACCAAGGACAAATGTCTACGCCCACAGATCCAAGCATGCATATACTTTAGACAGCTAGGGTGACTTGTGTAAAACCTGCATGATTCCCAGTGTAGCAGGTCATAGATTTCTTCCATTGCCCTCTGTGGCCCTCCAGGTGAAGTGCAATATTTTAATGAGGTTTTTTTTCCATTAAATACTAGGATCACACAGAAATTACCCAATTCTAAGAATTTACAGTGACCTTTTCAATTTGGAAATTGTAAGAGAAAATGAAAACTGTCTGTTGCAATATGGGAGCTATAAAATACAAAAAAAAATCTAGCAAGTGCAAATGTAGCACTTTAATTAAATGATTGCATTTACCAGCACGTCAGCCCATCTGAAGCTCATAATGCAGTAATAAATAAGGCCCATGAAATGGGAGAAGGTTTACCCTTTCTGATACACCAGCTCATTACAAGAGTTTTTGAGTATCTTCAGAATGGTTTAAATGGCTCATATTGGTAAAATGATGTAATTCAGTGCTTCAGGATTTAAAATTCATGTATGATTAAAAATCCACTTTTTCCTGCTGCCAATTAATTAGACTGTGCATGAGGCAGCCAGCGAACCACATTAAAAACTTAAAGCTTTCAGACATTACATCCGGAAGGAGGATCAGACATAGGATCCTTTTAATTTCCCGTTAGTGATCATCAAAGGTAACATGAATGCTCAAGGGGAAGGTTGAGGAAATTAATGCACTTTTACATATATAAAAATTATGACTTTTGATCTTCATGGTACCATTTTGGAATAAGCACATGCAACATTAACTGTTTTAGTCAATATATTATGTATGGAGCACAAGTATGAGGAAATCTGTCTAGAAATTAAAATGAAAACTCGCTTAGTGCACTAAATACATGCTGTGTATCACACTGATGCCTATTGAAACCCTCTAAAACATTTACAAAACTGGCCACAGACACATGAAAAGCAGGACCCGCATGACAAGCATCCAAATGCACCATGAGCAAATAATGGAGGCATTAAGGCTCCTAGCTAAAAGCTCCAATTTCTGCAACTTTGGACATCATTAGACGTAAAGCTAATGCTAGTCTATTTTCGGCTGCATGAAGGTGAATCATGGCTAGAGTGCAGAGGTCAATTTCTCAAAGAATGAACACGCACTCAGAAATGATTGCCTTCATGAGCTAATGTTCAAAAGACAACATTAAAAAAGAACTTGTGCAAATGGCCCAATTTCTGCATTCCAGAATATTTTTAAAGGCTATTTGTGGGAGTACAGGAGAATGATTGGCTAACATCTGCTTTTATTTATGGAATGAAGCTTTGTACAAACTATTAATGAGGATTGTACACCTGTATCATTAAACTTTTACTCTTTGTGTTAAAGATACTTTACAAAGATAATGCTGCTGTTGTTTTTGTGGTGATTCCTGGGCATAGTTACCATAATTAAAATTTGAACTCACCTACCTGAAATGACAATTCCATTATATCCCCTTTTTGGCCCACAAAGTTTGATACAACATGAGAGAGTGCTGATGAGGCCATATCAGGAGTATTGCATATGATTCCCCTCTTTAAGGAAGGAGATCTACATTGGAGGCACTGTAGAGAAGGTTTGTCAGCCTGATTTCTGGAATACAAAGAAAGGCTGCACTGGTTAGGCACTTACTCAAAATGTTTAGGAGGATGAAAGGTGATCTAATTAAAACATACGATTGTGATGGTATTGGACAGGAATTTTGAAAGGCTATTTCCCATAGTGGGATTATCCTTAATTAAGGGACATAATTTCAAAATGAGTATTGCCCATTTAACAGAAAGAATTTCTTCTCTCAACAAATCATACATGTTTAGATTACAAACATGAGAAAATCTGCAGATGCTGGAGATCCAAAGCAACACAGACAAAATGCTGGAGGAGCTCAGCAAGCTGGGCAGCATCTGTGGAAAAGCAAACAGTCGACATTTCAGACCGAGACTCTTCTTCAGTCTTCAGTTTACTCTTTTCAATAGATGCAACTGATCTGCTGATTTCCAGCAATTTGTGTGTGTTGCTATAAATACTTGGAATTCACGGTCACTACATGTTTTTAAAACAGAAATTGACAGATATTTAAACTAAATTTGAGACAATGTGTGGGAACAGAGTGAAAATAATAGATTGAATTACCATGAAGGCCTCAATAATTACTGAACAGTCTCAAGGGACCAATTGACCCAGTTCCTGGTATTTTCTTACAGAGGACCTGCAAGGAAATTTATAGACTTTCTGAGACTAACTGCAAGTCCCATATTTCTATTAACTTTTATGTTTCATTCAAATTAATAGTGTAGTGCACAAGATTGTGATAGTAGGTGTTCCAATTTATGGTTCTAGAAATTGCATTCAGACGTTTCTTGCTAGACAGTGAGGTCAGAAGAACATGCTGGTGCAGTCATTGTGTGCAGTTTAGGTTTGTTTTAAGAGGTGGGGCTTTTATTTTGCTTATTTTTTTTATACATATGGAAGGAGTGTGGCACAATTTTCCATTTGATGTCAGACTTGAGTTGTAACCTTGTATTGATTTCGTTTCACCAATATGTTCATAGTCTGTATCCAGCAGAAAAGCTGGGAAGTTAATTGGAAAAACTGCTGGCCACACAAAAAAAATGACGAGTATTGGTTGAGACAATAACTTAACCTGCTGAGGATCTAATGTTTGAATAATAGTGTTTAGAAATTGAATTTCTATTTTATGGACACCCTGTAAAGGTTTGTTATATGTTCAAATGTATTACAAGCTTTACACTAATAAAGAGTCTTATAGAAAATTATTATGAACAGAATTCAATACTTGCACAAATTAGAAATTTTTCAGATTTATCAGCAATTGAAATGATAGGAGATGATGTGTGAAAATCTGAATTGTGTACATCATAGAAACATTAATGGAATACAGTGGATTCTGATTAATTGGAACACATAGGGGCCAATACATTTTGGCCCAAATAAGTGGCTGCCCCAGTTAGCCAAAATCTCACGGAGAAAGTTAAAAAGGTATAAAAAGGACAAACTACCCTTTAGCTGCATAACAATTTATGTGTTTCATTGGGAAACAGATTAAATTAAAATGCTATCAATACTACTATAGTGCGATAAAACTATTATTGCTTAATAGTTATCGACGGTGGAGCTCAGAGTATGCTGTCGTGTTCTTTTGATTGTCTGTAAATGAACAAAATCAGCACAGTCACCTAGTGTAGGACTCTCACAGCTACGTGGACTATTCCTCTTCCCACCCTGTCTCTTGCAAAAATGCCATCCCCTTCTCACAATTCCTCCGTCTCTGCCAAATCTGCTCTCAGGGTGAGGCTTTTCATTCAAGAATGAAGGAGATGTCCTCCTTTTTTAAAGAAAGGGGCCTCCCTTCTTCCACCATCAACTCTGCTCTCAAACGCATCTCTCCCATTTCACACACATCTGCTCTCATCCCATCCTTCCACCACTCCACTAGGGATAGGGTTCCCCTTGTCCTCACCTACCACCCCACCAGCCTTCGGGTCCAACGTATAATTCTCCGTAACTTCTGCCACCTCCAATGGGATCTCACCTCCAAGCACATCTTTCCCTCCCCCCCTTTCTGCTTTTCGCTGGATCGCTCCCTATGTGACTCCCTTGTCCACTCGCTCCCCCCCATCCCTTCCCACCGATCTCCCTCCTGGCACTTATCCTTGTAAACGGAACAAGTGCTACACCTGCCCTTACACTTCCTCCCTCACCACCATTCAGGGCCCCAGACAGTCCTTCCAGGTGAGGCGACACTTCACCTGTGAGTCGGCTGGTGTGGTATACTGCGTCCGGTGCTCCCGGTGCAGCCTTCTATATATTGCTGAGACCCGACGCAGACTGGGAGACCGTTTCGCTGAACACCTACGCTCTGTCTGCCAGAGAAAGCAGGATCTACCAGTGGCCACACATTTTAATTCCACATCCCATTCCCATTCTGATATGTCAATCCATGGCCTCCTCAACTGTCAAGATGAAGCCACACTCAGGTTGAAGGAACAACACCTTACATACCGGCTGGGTAGCCTCCAACCTGATGGCATGAACATTGACTTCTCTAACTTCTGTTAATGCCCCTCCACCCCTTCTTACCCCATCCCTTATTTATTTATTTATTTATTCCTCCTTCCCCCGCCCCCTTTTTCCTCTCTCTGTCCCTCTCACAATCACTCCTTGCCTGCTCTCCATCTTCCTCTGGTGCTCCCCTCCCCCTTTCTTCCTCCCTAGGCCTCCCATCCCATGATCCTCCCCATTCTCCAGCTCTGTATCCCTTTTGCCAATCAACTTTCCAGATCTTAGCATGATCCCTCTCCCTCCTGTCTTCTCCTATCATTTTGGATCTCCCCCTCACCCTCCCACTTTCAAATCTCATACTATCTCTTCCTTCATTTAGTCCTGACGAAGGGTCTCAGCCCGAAATGTTGACTGTACTTCTTCCTATAGATGCTGCCTGGCCTGCTGCGTTCCATCAGCATTTTGTGTGTGTTGCTTGAATTTCCAGCATCTGCAGATTTTCTCATGTAGACAATGGACTGCCTTCATATAATACTATCAATGATAGCATCCTTCAAATTTTCATTGTAACATTCAAGATGATTGTTGATACCTTCAAATTATTTGTAGTTCCTAATTTGTTGAAGTAGTAAACCATTTCATTTTCATTCCCAGACGTTCTGGCATCTCCAAGCCTGAATGCTTGAAGCAGCAGTGAGCAAAACAGTTCTGAGTTGTCATCTTGCTCATTTCCTGCAAACTATCAGTGACAAAAATCTCTGATTTCTGATTTCCTTCTCAGCACCAACCTTCTGCCTTCTCCACATGACCCTTTATGCCATGACTAATCAAGAACCTTTAAACCTCCACTTTCAATATATCCAATTACTCAGACTCAACATTCATCTGAAGCAATAAATTCCATAGATTCAGCACTCTCTGGCTAAAAAAACTCCTTTTCATCTCCATTCTAAATGGACATCCTTCTACTCTGAAGCTGTGCCCTCTAGTCCTAGACTCCACTAACACAGGAAACAACTTCTTCACATCCACTCTATCGAGGCCTTTCAACATTCAATAGGTTTCAATAAGATCACTCCCCACACCCCCATCATTCTTCTGAATTCCAGTGAGTACAGGCCCAGAGCCATCAATCAGTCCTTATTCATTCGCATTATCATTCTTCTGAACCTCCTTTGAACCCTCTCCAGTTTCAGCACGTCTTTTCTCAGGCTACATCCACACTATGCCAGATAAATCCGTAACCGAAGCTTCTTCTCTTCGTTTTTACCCACCGTCCACACTAAAACAGTGTATTCGTCTCCTGATACTGGAGCTTTTCAAAAACGCTTTCCAAGGTGGATATTTTTGAAAACGCTGCTCGGGCGGATCAGTGTGGACTACGTAACCGGAGACTTCTGAAAACGCTATCAGATGGCAGCGTGCTATTTCATTGTTTTCTTGAACACAACCTAACAATTTCAGAACAGACGGCAACAAGACTGAAGCCAGGAGAGTTAGAAATGTACTCACCAAATACTTTGACGCATAACTTACTGAATAAATAAATATACTGTACTCACTTTGCCGTTTTCTGTCCTTGCTCGTTTGAAGGTGGTTTACCTATTTATGCAAGTACTTCTCTGACAATAGATGTGTAACAGCCTAATGTAACATTGTATGGAAATACAAGATAACACTGATGCAGACATGTTTTATACATTTAACAAGGTGCTTTATTAATACAACAGAGTTAGTCAGTTTTTCAATGTTCGCCGTCAGCCGGATCAATCTGTCTGTGAACTCTCTGTCGGTTGCCGCCGTACGCTCCAGTATTTGTTTTATTTTAGTTTTAAGTTCTCCTGCGCGAGAGCCAACAGCTTTCCCTCGTTTTAAGTTTTTCTAGACTGTAACTACACAAACGCGCACTTTCACAGTGAGATTCGACACCAAACATGTCGCTTGTTTTTGGTAGATGTGTCCTGCGCATGCGCAGGAGGAGGAGATTCGCCGAAATCTCCGTTTCAGTGTGGATAGAGATATTTTCAAAAACGCATAGTGTGGACACCTATCGTTTTTACGTGAAACCGGCGTTTTCAAAATTATCCGGTCTAGTGTGGATGTAGCCTAAGATAAGTGGCCCAGATGTCTCACAATGCTCCAAGTGAGACCTTACCAGTGCCTTATAAAGTCTCAGCTTTGCATCCGTGCTTTTATGTTCTAGTCCTGTTGAAATGAATGCTAACATTGCATTTGCCTTCCTCTCCATCAACTCAACCTCCAAGTTAACCTTTAGACTTCCAAGTTCCTTTACACCTCTGAATTGTCTCTCCCAGAAAACAGCCTACACTATATTTCTTTTACCAAAGTACATGACCATACATTTCTCAGCACGGTATTCCATATGCCTCTTCTTTGTCCACTCTCTTAATCTGTCTAAGTTTTTGGCAGCCTCTCTGCTTCCTCAACACTACCCACCCCTCCACCTATTTTAGTATAATCCACCAACCTGGGCACAAGGCCATCAACTGCATCATCCAAACCATTGACATACTATATAATATAAAAAAGAATCAGTCCCAACATTGACCCTTGTGGAATACTACTAGTCATCGCCAACCAATCAGAAAAGGCTCCCTTTATTCTTGCTCTTTGCCTCCTGCCAATCAGCCAATACTCTATCCATGCTGTATCTTTCCTGTAATACCATGGGCTCTTAACTTGTTATGCAGCCTCAGGTGTACAGCTTATCGAAGGCCTTCTGAAAATCAAAGTACACAACACCCACCAATCTCCATTTGCCTGCTCGTTACTTCTTCAAAGAATTCCAACAGATTTGTCAGGCAAGATTTTCCCTTAAGGAAACAATGCTGACTTCAGCATATTTAATCATGAACCTCCAAATACCCCAAAATCACATCCTTAAGGTTTGACTCCAACATCTTCCCAACCTCTGAGGTCAGACTAACTGGCCTATAATATCCTTTGTTCTGCCTCTGTCCCTTTTTGAACAGAGCAGTAACATTTGCAATTTTCTGATACTCCAGAACCATGCCAGAATCTATTGATTCTTGAAAGATCATTACTAATGCTTCCATGATCTCTTCAGCCACTTCTTTCAGAACCCTGGGGTTCATACCATCTGATCTAGGTGACTTAGTCACCTTCAGACCCTTCAGCTTCAACAAGAACCTTTCCTCTAGTTATGGAAACTTCACATACTTCATGCCCCCTGTCACCTGGAACTTCCACCATACTGCTAATGTCTTTCACAGTCAAGACTGATACAATACTTATTCAGTTCATTCAATATTTCAATGTCTCCCATTACTACCTCTCCAGCATCATTTTTCAGTAGTCCAATATCCATTCTCTCCATTTTGCTCTTTATATATCTGAAGAAATAGCGTCAATTGACACTAATTGAAAACTGTTTGCTCTGAACACACAGTAGTGCATAATGACCACACAAGTGTACACATCTGACAGTAGAAACTATTTGACAACAGTGTCCTGCCCCAACTAACCAGCATAGTGTGCCAAAATGTGTCAAAGAAATTAAGGAATTCTCAGTGATAATCTTTTTTATTAGTTATTGTTCTTTAAGAGCTGACACAAATATGCACTGCCCCAGTTAACCAATGGCTCAATTAACCAGAATGCACCTGTAGCAGAACACAGAACATAGAAATCTACAGCACATTACAGGTCCTTCAGCCCACAATGTTGTGTCAACCATTTAACCTACTCTAGAAACTCCCTAGAATTTCCCTTCCGCATAGCCCTCTACTGTCTAAGCTTCATGTGCCTATCTAAGAATTCCTTAAAAGACCCTATTGTATTCACCTACACCACCATCGCTGGCAGTGCATTCCACACACCCACCGCTCTCTGTGTGAAAAACGTACCTGCTTCCAAGCACCTTAAAACTATGGCCCCTCATGTTAGCCATTTCAGCCCTGGGGAAAAGCCTCTGATTATCCACATGATCAATGCCTCTCATCATCTTATGCACCTCTATCAGTTCACCTCCCATACTCTATCATTCCAAGGAAAAAAAGCCAAGCTCACTCAACCTATTCTCATAAGGCATGCTCTCTGATCCAGGCAACATCCTTGTAAATCTCCACTGCACTCTATAGTATCCACGTTCTTCCTGGAGTGAAGTGACAAGGACTGAACACACTACTCCAAGTGGGGTCCAACAAAGTTCTATAGTGGTCAATATTTCAGTAATATTGCAAATATATTGTTTGATTAAGCATTCTATGTTTGTTTACATGATTCATTATGGGTTAAATGCATGAAGAAGTATGTGAATGGCATACATCATTATGCCACCATATCATGTGTGTGCCTCACTAAAGAAAAGGAAAGTATAACTACAAAGTTTGTAAATAAACACATTCATCCTGGTTCCCAGGTTTTTCTTTCAATTAGCTTCTAGTGTTACAAGATATAACATTGGAAATTAGATAGTTCTAAAATAAATGCAACAACAACTAGCTACCTTTTGGAGTGCAGCACTTCAAAAAGAGCAGCATTTGTTTCTTTGGGACGAAAATGAGACATTCGGATTTTTTAAAAGGCAGGAAATGAACAAAATTCAAGGGTTCATAAACAATGAGGACCAGATGATAATAACAGAAATAAAAAAAGCAGAAATGGCTGGCTATATTGGAAAGATAGACATATTCAATTGCACATCCGTTAACCAAATGATGCATACCGAATGAACTGAGCAGTATTTTGAAGTAAATTAAATAGCCAATGCAAAACAAGTGCCAGTCTTCCTGAGTGTAATAGGTGGAAAAGCATATCATTAACTTAGAATTTTAACTGCTCCAACCAAGCCAGCCAAAATGAGCTTTGCTGATATCATGACGTAATACAGGTACATTGAGAACTGAAACATTGTTTATTGCAGAACGCTTTAGGTTTCCTATGTGCAATCAAAAGGAAGGGGAGTCCATTTCAGCATACATGGCTGAATTGTAGAGATTGTCCAAGCTTTATCAGTTCCATAGTTGGTTTAATGATGCATTGAGAGTTCATTTAGTTTATGGAATCTTATAAGAAAGATTCCTAACTAAAGCAGCTCTTAACTAAAGCAAAACTTACATTTTAAACAACATTGGAAATTACTGTATCAATGGAAACAACAGCCAGAAATGTCATTGAGTTGTAATCAGGAATGAAAGAGAGAATTAATCAAACTGCAATGTGTAAACAGAAAACTGCATGGCCAAATAATTGTGTCCCATTGTGCAGAGACTCACATGCTCCAGACCAAAATGGGTTTAAAGGTGAATCTAGCAGAAAATGCAATAAAGTAGGACACATACAAAGAGCATGTTAGGCAGACAAAAATAAATGGACTACATGGAGAAGAAAAAAAGATTAAAAATCAAGTTGTAGTATCAAAAAAGTACTAATCTGCATTATGTTGGTGAAAAATCTGATAATGAATGACACAGGACAGGATAGACTTCAGATTTACAATGTGAAAACTAACCCGAGACAAGCAATAGAACTTATGCCAGAAGTGAACAGAAAATTAATCAAAATGAAATTGGACACTGGCTCAGCTTTTCAGTCATTTCACAAAAAGAGCTTGAAAGCCATTTCAAAGATACTGAACTGAAGCCTGCAGATATCCAACTAAAAGTTTCTATTGCAGAAAAGATACCTCCTCTGGGAATAACATCAGTAACAGTGAAATACAACAACTAACTAGCTATTTTGGGCTGGTATGTGGTATAAACAGGAGAGTCAGCATTGTGGGGATGTAATTGGCAAAAACAACTACAACTTCATTGAAGATCCATCCACCACTTGTATGCCACATCTCCTGCAACAGAGTAAACTGAAAATGAATTACAAAGGTATTGGATGACGGAACTGCAATATTAAAGGATGGCATTAGAAAATGAAAGAAGAGTATGAAGAGTTTCTAACCATAAACACTTACATAGGACTTTATTGCTATAATAGGCTTATTGTTGGAGTAGCATCTGCACCTGCACTCTAGCTGAATGCTATGGGACAGATGTTGCAAGGTTGCCCATGCACAGAGGTTTCCCTGGATGACATCATTGTTATCAGTGAGGATGACAAGGAACATCTCTAAAATCTCAAAACAGTGTTAAAAAGATCAGATTATGGGCTCAGAGCATGATGAAACAGGTGTGAATTCTTTAAACTAAGCATCACTTAATGTGACCACTATTCAGGAGGCAGTGATCACAACATGACTGAATTCAACTTGAAATTCGATAGGGAGAAAGTAAAGTCTGATGTAGCAGTATTTCAGTGGAGTAAAGGAAAATACAGTGATGTGGTAGTGAAGTTGACCGAAGTAAATTGGAAGATGCTGGCAGGAATGACAGCAGATCAGCATTGGTGTAAGTTTCCAGGGGAAATGAGGAAGGTGCAAGATAGTTGTATTCCAAAAATGAAGAAATACTCAATTGGCAAAATAGTATAACTGCAGCTGACAAGAGAAGTCAAAGCTAATGTAAAAGCAAAACAGAGGGCATAAAACAAAGCAAAAATTAGCAGGAAGAAAGAGGATTGGAATCTTTTAAAAACCTACGGAGAACAACTAAAAGAATCATTAGGTTGGAAAAGGTGAAATATGTGAGCAAGCTAGCAAACAATATCAAAACGGATAGTAAAAGCTTGTTCAAGTATGTAAAAAAAAAGAAAACTGAGAGTGGGTATAGGACGGCTAGAAAATGGCTACAACTGAACATATCGTTAACTCATCTCTGCCTCCGCTTTCCACAGGGAACATTCCCTCTGCAATTTCCCTGTCTATTTCTTCCCCCTCCCCACAATAATTTCCCTCCTAACATTTATCCCTGCAAGCAGCTAAGTACTACCTCCATTCAGGGCCCTGAACTGTCTTTCCAGGTGAGGCAACACTTCACCTATAAATCCGCTGCTATCATCTATTGTGCCCAATGCCCTCAATGTAGTCTCCTTTACACTGGTGAAACCCGCTGTAAATTGGGGGACTGCTCTGTTTAGCACCTCCACTCCATCTGCCAAAGCAGAACTTACTGTTGGCCAAACCATAGAACCATAGAACATTACAGCACAGAAACAGGACTTTTGGCTCTTCTTGGCTGTGCCAAAATATTCTTCAGCCTAGTCCCACTGACCTGCACCTGGACCATATCCCTTCATACCCCTCTCATCCATGTACCTGTCCAAGATTTTCTTAAATGTTGAAAGTGAGCCCACACTTACCACTTCATCTGGCAGCTCATTCCACACTCCCACCACTCTCTGTGCGAAGAAGCCCCCCCCCCAATGTTCCCTTTAAATTTTTCCCCCTTCACCCTTAACCCATGTCCTCTGGGTTTTTTTCTCCCCTAGCCTCAGTGGAAAAAGCCTGCTTGCATTCACTCTATCTATACCCATCATAATTTTATGTACCTCTACCAAATCTCCCCTCATTCTTCTACACTCCGGGGAATAAAGTCCTAACCTATTCAACCTTTCTCTGTAACTCAGTTTCTCAAGTCCCGGCAACATCCTTGTAAACCTTCTCTGCACTCTTTTAATCTTATTAATATCCTTCCTGTAATTTGGTGACCAAACTGCACAAGGAAGTCTTAATTCCAATTCCCATTCCCATTTCGACATGTTGGTCCATGGCCTCCTCTTCTACCAAGATAAAGGCACCCTCAGGGTGGAGGAGCAACACCTTATATTGCATCTGGGTAGCCTCCAACCTGATGGCACGAATATCAATTTCTCCTTCTGGTGATCCTTTCCCCTCCCCCTCCTCTTTTCTTCTGTTTCTCAATCTGGCCTTTTACCTCTTCTCACCTGCCTATCAATTTCCCCTGGGTCCCCTCCTCCTTCCCTTTGGTCCACTCACCTCTCCTGTCAGATTCCTTCTTCTCCAGCCCTTTTCCTTTCCCAGCCACTTGGCTTCATCCTAAACCTTCGAGCTAGCCTCCTTCCCCTCACCCCACCTTTTTAGTCTAGCATCTTCCCTGTTCTATTTCAGTCCTGAAGACAGGTCTTGGTTCAAAACATCAACTGTTTATTCATTTCCATAGATGCTGCCTGACCTGTTGATTTCCTCCAGCGTTTTGTGCGTTGCACTGTGAGCGATGTCAGCAGAACACACAGATCCAACACCGGATCGCAAGCTTGTCAATTTTCTAATTGCATGTTGCAGTGTAGCACACCCACAACCAAAAGAAAAACTTCCCATTGTCCAAACATCTTAATTCCAATTCCCATTCCCATTCCAACATGCTGGTCCACAGTAACCTCTTGTGCCAAGATAAGGGCCTTTATCTTGCTCTACTGTTCCAGTAACATCCCTTGCTCTTACCTTTGGATCTCCTCAAACCCAACCACCTTTGTTCCGGCAGCCCAATCAAATTGTGATCCATTGCCAAGGACAAATTCATTGGTGAAGTACAAATGGAGCAGTCATTGTGCGATTAGACCACTGTTAGAGTGGGGAGGCTGTGGCTCAGCAGGGTTAGACAAGGTAAGTTTCTCATAGTTTGTCCTTTTTCCTTCTTCATCTGTTAGTGCATAGTGCCGTGAGAATGTCTCCAGAGGCTGTGTTGTGTCTTATTGCGAAGTGTGAGAATTCTGGGAGACCTCTAGCCTCCTGTATAAAAAACCTTGCACCTGGGGCATCGAGGAACCGAGCTGCAGCTCCTCAGAAAATGTGTTAAGGAACTGGAACTGCAGCTCGATGGTCTTTGGCTCCTACAGGAAACTACAAGATAAATAGGAGCTACAGGAACATAGTCACCCTAACATGTAGGAGGTAGGTACTTTGGTGATTGTCAGGAGAGCGAAAGAAAATGGGTAGCCTATGCAGAGAACCCCTGTGGTTGTTTTCCTCAATAATAAGTATACCACTTTAGATACTATTGTGGGGGAGAAGGGCAATGACCTACTAAGTGGGAACTGCAGCAACCGGGTCTCTGGCACTGTGGCCCTGAAGGGAATGGGAAAGAAAAGGACTGCAGTAGTAATAGGGGCTTCCATAGCTTGAGAAGTAGGCATGGTATTCTGTTGTTGTTGATTTCTTGATCATTGGCATCACTTCTAGGGAAGGCATGACCTGTACAAAAGGGATGGGTTACACCTGAACCCAGAGGGGACAAATACCCTTGCGTCAGGTTTACTAGAGTTGTTCAGGAGTGTTTAAACTAATTTGGTGGGGGGAGGGGAGGAATGGAGTACTAGGGCTGATGATGGGACATTTGGTATGCAACTGGATGCAGTGTGCAGTGAGACTGTCATGAAGGGCAGGCAGATGAAAGAGCAAAATTGTCATCAATGGGATGAGTTGTAGTGTAACATGGGGACAAAATCAAAGCGAATGATGAATACAGGACTGGAGGTTTAATATTTGAATGCACACAGTATAAAGATCTCATAATGCAGTTAGACATTGGTAGGTATGTAGAGATTGTATGTAGACATTGTAGAGATTGTATGTAGACATTGTAGAGACACGGAGTCATGGTTGACATGCAACGATATACATTAAATTGAAAGAATAGACAGGTAGGAAGAGGGGATAGGGTAGTTCTGTTGGTAAAAAACTTAAGTCAAAATCCTTAGAAAGAGGTGAAAGATGTAGAATCCTTGTGGGTAGAGTTAAGAAACTGCAAGGATAAACAGACCCTGAATGGAGTTATACATATACAGGCCTCTGAACAGTTGACTACAAATTACAATGGGATTTATAAAACACATATCATAAAGACAATGTAAGGATAGTCATGGATGACTTCAATGTGTAGGTGGTTTGGGAAAATCAGATTGTTGCTGAATCCTGAGAGAGAATTTGTCAAATGCCTACGAGGTAGCTTTTTAGAGCAGCTGGTAGTTGAGCCCTTAAGGGGAAATGTTATTCTGGATTGGGTGTTGTGTAATGAACTGGATTTGATTAGGGAACTTAAGGTAAAGGAACCCTTACGAGGTAGTTATCATGATATGAAAGACTTCACCCTGCAATTTGAGTAGGAGAAGGTTAAGTCATATGTATCAGTATTACAGTGGAGTAAAGGAAATTATAGAGGCACGTGAGAGGAGCTGACCAAAGTTGGAAGGGGACACAAGCAAAGAGGGTACCAGAAGATTTTTCAGATACCGTATACAGTATAAAGAGTAATAGAGAGGTGAGAGAAGATATTGGACATCTGGAAAATGATGCTGGAGAGGTAGTAACAGGGGACAAGGAAAGGGCAGACAAACTGAATAAGTATTTTCCTCACTGTAGAAGACACTAGCAGTATGCAGAACTTTGAGAGTGCAGGGGGCAGAAGGGAGTGCAATTGCTATTACTAAGGAGAAGGTGCTTGGGAAGCTGAAAGATCTGAAGATGGAGATGGAGTACAAGCCAGTGTTCTGAAAGAGGTAACTGAAGAGATTGTGGAGGCATTAGTAATGATCTTTCAAGAGTCACAAGTAGGGAGGGAAGCAGAAGCAAGTAAATTATTGGAGACGATTGTTAAAGATAAGGTCTCAGGGTACTTTCTTGACAAATCTGTCGGAATTCTTTGAGGAATAACTGGCAGGATAGACAAAGGAGAGCTAGTGGGTGGTGTTCTGCAGAGGTCAGGAGGTCGGTGTTGGGACTGTTTCTTTTACATTATATGTCAATGTTAGAATGATAGCTTTGTGGCCCAATTTGTGGAAGACATGAAGATAGCTGGGGGGTGGTGGGCAGGTAGTCTGCATAAGGACTTATACAGATTGGGAGAATAGGTAATGATGTGGCAGATGGGATATAGTGTCTGGAAGGGTATGGTCATGCACTTTGGTAGAAAGATCAAAACCATAGACTATTTTCTAAACAGATGGGAAATTCAAAAATCCGAGGGCAAAGGGACATGGGAGTCCTTTATGCAGGATTCTCTGCAGGTTCACTTGCAGGTTGAGTCAGTGGTGAGGAAGGCAAATACTATATTAGCATTCATTTCGCTAGGATGAGAATATAAAAGCAAGAATAATTCTGAAGCTTTATAACAGATCTGGAATATTGTGAGCAGTTTTGGGCCCCTTATCTAAGAACAGACTGACATTGGAGAGGGTTCCGAGGAGGTTCACGGAAATAAATCCAGGCATGTAACAGTTATACCAGGATTTTGTTGGCTATGGGTCTGTACTCACTGGAATTTAGAAGAATGAGAGGCGATCTCACTTCATTTAAACTTATTGAATTTTGAAAGACATGGTGGATATAGAGAGGATGTTGCCTATAGTGAGGAGTCCAGGACAAGAGGGAATAACCTTGGAATAGAGGAACCTCCATTTGGAATAGAGTTGAGGAGGAATTTCTTTAGCCATAGAGTGGTAAATCTGTGGAATTCATTGCCACAGAGGATGTGGAGACCAGATCATTGGGTGTGTTTAAGGCACAGGTAGATAGGTTCTTGATTAGTCAAGGTGTGAAAGGTTACAAGGAAAAGACAGAACAACGTGGTTGAGAGGGAAATAGATCAGCCATGATGAAATGGTAGAGAAAATTCAATGGGCTGAATGGCCTAATTCTGCTCCTTTCTAATCTGGTCTTATTGTCTTGTGTTCTCAGAAGCAGTATGCAGAACAAACAACTGAGACAAATTGAGGGTTCCTCAAATAAGGAGGTGGAATATTTCAGTCCTGGACAAGCAGTCCAGGTGAGGATGATCAGAAGTGACTACTTGGAAAGATTAAGGGCAGAACTGGATCACTCTCCTACACAGTGGAGATTGTGTCTGATGATATACAGAGACAACATGTTAATCAGTTGAGGATGGCAGAGTCAATTGTTGGAGACAAAAGGTGTTCAGAGCTGTCAGAACCACGTGCTACAGTCCCAGAGTTGACTCCTACCTCCACCACGGAGGAGGCACCAGAACTTGAGATTGCTTCATAGCCACAAGTCCCAGTGACCTTCCCCACCCACCAGTCAGAAAAGAAGTTATTTCACAAGAGTAAGAAATCCTCCACAGCGATGAAATCTTTAGGCCTGAATGGGACAATTTAGAATTTACAATGCTACTAAATTCAATAAATAAAAGGAAAGTAAGTAAATAGACACGTTCATCCCAGCTCCTGTATTTTTCCAACACTATGTCGGAGGCCAACTGAAGGTGCTTTTTTTTGTTAAATGTCTTTTTTACAATCAGAAGAAAATGCTGGACTCCAAGAACTTCAAGTACTGCAGGTCTACCACCTTAAGTGAGCTGATCGTTGATCGGAGTAACTAGATCAGGTTTGGAGTAGCTGGACTGGGTGCAGACTCTGTTACTGCTGCTACAGGGAAGCAATAGAGTTTATGCGTTAAAGCTGCATGCAGTGTAACTGTGGTGCAAGTTTTGGATGTTTCTCTTGCGATTGCAAGACCCTGTTGGACGTTGATAATGTAAGATGGTGGATTGACAGACAGCAGGGGAATGTGTGGCCTCGGCTGTAGCAAAGACTCAGCATCGAGCCGCAGTCTTGCCTGCTGCAGTGCAGGAGAGGAGAGGCCAGAGGCAGTGTAGCGCTCGGCCAATGCAGTGAAGACCTCCTCACCCTCAGGTGTACAGCATAGAGTGCATTTGACAACCACAGACCACCATTCAGTACCTCACTCAGAGGCCAGTGATTCCTTTGTGAAGATTGGAGGCACAAATTCAGTTTCAAATGCCCCACAGTATGATATCTTACTCTGTCAAATGCACTTCAAGAAGAATTGCTGATTAGTAATTGGAAGTTTATTATTACCAAAAGCATTGAATTGCTGTTGTCCTCTTAAAATACTCACTGCAATCAGATATCTCAGAACAAATGATTTAAGCTGTGATCAAGGCAAACAATAACATGGTGAGCAGGTTATTGGTGTAGTGATCCTTGTTGGGAGAGATTTATTAGATTTTTGAATTGCTATCAACTCCCTCTAGTGGTTAGATCATGACACAAAATAAAATGGCTTCACACATTGAACATTTCTCTAAGTACATTTATTATTATATACAACCTTGAGATTTGTCTCCTTACAGGCAGCCACAAAACAAAAAACAACAGAACTCATACAAGAAGAACACCCAATGTGTAGGACAAAAAAACATGTCCTGCAAACAATAAAAGTAAGCCTTCTTCTTCTTCAGCTGTCCATCAATTTCGATGTTGATTGAGGCCTGGGCAAGGTGACCGGCAGATGCCACCGGTGTTGTCTAAGAGAAGGGCAAGGGCTGATACAGCTTGGCACCGGTGTTGGCGCAGAGCAATGTGTGGTTAAGAGCCTTGCTCAAGGACACAACATGCTGCCTCAGCTGAAGCTCAAACTAGCGACCTTCAGATCACTAGACGAATGCCTTAGCCACTTGGCACACACCAACACACCAGTAACCTTCAGAACTGAAGTTCATGAAAGTGAGCTCACAGTCATGAAGGCAGTCACAGCCAATCCAGGACCCCATTAGATGCAGGCCACACCCTCCGTTCAGCACAGAGATGAGCAAAATTCATGAACAGCGAGCTGAACGCTGACCCATCCCTTGCCTCTGGGCCCAATATCCTGACCTTTTCAATCTGGCCCGGCACTTAAATTGGCCAAACTTGAGATGCTCCTCACTCTCATGCCCCAGGCCCTGCCACTTTGATACATTCTCAGATCTGCCCTGATTCAGCTCATACCCAACCTTTCAGATACGTATGGCCCAGTGTTTAAATTGGCCAAACAGCGGGTTGTTCCTCACTCTCAGGTCTGGGCCCTGCTACCGCAACTCTGCCTTGCCTTGGTTCTACCATTTTGAATTGCCTCCAATTCCGCTCCTGCAATGGCCAAACGTTCTTCGTTCCACACTGTTGGGCCTTGCCGATCCAGCCCCTAGACCCCACACTGCAACCGCCCTGCACCTTCCAGACTTCGGTTCACACCGCAAAAATGCCAGGTCATACAGGCTGTTTGAAAATTCAGCTCCAAAGAGGGAAGTTACAGGTTATTGATTGCTGTGATAGTTTTCAAGAAAAAAAAGTAATAAAGCAGTTAATAGTTGTGTATGCTGCCAGCAAGTCATCGCTGTGCACCACCAGTATCATCTTAAACCAAAAAATGTATGGTAAAACTTCTGATCCGCAGTGTTAATTGATCTCTGTAAACATTGCACAATGCTGTTATAATAACTAGTTTCAGGCAGCTAGCCAACTGACTTGATAACACCAAATGGAGACTTGATTGCTCTCAGGCTGGAGCCTCATTAACGTGGGCTCAGTGGGCTGTCAGCGATTCTGCTGCCACAGCTGTCTGCAGAGCCAGTGCAAGGCCGGCTGATGCAGTCTGCTCATGGATTGCGAGGCAGCGCGAGGGGAGAAGGAAGCTGGCAGACTGCTCTACTGGAGCTGACGAAAAGCATTCTGCTCCACACAGCCTCACAAATAAGCATTCGCCTTTGGGCTTTGCTTTGGCCAGACTGTCAACCTGTCCTGGCTTAGGCATCCATATGTCATTTAAAAAGTTAACTAACCAATGTATTTGGTTCAGAGACGATCTATCCTCAAAAACAAAATAACAATGGCAACTGCTTGAATGGGAAAAGGCAGCTAAGCTTCCCCCTGCGAATTTTAGAATATAATTTCTCCAATCCCATTATGTAGTGACATTCAACGTCTTCAAAGATCAACTGGCTGTCAGGGTTATAAATAGTTCTAACCACATCCATGAAACACCCAGGGATATTGAAAGGAAATAAGAAGGGTTCTGTCTTAAACAAGATGGTGTTGGAAATTAAGATTGTCTATTTTTGAGCAAGAACCATTAGAAAGTTGGTTACAAGAGACTGGAGTGGAATCGATCACTGTGTCTAGCAGAAGAATGCACTTGATACGTCTATGCTGGTTCATTGAATGCTCCAGCAACTCCCATGTTGGAGAGCAAAGTTGATGATCTGATTAGTCTGCAAGGCGGTGAATGTTTTAACAGTGCAGGATCCTCTTTCTTGTGCATTAAATATGTTTGGACTTTCACCAGGCCATTAGCAGATAGAGTTTGACATGATCTTAAAATGCACCAATTAAGCTTTCTCTTAGAATACAGCTTATATCTGCACATTATTCCTTGTACCCTTAGCCAATAGGTTCAATAATTTATCCACTAATATGATATGTAGGCAAATCTCTATTAGCAGCCTCATTTTAAATTTAGAATTCAATGCCATGTAGCTTCCCTGATGGCTGGCTCTAAAGTAAAGCCTTTCTGCAGCAGATGGACACCAATAAGCATAATGTACAAGAGAAAGACAAACCCGATAATCTGTGTACCCCTGCAGTACTGGATGTTGGAGAGACTAATGGATTGCTTTAATGATTAATGCATCCTGAACAGACAAGATGTCAAAGTCTCGCACTGTCCCTGACAGTTTGGATTAAATCCAGGTTTTGATCATATAATGTCTAGCGATCCCTGTGGTGCCAACTAGTTTCCTCGACAGAGGTGAATGAATTCGGTGAGTGCAATGCTTACTTATTTCCTTTATTTCAATGAGGTGCAATGAATCAGTGCATGACGGTTTGGGAGACAGTATCTATTGCAGAAGCATATCTGGACTTAAAGCCAAATAGTGTCCATAATTGATGGCTGAGAAGTTAAATATGAAGAAGGCAGTCTTGTGTGTACAGAAATGACATGTCCCTTTTGCACAGCAGCAGAAATCAGGACATCTGAGTGCCCTGCTGTTGAGAGGTATGAGAAGCAACTAACCTAATTAACATATAAAATTGTCTATTACTACATAGACAGCAGACAGACTGGAAATCTTAGCAATGAAGGGGTTGGAAATTGTCATTCTGCAAGGCTAATTGAGAGTTTAATGCCTTCAGTGAAGGATAATTTGTTGATAGCTGTGTCTGTGTTTTAGCCCTGGTTAGCAACAACACTAAAAACCTCACAATTTCTATATTGGCCAAGTTGCAGGAGCTGATTCAGTATGAAAATCTAGGTAGACCAGTGACGAAAAGAGGATGAGGCAGATGTTCATGACCCTAAGAGATACAAGGTGTTCCGTCCATTCCTCCCGTTGAGTTGTTCCTGAGGAGGGTCAATATTGTTCAAATGCTGGGGGAAGGGTGCAGAACAGACCAAATGGACATACTTGAGGGGAGGAAGGTTAGATGGCTGGAGTCATGAAAGACATTGCGGAATCTAGCTGTGCCTCAGATCATAGAAAGTCTCATGTAAGGATGAAGTGAAAACCCCAAATGGACATTTTAGCCCAAGAGCTACAGGTTTGTCACATGTAGCCAAGGACCAGAAGAAAATGTCTAATTGTTCCAGTTGAAAATACTGGAAAAGAGATGCAATTTCCATATGTTTTTAGAGCTGGTGGTGCAAAATTGCTGAGTGGATTGGCTGTTACAATAATTCAAGGAAGCTATTTGACCCAGAGGATTTAGTGCTCCAGGGGACAGGGAGGATGGTTAGCAATGTGGAAATAACCTTTAGGAATGTGAAGCAGATTTTCCCAGGTTGTGACTCCAAAGGTCCAAGAACAACAATATGCTTTGTCTTCTTAATAGTGTCATGTACTCATGGAATGTGATGTGGCAGGAAATTCTCGGCATGGCATACCTGGAAGTTGAGTGTGTGAAGGGTCAAACAATCCACAACAAGGACAATGGAAGCACATCTGGCAGCTCCAAGAATGACGTTGACACAAGTCTGTATCATTGGGTTGAATACAAGGTCATGGTTGTCCAATGAAATGGCAATTAGCACAAGAGAAGATCACTCATCAATGGTCCATGACTTGTACAAGCAATTGTTCAATGCAACTCACACAAAATGCAGTTGGTCCATGGCCTCCACGACTGTCGTGAATAGGCCACACTCAGGTTGAAGAAGCAACACCTTATATTCCATTTGGGTAGTCTCCAACTTGATGGCTTGAACATTGATTTCCTCGAACTTCTGGTAATGCCCCCACCCCCTTCACCATTCCCTTTTCCCTCTCACCCTATCTCCTTACCTGTGCTTCACCTCCTTCTGATGCTCCTCCCCCCTTTTCTTTCTTTCATGGCCTTCTGTCTCTTTCACCATTTAGATTCCCCTTTCTCCAGCCCTGTATCCCTTTCACCAAACAACATCCCAGCTCTTTACTTCACCCCTCCCCTCCCTCCAGGTTTCACCTATCACCTTGTTTCTTCCTACCCTTCACCTCCCCACCCCCCACCTTCTAACTCTGACTCCTCATCCTTTTCTCTTCAGTCCTGATGAAGGGTCTCGGCCGGAAACATCATCTATACTCTTTTCCATAGACGCTGCCTGGCCTGCTGAGTACCTCCAGCTTTTTGTGCATGTGTTGCTTGGATTGCCGACATCTGCAGATTTTCTCTTGTTTGTAATTGTTCAATGCAGACTGAAAAATCAATAAACTACAAATGCTGGAAACAGAACATAGCACAACATCTGAAAGAAAAACAGAAAATGCTGGAAATACTCAGTAGGCCCAGCTGCATCTGTGGGCAGAGAAGCAGAGCAGACATTTAGAACATAGAATAGTACAGCAAAGATTCTGGTCAAAGATTCTTTGTCAGTATCATGCATGGTCCAATACATGGGCATGAATATAATATTGCTAGAGGCCACAACCAATTACATAAAATAGCCAATACTGATGTGGAAGAGTTAAATCAAGGCTTAACACTTTGATTGGGAGTGTTGTCACAATAACTGAGGACCTGCAGAAGTGCATGTCACAATAAAAACACCACTTCACTGACTTACACAGTGATATTGATGGTTACCTAGCTGATAACCAAGTTTATTTATTGTTAACTGAGACCATTTTACCACGTCCTTAAGGTGGAAATAGAGCTACTGTATATCAGTCAGAACAGAATTGAGTTGATGAAGATCAATATAGTGAATGGAAGACACATTTGTATTAGTTTCCAATGCAGGTAAAATTATACAGTTATATAGATCAAAAAAGTAGAAAGCATTCTGTCTACGTGCAGAGTGGTTTGGTATGACAACTGCTCTGCTTGTGACTGCAAGAAACCGTGAAGTGTTGTGGACACAGCTCAACACATCTCAGGCACCAGCCTCCCCTCTATGGACTCTGTGTATACTTCTCATTGGTTTAATAAAGCAGCCAGCATAACCAAAGCCCCCATCCACCCCAGATATTCTCTCTTCATCAGGCAGAAGATAGAAGCCTGAAAGCATGTACCACCATGCTCAAGGACAGCTTGCATCCCACTGTTATCAGACTCTGGAAAGGATCTCTTGTACAATAAGACCTCTATCTCATTATGACTTTGCACTTTGTCATTTGTCTGCACCGCTATTTTTAATAGCTTTCACGCTTTCTTCTGTATTGTTATTGTTTTATCTTATTCTAATTCAATGCACTGTATCATAATTTAATCTGTATAAGTACTAAGCATGACAAGCATTTCACTGTATCTTGATGCCATGATATTAAACCAATGCCAACACCAATACCAAACAGAATCATTGATGAAGGTAAGCATTCACTGTCAAACTCACAAGATCTTTTGCAAAATTGGTGAGCTCACAAAGACAAGCTTGCCCTGTCTCATGTCAATGAGCAACTGAACGTGGGCTCAAGAGGGTTGGGATTATCTGACAACTGGAACGGATCAAGGGATGCATGTCTTCACCAAGATAATGTGTGAAGTTAAATCAGCCCTAAAGTCTTTCAGGCTGTAATGAATAAAATGTTCCACGGAACCACAAGGTATTTAGTTGACCAAACATGAGCACCTGAAGATGGTAAAGAGAAACACAACAGGTTATAGAAGCATAATGTATGGTTCAAATGGTTCAAACAAAACAAGGTGTGTATTTGTGAAGCTTAGAGTGGTCTATTTGGTAGCAGAATCAACAAAGGGTGGCAGCTCATCGGAGTGAAGGAACTGACCGATGTTATTGAACTTTCCTTCCTAGGTGTGTTGTGGTATCACTCAAAAATTTTGTGGACTGTGTGCTAGAGGTCCCTTTCACAAGCAATTACAAAAATACTGTGTCATCCAAGGGTACTGAACAACAATTAATAATAAACTTATGGAACAAAACCTCATAATAATGAATCCTGCCTTACCAATATTGACTTGTGGAAACTTGCATACAATGCCTCCAGCTGTGGGTGGGTGCAGGTATTAACAAGGTAATGGCCATCAGTCAGTGAGTGAGGCCTCCGTTGGTCAAGGTTGACCATGGATGTTGTGTCCTCGCTATCTAGAGACACAAGCCTAGGTAGTATGATATGGAGAGCAAGCTGTTGCCCATGTAGTAAGCTCCCCCTCTCCACGCATCTGATGAACCCAAAGGAATAGCAGAGACCAATACCTATGACTGAGTATAGCCGCAAGGCAGTGGGGGTTAAGATCAGAGTTTTTCTTCTCCAAGATGAGCTGCCAACCATGGCTAACAAGCCCCATCTGTCCGAAGCGACTGGTTTTAGGGTGCCAGCAACTCACCTTTTCCCCTGCCCCTGTCAGTAGAAACAGTTCCGCCAGGCTTAATAGCCAAGCCAAACGTGAAGGAAAGGAGCTGGACTTGGTTATCAGAGGCTATTTGAGGCACATGCTTTTGGGAGTACTTAATGGGCAGTGGGAGGTTAGCTCCATTATCATCCCCCAGCTATAACTATTTTAAGGAACCATAGCCATCAACTACTGATTTTCCACACTCACTCCAGTGAGATAAAATATGTGCACATTGAAATAATAACTCTAGCAATCTTTTTAGGGGGTCAGCCAATTTCAGATACATTGCACAACTGCATGTATTGTTGACATTAATTAGAGTAATTAGATTTTGTGTAAAGGCTTACGTGATTCTTCAGTGCAATGAGTGACACAAAGAAGATGGAAATTCAGGTCACAGAATACAATGCATTCAAATTTATGAAGAGAATGCTTTTGCATAGATTTCCAACAAGAATGGCAGGCCAAATGTGTGTGAAAGCTGCATAAAGGGGTGATTGCTAGTGTCTGAAAGAGGCACTTCAGAGATGTTAAGTGCAGTTTGCAATGAAGAGTTCAGCAAATAAGAAGACCCAGTGACTGAGTGCCTTCCTGTTTGGTTAAAAATATAACTGCATGCTGGTGTAAGTCAGAAGCTGACAGTATAATTTAAAAGTATAAATAGTTTAGTTGTTCATATGAATTTATTTTCATTTACTAAAGTTATATTAACACACATAAACGCATGTATATGAGTATTTCTATATGGATTAAGATAGATTGAAGAACTAGCTTGTATCTTATGGTATCAGACACTGCAGCTGATAGTTACTGACTTCTATAAAGATGTTCAGTTTTTAGCACCACCTCATTCATTTTCTTATGCAATTAACAATGCAAGGGAATCCCTGGGTATTACATCCTCTTCATTTTACCTCAGTATTTTTTTTAAGACCAGAGAAAACTAGACAGAAACTATTCAATTTAAATCAGGTTCTGATCACATTCAGTGAAGATGGCATCAAAGCTATTTACAGCAGCCTGGGAATGTGGTCTGCAATTTTTAATTCCCTCCATCACCTCCCTCTCTCCTTCTCACTGATTACTAATGAGGCTTGTGTTTCTATTCTGCTTTCATATTCTATTGGGTTAAGTGTCTGTTTTCATGACACTCCTTTGAGATTTCCCAGATGCACGCAACTGACAGCATGGAGTAGGTGGAATGTTAATTAGTTAAGAGGGTTTTTCCTCCCAGTTTCATCTTCGTCTATCCCAGGGATCTTAGTGGTCAGTCGTTCCAATACACCAGATATCTGAGTTTGTGTCAAGCTTCATTGAATGACACAACAGGAACATTCAAAGATAAATATTATAGCTCTACAGGTCTCAGGGCCACAAAGAAGGACTCTGTCAAAAAAAAAAGAGTGCACCTTTATCTCATGTACAGTTTGTTGTGTCTAGGAGTTGCTCAAACACGAGTGAAGCAGCCAAGCACTCATAGAAATGTTTGGCAATATCCTTAATAAATCTTCACATTAACTTATGTACGAATGGCTATATATAACATAAAATAGAAGTTTAAAGTGAATACTTTTAATTATAGTTTAAGCAGAACGAGGCAAGGATCTCAGCATTTTTACAATTATATTTCAAGGATCAGATCTTAATTAAATTCCTCATTAGAAATCCAGACACCAGTGGCACATTACACTTAATAACACAGTGCGGAAGTGGCTGTATAGGCTGCTGAGACCAACGAATCCACCAATCTAAATAAACTTGTCACCAATGATGGATTATTTCCTTATTAATCCCTTTTTGTTGCAGTAAGCGCAAGGAAGGTCATTACAATGTTAACTATATGCATCTGTCATTCTCACAAAAAGTATGACAGAGAAATTACTGATTAGGATTACAATAAAGTGAAATTAGATTAACAACTAAGATATGAATATTCTAAGGAATATTTCTACCTGCATATTTAACTGCTATAACAGTTCTCCCAAATAAATTGGAAAGATACGTTTTTGAAGTTTACTGTAGCAGCTTAGAATTTATGTTTTTAAATACTTTAGTAGAGTAGAATTTCAGTTTCTTTTAAACCTAACTGGAAATTTGTTTGGGAAATTAATATTTGTATGCATTAAGTAGCTGGCAGAGATTCAACTACCAGAAAAGTACTGCACTGGTCACGAAAATATTTGCAGATAACAATAGCCTTAAATGATTATTTTCTTCATGGTTGAGGACATATCTACTGTTACATGCCAAAGAGACATGTTATAGGTGTGGACCTTGATACAATAACTGTCACTAAAGAGGTAGTGACGAGTAAACTCGAGGGCCTCAAGATAGCCAAATCCCCTGGTCCTTACTGGATGCTTCCCAGGGTACTGAAAGGAATGGCAGAGGTTATAGTAAATGCATTTGTGATAATTTACCAGATCTTCTAGACTAGAGGATTCGGAGACAGTTGTGTGATATATTTTTAAAATATCACACCTGTTACAAAACAGATATAGGCAAAAAGCTAGTAACTATAGGCCAGTTAGCCTAATGTCTGTAGCTGGGAAAATGCTTGAAACTATTATTAAGGAAAGATTAGCAAGACACCTAGTCAAAAATGGTTCAATCAGGCAGACGCAATGTGGATTCATGAAGGGCAGGTCCTGTTTGATGAACTTACTGGAATTTTTTGAGGATATAATGGGAGCGCATGGATAGAGGGAAACAAAGGAAACAGGTGAATGTTGTATTTTTGTATTTCCAGAAGATGGTCAATAAGGGCCACATAAAAAAAAAACTTATCCATTAGACAAGGATATATGGAGTTGGGGTAATGTATTAGTAAGCGTAGATGATTAGTTAAGCAATAGAAAGCAGAGTTGAGATCACGAGTGTTTCTTTGGTTGGCAGTCAGTAGTGAGCAGAAAGCCACAGGGGTTGGTACTGGGCACGCAACTGTTCATAACATTAATAATTTGGAAGGGGTCTAAGAATAGCTCCCTAAGTTTGATGATGACATCAAATTGAGCGGAAAGGCAAATTATGCAGAGGCTCCAGAGAGTCTGCTGAGAGATATAGAAAGGGTAAGAGAGTGGAAACGATCTGGTAGATGTACAACATTAGTAAACACAAGGTCATCTACTTCAGAAGGAAAACAGATCAAATTGTTAGTTAGATCATGAAAGATTGGAGCATGCTTTGGAGAGGGACTTGGGACTACTTGTACATGAATCACAAAAGGTTGGTTTGCAGGTGCAATAGGTTATCTAGAAGGCAAATGCAATGTTAGCCTTTATTGCTGGAGGAGTTGAATTTTAAAGCATGGAGGTTATATTGCAACTGTACAGGGTATTGATGAGGCCTCACCTACACAGTACTGCATGCAGTTCTGGTCTCCTTGCTTGGGGGAAGACACGTTGCCTTTGGAGACCTGCAGGTTGATTCCCTAGGTAGGAGGGAGCTAACCTTTGAGGAGAGATTGAATCACCTGGGGCTATAAGCTTTGGAATTCAGACAAATAAGAGAGGATCTTACAGAAACATATAAAATTATGAAAGGGATAGGTAAGACAGAGGCTGGAATATTGTTCCTATTGGTAAGTCAAAAAAAACTAGAAGACATGGTCTCAGGATCTGGGGAAACAGATTTAGAATGAAGATCAGGAGAAACTGCTTTTCGTAGAGAATAGTAAATCTGTGGAATTCTCTATTTAGGAAAGCAGTAGAGACTACATCATTATATATATTTAAGCCACAATTAAATATATTTTTGCACAACAGGGGAATTAACGGTTATGGGGAAAAGACTAAGTCTTTAAGACAGGAGCAGAATTAGGCCATCTGGCCTATCAAGTCTGTTCCATCATTCAATCATGGCTGATTCTTTTTTTCTCCTCCTCAACCTCAGTTCCCAGCCTTCTCTCCATAACCTTTGATGCCATGTCCAGTCAAGAAACTATCAATCTCTGCCTTAAATACACCCAAATGACCTGGCCTCCACAGCTGCATGTGGCAACAAATTCCAAAAATTCACCACCCTTTGGCTGAAGAAATTTCTATGCATTTCAACTTTGAAAGGGTGCTCCTCCACCCTGAGGCTGTGCCCTCTTGTCCTGGACTCTCCCACATGGGAAACATCCTTTTCACATCTACTCTGTCTAGGCCTTTCAATATTCGAAAGGTTTCAATGAGATTCCCCCTCATCCTTCTGAATTCCAGTGAGTACAGACCCAGAGCCATCAAATGTTCCTTATATGTTAACCCTTTCATTCCTGGAATCATCCTCGTGAACCTCCTCTGGACCTTCTTCAATGCTAGCATATCTTTTCTAAGATGAGGGGCCCAAAACTGTTCACAATACTCAAGGTGAAGCCTCACCAGTGCCTTAAAAAGCCTCAGCATCACATACTTACTCTTGTATTCCAGACCTTTTTTAATATATTTTTTATTAAATTTTTAAGAGAATTGTATACAATGAATAGAATAATAGAGTAATGAAAATTAATATTAGCCCTCCCCTCCCCTTAACCCTTCCCCCCTTGCATCCCTGTCTTAAGAAAAAGAAAGAAAAAAGAAAAAGAAAGAAAAAGGAAAGAAAAAAGAAAAAGGAAAGAAAAAAGAAAAAGGAAAGAAAAAAGAAAAAGGAAAGAAAAAAGAAAAAGGAAAGAAAAAAGAAAAAGGAAAGAAAAAAGAAAAAGAAAGAAAAAAGAAAAAGAAAGAAAAAAGAAAAAGAAAGAAAAAAGAAAAAGAAAGAAAAAAGAAAAAGAAAGAAAAAAGGATTGCCTGGATATCGGAGGATCCCTACATACTCCATGGAGTTCAAAATAACTTTAGTATATATCTTTATTTTTTCCCCAAATAACTAATAATTTTATCTTCAAAGGACCTAAATGTTTAAACCTATCTTTTGTAGATAGGGGAGCCAAATTTTCAAAAATATATCATATTCATTTCTTAAATTAAGTAGTTTTTTCAAGTGGAATGCAGCTATATATTTCATTATTCTAACAGTCCATAGTTAAGTATGAATCTGATTTCCAAGTAACTGCAATAGCTTTTTTGGCTACTGCCAATGCAATTTTTATAAATTTTTTCTGATATTTATTCAATTTAGGTTTCGGTATTATCCCTTCAATTTCGCCTAATAAGAGTAACATTGGGTTATGCTGAAGTTGTATTCCAATAATTTGTTCCAGTAAAAGTCTTAGATTTATCCAAAAAGGTTGAGTTTTAAAACAAGACCAAGTAGAGTGTAAAAAAGTACCTATTTCTTGATTACATTGGAAACATTCGTCAGATAAATTTGGGTTTAATCTATTTATTTTTTGTGGTGTAATATATAATTGATGTAAAAAATTGTATTGTACTAATCTAAGTCGGACGTTTATTGTATTTGTCATACTATCAAGACATAGTCTTGACCAATTTTTTTCATCAAATTTAATATTCAAATCAGTTTCCCATTTTTGTCTTGACTTATGAATTCCTGGTTTGTCTGTTTTTGAATCAAATTATACATACAAGATGTAAATTTTTTAATTTTTCCTTTTTGAATTAAAGTTTCTATTTCATTAGGTTTTGGCATTAACATTGTTTGACCCAGTTTATCTCTTAAATAGGCCTTTAATTGAAAATAACAGAAAAGTGTTATTTGATATTTTATATTTATTCTTTAATTGATCAAACGACATCAATATACCTCCTTCAAAACAGTCACCTATATATCTGATCCCTTTTTGAAACCAGTTATATAAAAGTTGATTATCCATTGTAACAGGAATAAGTCTATTTTGAATTAGGGTTCTCTTTGCTATTAAAGATTTCTTTATCTCATCATCCACATTTACCTTATTCCATAAATCGATCAAATGTTTTAATATAAGAGATTCTTTCTTTTCCCGTATCCATTTGGATTCCCATTTATATATAAAATCCTCTGGTATATTTTCTCCTATCTTATCTAACTCTATTCTAATCCATGCCGGTTTTTCTTCATCAAAAAAAGATGCAATAAATCCAAGTTGATTTGCTTTATAATAATTCTTAAAATTTGGGAGTTGTAACCCTCCTAGGTCAAATTTACATGTCAATTTTTCCAACGATATTCTTGACATCTTACCTTTCCAAAGAAACTTCCTCACATATTTATTCAACTCTTGAAAAAACTTCTGGGGCAGTTGTATTGGTAATGTTTGGAATAAATATTGTAATCTAGGAAATATATTCGTTCTTACAGCATTAACTCTACCTACTAATGTTATTGGTAAATCATCCATTTATCAAGATCTTCTTGCATTTTTTTCAATAATGGCAAATAATTTAATTTATATAAATTCTTTATATCATTATCGACTCTTATACCTAAATATTTTATACCATTTGTTGGCCATCTAAATTGAGTTACTAATTGACATTGACTATAATCTCCTTTAGTAAGGAGTAAAATTTCACTTTTCCCAGTTTACTTTATACCCTGATATTTTCCCGTATTCTTCCAATCTGAAAGATAATTTATGCAACGAATGCAATGGGTTTGTTAAGTAAATCAGAACATCATCAGCAAATAAATTAATCATATTCCTCCTGGTTAACTCTGAAGCCCACAATATCTGGATCTGTTCTAATTAATTCAGCTAATGGTTCTATCGCCAATACAAATAGGGCAGTTGATAATGGGCAACCTTGTCTAGTTGACCTTGTTAACTGGAATGATGTTGAAATTTGACCATTTGTCACTACATTCCAGACCTCTTGAAATGAGTGCTAACATGGCATTTGCATTCCTCATCACCAATTCAACCTGCAAGTTAACCTTCAGGATGTTCTGCACAAGAACTCTCAAGTCCCTCTGCATCTCAAATTCTTGGATTTTCTTCCTGTTAAGAAGGTAGTCCGCACACTTATTTCTACTACCGAAGTGCATGGCCGTGCATTTTCCAACATTGTATTTCATTTGCCATTTTCTTGCCCACTCTCCTAATCTGTCTAAGTTCTTCTGCATCCTACCTGTTTCCTCAACACTACCTGTCCCTCCACCAATCTTCATATCATCTGCAAACTTGGGAACAAAGCCATCCGTTCCATCATCTAAATCATTTATATACAGCATAAAAAGAAGTGGTCCCAACACCAACCACTGTGGAACACCACCAGTCACTGGCAGCCAAACAGAAAAGGATCCTTTTATTCACACACTCTGTCTCTTACCTATCAGCCAATGCTCTAACCATGTTAGTAACTTTCCTGTAATACCATGGGCTCTTCACTTGGTAAGCAGCCTCATGTGTGGCACCTTGTCAAAGGCCTTCTGAAAGTCCAAATATACAATATCCATTGCATCCCCTTTATCTATCCTACTTGTAATCTCCTCAAAGAATTCCAACAGGTTTGTCAGGCAGGATTTTCCTTGACTGAAACCTTGCTGACTTTGTACTATCTTGTCCTGTGTCACCAAGTACTCCATCACCTCATCCTTAACAATTGACTCTAACATCTTCCCAACCACTGAGGTCAGGCTAACTGGTCTATAATTTCCTTTCTGCTGCCTTTCTCCTTTCTTAAAGAGTGGAGTGATATTTACAATTTTCCAGTCCTCTGGTACCATGCCAGAGTCCAATGATTTTTGAAAGATCATTTCTAATGCCACCACAATATCTAACGCTACCTCTTTCAGAACCCTAGAGTACAGTTCATCTAGTCTGGGTGACTTATGTACCTTTAGGTGTTTCAGCTTTTGAGCACCTTCTCTCTTGTAACAATTACTGCACCCACTTTTCTTCCTTCACACACTACTAGTGTCTTCCACAGTGAAGACTGATGCAAAATACTAATTTAGTTCATTAGCCATCTCCTCGTCTCCTGTTATTATTTCTCTTGCCTCATTTTCTTGCTGTTCTATATCCACTCTCATTTCTCTTTGATTTTTAACATACTTGAAAAAACTTCTTCTATCCACTTTGATATTATTTGCTAGCTTGCTTTCATATTTCAACTTTTCCCTTCTAATGATTGTTTTAGTTGCTCTCTGTAGATTTTTTAAAAATTCCCAATCCTCTACCTTCCCATTAATTTTTGCTTTGTTGTATGCCCTTTCTTTTGCTTTTACAATAGCTTTGACTTCCCTTGTTAGCCACAGTTGTACTATCTTACCATTTCAGTAATTCTTCATTTTTGGAATACACATCCTTCACCTTCCTTATTTTTCCCAGAAACTCACGCCATTGCTGCTCTGCTGATATCCCTGCCAGCAACTCCTTCCAATTTACTTTGGCCAGCTCCTCTCTCATACCACTGTAATTTCCCTTACTCCACTAAAATACTGCTACATCAGACTTTACATTCTCCCTATTAGATTTCAAGTTGAACACAATCATATTGTGATCACTGGTCCCCAAAGGTTCTTTTACCTGAAGCTCCCTAATCACCTCCAGGTCATTACATAACACCCAATCCAGTATAGCTGATCCCTAGTTGGCTCCACAACGAACTACTCTAAAAAGCTATCTCTTAGGCTTTCAACAAACTCACTCTCTTGAGAGCCATTACCAACCTAATTTTCCCCAATCAGCTATGAAGGTTAAAATCTCCCATGTCTACCATAACATTGCCCTTTTGACTCACCTTTTCTACTCCCTGTTTTAACCTGTGGTCCACCTCCCAGCCACTGTTGGGAGGTTTGTATATAACTGCCATCTACATCCTTTTACCCTTGCAGTTTCATTCACGAGCAGATTAGACGTGATATTATTGAATAGCGGTGTAGGCTTGAAAGGCAACATGGCTGACACCGGCTCCCTTTTCTTATGTGTCTTATTCAAGACGCAAAATCTATTTATATTTGTTGCCACACAGTGTGTGTAGCCTCCATTAGTCTCGATGGACCATGGATTTGACCCTTAGAAAGTTTCCAGGGCACAAGCCTGGGCAAGGTTTTTTTTTAAATAGAAGACGATCAGTTGCCCAAGCTGCAAGTCTCCCCTCTCCACACCACCGATGTTGTCCAAGGGAAGGGCAGTAGGACCCATACAGCTTGGCAGAGGAATGTGTGGTTAAGTGCCTTGCTCAAGGACACACACGCAGCCTCAGCCAAGGCTCAAACTAGCGATCTTCAGATCACTAGATGAACGCCTTCAGCACTTAGCCACGCGCCAACACTGCCACACAGTATTAAGTATACCAAAATGATTGTTTTCCCTGATCCAAGGAGCATAAAAACACAATAAACATAAAAACATATGAATAGCTTATATATGTGGACTGACTATATGTACATAAAGTGATACTAGGTAGAGGAGTATCTGTACACAAGGCGAGTCTGACAGGAAACGATAAAGTTGTGGTGGTAGGGTGGGTTAGAGGCTGGAGGTGTTGATCAGCCTAATGTCTTGGGGGGAAGTAACTGTTCTGGAGTATTGAGGTGCATAGCACAACTCTCTTTAGTCTCCTCAGAAAGAGGAGGCATTGGTTAGCTTTTTTGACAGTGTAGAATGTGTTCTGGGACCATAAGATGTGTGAGATGTGCACTCCAAGGAGTTTGAAACTGTTCACATATTCCACTACTATGCTGCCGATGTAAAAGAGGGGTGCGAGTGATATGAGTTTTCTTGAAATCGATAACCATCACCTTTGTCTCATTGAGGAAGTGGATATTTGCCTGGCACCCAGCTTCAAGCTCTTCCGCCTTCTCTCTGTTGGCCACCTCATCATTGCGGGTGATGAGCCCCACCATTGTCATGCCGTCAGCGGACTTGACAATGCGATTACTTGGGAGTTAGCCATGCAGTCGTGTGTGAGGAGAGTGTACAGCAGTGGGCTCAGCACACAGTTCTGGGGGGCACCCGTGATGAGGACGATGGGCAGGGAAGAGCAGTTGTGCATCCTTACTATCTGAGCTCTGTTTCGTAGGAAGTTCAAAACCCAGTCGCACAGAGTTTATATGCTTCTAACATACAAACTAGGAGAAGGAAGCGCTCAACTTCTCATGCTTTCTGCACCACTCAAAAGATAACAGCTGATCTGATGTAAACTCAATTTTCTATTCTAGACCTCCATCCTTTTAAAGTGTCCATATATTCTTATATCCAAAGAAAAAAGTGTTTCTGAGAGAGAAGGAGAAAGAAAAGCTTCCTCTGTCTTAAACACATGATACCTCTCCCACCTCCCCCCTCCCATGTTATTTAGGTAATATTCTCAACCTACAAAAATCAAGTGGGAGCACCTGATGTACTCCAGAAGTGTTCAGAAGGTTATAAAAGCACAACGTATGGCTCAAACAAAACGCGTGCAGATTCACGTGGCTCAAAGTGATCTATTTGGAAGCTATGACTTCCTGCTTTATATTCTTCTCTTTGCAGCACACTGTCAGATTTCTTAAGATCTTCTATGTTTCAGTCATTGCTTCTCATTGTTCTAACCCAACATGAGCTTACAGAGAAGCACACACAAATTGCTGGTGGGTCAGCAGGTCAGGCAACATCTAAGGAAATGAATAAACAGTCTATGTTTCAGTGTGGTGAACTACATATACCTGTCTGGACACGCCCCCCCCCCCCCCCGCTGACTACTCCTGTGGCTCCTCCCACAGACCCCCTGCTGACTGCTCCTGTGGCTCCTCCCATAGACCCCTGTATAAAGGCGATTGAAGACACTGCTCCTCCCTCAGTCTCCAGGATGTTGTGTGATGGTCTCTTGCAGCTGTTAGTGCTCTCTTCCAGCTAATGAAAGCCTATCTCTCGCCTCACGTCTCCGAGAGTTATAGATGGTGCATCATTCAGGCAGAGAATCTTCTTTAGGACTAGGAAAGAAGGGGGAAGATGCCGGAATAAAATGGTGGGGGGAGGGGAAGGACTAGCTAGAAGGTGATAGGTGAAGCCAGGTGGGTGCGAACGGTAAAGGGCTGGAGAAGAAGGAATCTGATAGGAGAGGAGAGTGGACCATGCAAGAATGGTTTACAATATACATTAATGATTTAGATGAAGGGATTAAAAGTAACATTAGCAAATTTGCTGATGACACAAAGCTGGGTGGCAGTGTGAAATGTCAGGAGGATGTTATGAGAATGCAGGGTGACTTGGACAGGTTGGGTGAGTGGGCAAATGTATGGCAGATGCAGTTTAATGTGGATAAATGTGAGGTTATCCACTTTGGTGGCAAGAACAGGAAGGCAGATTACTATCTAAATGGAGTCAAGTTAGGAAAAGGGAAAATACAACGAGATCTAGGTGTTCTTGTACATCAGTCAATGAAAGCAAACATGCAGGTACAGCAGGCAGTGAAGAAAGCTAATGGCATGCTGGCTTTTATAACAAGAGGAATTGAGTATAGGAGTAAAGAGGTCCTTCTGCAGCTGTACAGGGCCCTGGTGAGACCCCACCTGGAGTATTGTGTGCAGTTTTGGTCTCCAAATTTGAGGAAGGACATTCTTGCTATTGAGGGAGTGCAGCGTAGGTTCACAAGGTTAATTCCAGAATGGCGGGACTGTCATATGTTGAAAGATTGGAGCGACTGGGCTTGTATACACTGGAATTTAGAAGGATGAGAGGGGATCTGATTGAAACATATAAGACTATTAAGGGATTGGACACACTGGAGGCAGGAAGCATGTTCCCGCTGATGGGTGAATCCAGAACTAGAGGCCACAGTTTAAGAATAAGGGGTAGGCCATTTAGAACAGAGATGCAGAAAAACTTTTTCACCCAGAGAGTGGTGGATATGTGGAATGCTCTGCCCCAGAAGGCAGTGGAGGCCAAGTCTCTGGATGCATTCAAGAGAGAGTTAGATAGAGCTCTATAGATAGCGGGGTCAAGGGATATGGGGAGAGGGCAGGAATGGGGTACTGATTGTGTATGATCAGCCATGATCACAGTGAATGGCGGTGCTGACTAGAAGGGCCGAATGGCCTACTCCTGCACCTACTGTCTATTGTCTATTATTGTCTAATGGGAAGGAAGAGGAACATCAGGGGAGGTGATAGGCACGTGAGGAGAAGAGGAAGGAGGCCAGAGTGGGGAATAAAAGAAGAGGGAAAAAAATTATTGGAAGGAGAAATTGATCTTCATGCCATCAGGTTGGAGGCTCCCAAGACAGAATATAACTTGCTGCTGCTCCACGCTGACAGAGGCCTCATCATGGCAAAAGAGGAGGCAGTGGTCTGACATATTGGAATAGGAAGGAGATAAGAATTAAAATGATCAGCCATTGGGAAATTCCTCTTTTGGAGAATGGGGTGGAGGTGCTCAACAAAGCGATTCCCCCAACTTACATCAGGTCTCACCAATGTAGATGCATCAGGAGCACCAGATACAACAGACAACCCCAACAGGTTCACAGGTGAAGTGTTGCCTCACCTGGAAGAACTGTTTGTGGCTGTGAACTGAGGTAAGGAAGGAGGTGAATGATCAGGTGCAGCATTTCTGTCTCTTTCAGTGGTATATGCCAGGAAGGAGATTAGTGGGGAGAGAGAAGTGGATATCACAGAGGGAGCAATCACTGTGGAAAACGGACAGTGGAGGTAGGTAAAGACGCGTTTTGTGGTTGGATCCCGTTGAAGATGGCAGAAGTTGCAGAGAATGATGTATTTGGAGGCTCATGAGATAGTAGGTGAGAACAAGTGGAAATCGGCAGACATGAGCTTAACCTGTCCAACTTTCCTCATTGACAACAATCCATTTTATGTACTATTGTATAAAACTTCTCTGAACTGCTTCCAGTGTATTAAAATTCTGCCTTATAAAATAAGATCAATATTTTATGCATTATTCCAGTCAAGTTCTCACCAATGCCCAATAGAACTGAAGAATAACCTTCTTGTCTTTTGCACTCAATTCCTCTAGAAAGATAATAAATATGTAGAACCTTAATTGTTAATCATTACAAGCACAATTCATAAGAGTTTGCCAACTGGTCTTTATATCATAATAACGAAAGGGGATTTTCCAAGGATTCTATTTCTATCAAATATTCAGTTATATGTATACAGTTTTCTGATCTGGATGAGAGCAATGATATTCCCAAGCAGAAAGTGCTCTAATAATCAAAGTGTAGAGCATGGTAATTCTCTGCATTCATTGACTGAGATAAAATCACAACCGTCCGGAGTAGAAAAGCAAGGAAGGATAAAATGGCATGGGACAACAGGGAAAAAACGTGAAATTTTACCTCTGAATGATTTTCTGAAGAACCTTAATCCAATTATTAGTGAATTTGAGTTTAACCACACAGAATCAGAATCAGGTTTGTTATCATAGTCTTATATAGTGTGTAAGAGTTGTTTTGCAGTAGCAGTGCCATGTAAAGACATAAATTTACTACAAATTATTCAATAAATAAATAGTGTGAAGATAAGTAATAAGACAGTGTTCATGGGCACATGGACTATTCAGAAATCTGATAGTGGAAGGGAAAAAAAATTCCTAAAATTTTGAGTATGGGTCTTCAGGCTCCTGTATCTCCTCTATGTTGGTAGTAATAAGAAGAGGGCATGTCTTAGATGGCGAAGGTTCTTAATGATCAAAGCTGCCTTCTTGACGTATTCGATCATGAATATGTCTTTAATGGTGGGGAGCGTCAAGCCCATAATGGAGCTTGTAGTCCAGTGATTGAGGCTCCATACCAGGCTATGATACAACCAGTCAGAATGTTCTCCACCTACATCTGTAGAAATTTGAAAGAGTTTATTTAAACAAAGGAAGAAAGTGCATGGTGGCCAGATTTGCAGAATACACAAAAGTAGATGGGAGGGCAAATTGTGAAAGGGTACACAAATTTACATGGAGATTTCAGTAGGTGAGGAGAGTTAGCAAGAAGTTGGAAAATAAAGTAAATAAAGAGGAAATGTGAGATTGTTCATTTTGGAGAAAGAAAAATAAAAGAACATTCTTTAAATGGAGAAGAGCATCAGAAGTCTGCAGCACACAGGGATTTGAGGATTCTTCTGTTCAAAACATGGAAAGCTGGAATAAAAGTGACAGAAGCAATGGGGAAAGTTTATTATCATTTCAAGAATGCTGCAATATAAGAGTTTGGAAGCCTTACTGTACAAGAAACTAATATTGCAAACAATTTAATACTTACAGCAAGATTATTTCATTGGAGATGGGTCAGTAAAACTTCTTATATCTATTCCATATTTCTTAACAAAAGAAGGGCATTCTATCCATCAAGACTATGCAGGCTTTAACATTTTCATCACTCCCTTTCACCACTTATATTCTTGTAAGCCATCCACTACATGTTTTGGGGCAAGACCTTTCATCAGGACTTCTGACGAAGGGTCTCACCCAAAACGTTAACTCCTTATTCCTCTCGATAGATGCTGCCTGACCTGATGAGTTCTTCCAGTGGTTTGTGTGCATTACTCTGAACTTCCAACATCAGCAGAATCACTTGTTGGGGGTGGTGTGGGAATTGAAAGAGAACATAGAAACACTGCAGCTTCATATGCCTGCTACCCTTGCCCATCTGATGGTACAGGTCATGAGGGGTGCTCTGGGAGTCACCTTAATGTGTTTAGTTGCAGTTCACAATGCAGCACCTATACATAAAGGAATCAATATTTAGGGTGTTGGATGGAATGCAAATCAATTGGATGTTATGTCCTGGATGGAAAATTGTTTGTGCTGCATTCTTTCAGGTAATTGGATATTATTTCTTCACACTCCTAACTTGTGCTTTATAGTTTGTAGCCACAGTTTCTGGTCAAAGATCACTCTCTGGCAATACATGTTGATGGTAGGGAAGCCAGCAAAGAGAATAAAATTGAATACAACATATTGATGGTGAACTGCTAATGGATATGGCAGTGACACATAGGACAAAAGAGTTGATTGTAGATTTCAGAAAGGGCAAGATGAAGGAACACATACCAATCCTCATAGAGGGATCAGAAGTAGAAAGAGTGAGCAGTTTCAAGTTCCTGGGTGTCAAGATCTCTGAGGATCTAACCTGGTCCCAACATGATTCTATGGTTCTAGGTTACCAGTAGAGTGGATGAAGGGAAGGCAATGGATTGTCTACATGGACTTCAGTAAGGCCTTTGACCAAGGTCCCGGATGGGAGGTTAGTTAGGAAGGTATACATGGTGAGGCAGTAAATTGAATTAAACATTGGCTCAATGGAAGAAGCCAGAGAGTGGTAGTGGAGGATTGCTTCTCTGAGTGGAGGCTTATGACTAGTGGTGTGCCACAGGGATCAGTGCTGGGTCCATTGTTATTTGTCATCTATATCAATGATCTGGATGATAATGTGGTAAATTGGATCAGCATATTTGCTGATGATGCAAAGATTGGAGGTGTGGACAGGGAGGAAGGTTTTCAAAGCTTGCAGAGGGATTTGGACCAGCTGGAATAATGGGCTGACAAATGGCAGATGGAGTTTAATGCAGACAAGTGTGAGGTATTGCACTTTGGAAGGACAAACCAGGGTAGAACATACAAGGTAAATGGTAGGACACTGAGGAGTGCAGCAGAACAGAGGGATCTGGGAATACAGATACATAATTCCCTAAAAGTGGCGTCACAGGTAGATAGGGTCATAAAGAGAGTTTTAGGTACATTGGCCTTTATAAATCAAAGTATTGAGTATAAGAGTTGAAATGTTATGGTGAGGTTGTATAAGACATTGGTGAGGCCGAATTTGGAGTATTGTGAGCAGTTTTGGTCACCTAATTACAGGAAGGATATTAATAAGGTTAAAAGAGTGCAGAGAAGGTTTACAAGGATGTTGCTGGGACTTGAGAAACTGAGTTACAGAGAAAGGTTGAATAGGTTAGGACTTTATTCCCTGGAGCGTAGGAGAATGAGGGGAGATTTGACAGAGGTATATAAAATTATAATGGGTATTGATAGAGTGAATGCAAGCAGGCTTTTTCCACTGAAGCTAGGAGAGAAAAAAAACAGAGGACATGGGTTAAGGGTGAAGGGGGAAAAGTTTAAAGGGAACATTGGGGGGGGGCTTCTTCACACAGAGAGTGGTGGGAGTGTGGAATGAGCTGCCAGATGAAGTGGTAAATACAGGCTCACTTTTAACATTTAAGAAAAACTTGGCACGTACATGGATGAGAGGTGTATGGAGGGATATGGTCTAGGTGCAGGTCAGTGGGACTAGGCAGAAAAATGGTTTGGCACAGCCAAGAAGGGCTGAAGGGCTGTGCTGTAATGTTCTATATTGATGAAGTTATAAAGAAGGCAAGACAGCGGCTATACTTCATAAGGAGTTTAAAGAGATTTGGCATGTCAACCAGACAGCATCACTGTCTGGTATGGAGGGGCTTCTGCACAGGACCGAAAGAAGCTGCAGAAGGTCGTAAATAGGTAGTTGGCTCCATCTTGGGTACTAGCCTACAAAGTACCCAGGACATCTTCAGGGAGTGGTGTCTCAGAAAGGCAGAGTCCATTATTAAAGACCTCCAGCACCCAGGGCATGCCCTTTTCTCACTGTTACCATCAGGTAGGAGGTACAGAGGCCTAAAGGCACACACTCAGTGATTCAGGAACAGCTTCTTCCCCTCTGCCATCCGATTCCTAAATGGACATTGAAGCTTTGGTCACTACCTCACATTGTTAAATATACAGTATTTCTGTTTTTGCATGCTTTTAATCTATTTAATATATGTAATTGATTTACTTGTTTATTTATGATTTTAATTTTATTATTTTTAATTTTATTTATTATTTTTATTTTTCTCTCTCTGCTAGATTATGTATTGCATTGAACTGCTACTGCTAAGTTAACAAATTTCATGTCACACGCTGGTGATAATAAACCTGATTCTAAACTACTTCATTCATTGACACTTCCTCACCCCAAAGCATCATCTCAGATCTACTCTACAGTATTTTCCAATTCAACATTGTGTTATCCAGTAATCCATTACAAGTCCAGGTACTGGGTTATCAACAGATGTCTGACAAAGCAAGTTGTTTCATTAAAAGTGGAGATGAAGAGGGATGGTAGAAGAATTTGGAGATATCAACATAGGTGAGATTGGCGGGATAAATTTTGTATGAGACAAATGGATGATTGGGGAGATAAAACTGGGAAATGGGGAGACAGGCAGAAATGCAAAGTTGTGGAATGATAATTGTGTGCGAGTGTGTGTGTGTAGATTTGCATGGCAGGGTGGCAGTGAGGATCAGGGATATTGGCACAAACTGGGAGGACGATGTGTAGGTAGCCCAAAGTTTTAAAACTGATTCTCATTCCTGCTCTGACACATCAGTCAACGGCCTCTTCTTGTGCCAAGATGAGACCACCCTCCAGATGGAGGAGCAACACTTTATATTCCGTCTAGGTAGCCTCCAACCTGATGGCATGAATATAGATTTCCCCTTCCGGTAAAAAAAATTCCCCACCACTCCCATTCCTCTATTTCCCACTCTGACTTTTTACCACTTCTCTCCTGCCTAACACATCCCCCCAGTGTCCCTTCTCCTTCCATTTCTCCTCTTGTCCACTCTCCTCTCCCCCCCCCCCAACCTGGCTTTACCTGTTAATCTCCAGCTGTCCTCCTTCCTCTCCCTTCCCCCCCCCCCACCTTTTTATCCTGGAGTCTTACCCCTTTCTTCTCAGTCCTGAAGAAGGGTCTTGGCTCAAAACATCAACTGTTTATTAATTTTTACAGATGCTGCCTGACCTACTGAGCTCCTCCAGCATTTTGTGTGTGTCGCTTTGGATTTCCAGCATCTGTAGACTTACTTGTGCTTAGAATGATATTCTGTCCTGTGACTCGGAGTGGGGGGAACATTCATGGAGATGGGGATTGCTGAGGGTGGGTCAGAGTAGGTGAGGGGAATTATTCCAAGAGCCTTTCAATGTAGAGCTGTGCTAGGAGGACCGTAATTTTCCAGGACTGCCGACTTAACAATTCCCCAAAGTCAGTTCTTCCCAATCAATACTATTATCTTGTAAGTGACACAAAATAAGCTGGAAATGTTGTTATTGTTCTTTAGTCTGGAAAAAAATAAAAATTTAAATTCCATCAGCATAAAATAATGAATATAATGTAAATGAATTTCTTGCCATCTGTTCTTCTTACCATTTTTTCTGTTCTCCTCTTTACTTGTCAGATGTGCGAATTGAATGCAATTTGAAGCCTTTCAATCTCAGAAATAATTTTAACATTTATTTCTGGTTGTGAAAATGCTCCTAAAATTAGCAAGTGGGCACTCCAATCCTTGCACATGTGTGGTAGCACTTTAATTAGATATACCCAATAGGGTAGTGGATGCTCGTAAATATTAAGGAATTATATAGACCAATACTTTTAAGGCCAAGACATGCAAGGCCAAGTGCCCATTTGTGTTATACCACTGACATACTGTATACATTAATTCTCTACCTAGCCTTCAAAGGCTTGATTTACATGAATAACAAATCATATCTCTCTTCATTTCCTCTCTGAACGTCATCCCAGCGTCTTATGTATCCAATAACCGTCATATGCACGCATCTAATCCACACATATGCACCAATGTAGATAAGTTTTCATTGTATATTTTTCCCTGTGATTTCAACATCAACATCTGCAAGGACACTAGGATGAAAATTACATCATAATGCCAAATTCAGCAGCTAAATAAATACTCTTTTTTTTACTTCAGTTTTTCTGAGTAAATTAAAAAATAGGTCAGGCAGTTAGTCCACCTAATCAGATTAGCTGCAGATGTCATAGCATCTCACCAATGTAGACCACCTTCTGCCAACAGACTCAGTACTATTTTTCCATCCAAATTTTCCTATATGCAACCTCTTTGTCTCAGTAGTTCCTCCATATGGGTCTTTATCCAACTGGATTCATTCCATCTTAATTTAAGGATGCTGATCTTCAGTCATATGGCTGTCATAGCTCATTCATCATTATCGTCTTGCCACTGCACAGAATATTGTGGAGAACTAACTTAAATTCCTAACATGCAAACTGGATGCAGTAATTTCCAACAATGAAATTCACCATGTCATGTCTAGCAAACTGCTGCAGAATAGAGATATGGCTCGCATTAGAATTGCCACAAGATATCATTTGTACAAATTACTATAGTTTAAAAAGGTAATTTATTTTTGACCCCAATAAAATTATGTTATTTATTTTACTATGAAAATAAAATTAAATCTAGTTCCCTCATTTTTTTCCTTAAGAGCCCCTATTCTTTTCTATGACTGCTTTGTATAACCTCAGGAAGAAAAAAAATCATTATTGCTTCTCTCACTCTACCTTAGTATGAAACTACATTTTACCTAGACTTATTTAACCTAATAATCACTCTCCTATCAAATCAATCAGAAATTTCCTACTGAAGTAAATGGACCAGAGAATCATTCTTACCTACAAATCTAAATTAGATATCTCAGAAACCTTAACAGCTTTCTCTATTTTAATAATGAATCCAGCTGAGAGAATGTTTACTGTACATTATGGCCACTGTCTGTCAAGATGCAGCTTTAATATCTATAGGTGGCAAATTTTATTTTGAGTCTGCTAATTAACTTAGTGTACTGAGTCCTGTTGGAAGATAAACTCAAATGCTTCATAGTAAGTAACTTGTAGGATGAATTTTGCTCCTGAACTTATTTGCCTTTCTCCAACTCTGTATCTGTGATGTCAACCAAACAACCTGCAAGAACTTTGCCAAACAAAAATATTTGAAGACAAAGAGTGCAGATGTTGGAATCTGGAGCAACAAAATCTACAAACTGAATGCCCCTTGCACTCTTCTTTTCCAGTTCTGTTCCAATTGTCATCCACCTCTCACCTGATGATTCCTTTCCTTACCCCCTCTGGAGTCTAGCATTTGTAACCTTTTGTGTTCCTATTCATCTCCTTCCAGCAGCTATCGCCAAACCTCACACTCCCCTTCACCCACCTTGTTCCATCTCCCTCTCAATGTAATTTCCCCTTCTCTCTTTGTCTGCGTTCATCAATTACCTGCCACCGTCTCCCACCTTCCTAGGTGACACAATTTGCCTGTCATCATACACCTATTCTCAGTCCACCAATCATCTCAGGCTCCTCTCACTGCTCCCCTTTCTATCTTTGTAAGGACCATCTCTCCTCTCCACCCTCCATCCTGGTCAACCTGAAATGGACACCGTTCCTTTCTTCCCATAGATGCTGTTTAATCCACTGAGTTCCTCTAGCAGGTTGTTTGTTGCTTCAGGACAAAATAACTATGTTGTGAAAATCTCTGCTATTGCAGCAACAACTCATACATTAAAAGGAGGAAGAGACAGGTGGAATTCTACTTGAGAGAAAGCTCACACAAACACGCATGCAAACTCTGAAGCAACACTTCCCAAACTTAAAACACAGTGGCTACTTTATCAGGTGCACCTTGGAACCCAGTGTGGTTTTCTGCGGCTGCAGCCCATCCGATTCATGGTTCAATGTGTTGTGCACTCAGAGATGATCTTCTGCACACCACTGTTGTAACATAGGGATATTTGAGTTTATGTTTCTTTCCCGTCAGCTTGAACCAGTTTGGCCATTCTCTCATTAGCAATGTGTTTTCACCCACAGAACTGCCACTCCCTTTTGTTTCTCGCATCATTCTCCGTAAACTCTGGAGAACGTTGTGCATGAAAATTCCAGGTCAGCAGTTTCTGAGATAATCATGCCATCCTGTCTGGCGCCAACTATTCCACAGTCAGTCACTTAGATCAAAGGTACTTTTATTATCAAAGTATTTATGTAATATACAACTCTGAGATTTGTCTTCTCCAGACAGCCATGAAAAAAAAAGAAAAACCATGGAGGTCATTCAAAGAAAAACATCAACCCTCCCCACTCACAAAAAGAACAAATCACACAAATGACAGTAAGAATGTCAACACCCCACCATGAACAAAAAACAAATCATGAAAATGACAACAAAAACATCAACTGCCCCCCCCCCCACACACACACACAACTGGATCTGCTACCAGCAGCTCTGTATCAACTAAATTACCTCCTTTTCTTCCTCTGTAAAGGATGTCCTCCCCCTGTCTGCAGTTACCACAGGAACTGACTAAATAATATTCAATCCTATCTCATTTCAATGTTTCATTGTGCTTGTACTTCTGCTTGGGACATTTTTCTTGCAATTCACACCCTCCTTTCAGTGTTATTTATCAAGAACTGCTTTCAATTCTGGAAGCATTTGATATTTGAAGCATCTGTATTTCTGTTAATAGTGACAGATATGATTTCCATTAATCATTGATTCATTAGACCACAAAATTATTAGTACATGAACTGTAACTATACTAAGCCCAGTGTAACTTAGAGTGCATAGGCAGTTGGAACAACTGAGTTATTTTAGTCTTGGCCTCACTCACTCCAGTTGAATGGACAGTTCAAGTTATTGTTAAATCTATGTGGAATGTTACTCAGAGGAAATAAAATTACTCCTCCATTATATCAAATTTTATTTAACTATTTTGTAATGTATGATTAATAGTTTGTTTGAATTTCAAATATTGGTATGAAATAATATGAAATGTTTCATAAATGTAAACATAGCTCCAACTCATTTAGTTCATAACTGATATTAATTAATTTAGAATTTTTTGCATAATTTTTTTCAGTTGATAGTTCTCTATGATTCGAATGGTCTATCACAATAATAAGGTCCGATTATACATTTGTATTTGATCATTTTAATTTTTTTTTAAATAATTTCTGTTACTACCTTTGTTCCCTTCAGTTGGAGACTGGTTACATATTATTGTAATGTCCCGACATGTCATAAAAGTAGATTTCACTCATTACTTCTCTGGACACCTGTCATTTGTTGCCTACATTTCTATCACAGAATGGAAGTTACTAAAAATAATTGAGGAAGGCTCATACATTCAGTAAATATGGAATCACACCAGTGGAAAGTACTTAAAATCCGTTCAAAGCTGCAACATCGGAAAACATTTTTTTAAAGATAAGACATTGCCAAGCAAAAATAGAGCCTGTGTGTAGTGTGTAGTTTTAAGTCTTTTATTATTAAAAATAATAATTTGAGAATATGTTAAGCTGCAGTCTTGGTTTTTAAACTTTTCCTCTGAAAATATAAGCAAGTCATAAAAGCTTGTATATATGATCATTGCCAGGATAGAAGAGGTGTCTTTTCTTCTTTATACAAACAAAGCTATAAAATAATTCCTTATAATTGGTTACCCAATTTACCAGTGCACAGCACATAATAAAAATCTAATTCTACTGAATGTAATCAAATATTAAGATCTTGCAGGAGAAAAGTTATATTCTTAAAGACATTTAATTATCTTGATAAATTCTAAGTTATTTTCAGTTTCTATGAGGCAATTCCATAAGGTAACTGGAAGTTGTGACAAGCATTGGAAGTGACATGGTAATCAACAGCAAGAGTAGACATAGAAAAGTTGAAGAAAGAAGGAGTGAATTTATTTCATGATTTATTGCTGTGCCCTATTGTGTTAAACATTTAATCATCATTTTAAGTCATAGAGCAATACAGCAAAGATATATCAATGCAAACCATGGTGTGAAGCCAGCTAGTCCCAATTTCCTGCATTCACCCATATCCCTCACAGGTCCAACCCTCCATGTACCTATTCAAGTGTTTCTTCAATTATACTATTGTACCTACCTTGACCACGTCACCTGGAAGTTCAGTCCATATACTCACCATCTTCTGCATGAACAGATTTCCCTGCAGGTGCCTTTTAAATATTTCCCTTCTCACCTTAACCCTGTGCTCCTTAATTCTGGATTCACCTATGTTGGGGAAAAGGCTGTAATCAATCACCTTATCTACAGTGCCTATAAAAAGTATTCACACCACCTCACCCCCCCGGAAGTTTTCATGTTTTATTGTTTTTCACCATTGAATCACATTGGATTTGAATTTTTTTTTGTCACTGATCAACAGAAAAAGACTCTTTCATGTCAAAGTGAAATCAAATCTCTACAAAGTGATATAAATTAATTACAAATATAAAACACAAAATAATTGATTGCATAAGTATTCTCCCCCTTTAATATGACACACCAGATCATCACTGGGTGCACCCAATTGGTTTTACAAGTCACATAATTAGTTAAATGGAGATCACCATATGCAGTCATGGTGTGTCAATTGATTGTAGTAAAAATACACTTGTATCTGGAAGGTTCAACTGCTGGTGAGTCAGTATCCTGGCAAAAACTACACCATGAAGACATAAGAACACTCCAAGCAACTCCACGAAAAGCTTCTTGAAAAGCACAAGTCAGCAGATGAATACAAGAAAATTTCCAAGTCACTGAATATCCCTTGGAATACAGTTAAGTCAAGAAATGGAAAGAATGTGGTACAATTGTAAATATGCCTAGGGCAGGCCATCCTTAAAAACTAAGTGATCGTGCAAGAAGGGGACTAGTGAGAGAGGCCACCAAGAGACCTATGACAATCTGGAGGAGTTACAAGCTTCAGTGGGTGAGATGGGAGAGACTGCGCATGCAACAACAGCTGCTCATGTGCTTCACCAGTCACAGCTTTATGGGGGAGTGGCAAAGAGAAAGCTACTGTTGAAAAAAACACATGAAATCGCAGCTAGAGTTTGTCAGAAGGCATGTGGGAGACTCTGAAGTCAGCTGGAAAAGGTTCTATGGTCTAATGAAACCAAATTGGACTTTTTTGGCAATCAGACCAAATGCTATGTTTGGTGCAAGCCAAACACCACACATCATCAAAAACACACCATCTATACCGTGAAGCATGGTGGTGGTTGTATCATGTTGTGGGGATGCTTCAATACAATGGGCCCTTTAAGGCTTGTAAAGACTGAGGGTAAAATGAATGCAGCAAAATACAAGGAAATTCTGGAGGAAAACTTGTTGCAGTCTGCAAAAGAACTAACTGTGACTTGGGAGAAGATTTATTTTCCAGCAAGACAAGCATAAAGCCAAACCCACACAAGAATGGCTTAAAAGCAACATAGTTAAAGTCCTGGAGTGCTAAGTCAGAGCCCAGACCCCAGTCCAGTTTAACTTCTTCTTTCCTGTAATAGGAACTAAAACTGTACAGAGTACTCCGAGTGTCCTCACCAATGAATTATACAGTTGTAACAAAACATTCCATCCCTTATACTCAGTGCAGTAATTGTTGAAGGCTAGCATGCCAACACTCTTTTCACCACTGTGTACTTGTGATGTCACTCTCAATAAACAATGCAACTGTCCTCTTAAGTCTGTCTGTTCCATTCCTAATATCCTACCATTCATAGTGTAAGACCTACATATGCTAGTTCAACTTTCCAAACTGCAAGACTTTAACTGTAATGAAATCCTTTTGCCACTCCTTAACCCACTTTCTTAACTAATCAAATCCCTCTGTAATCTCCAATAACTTCCTTCACTATCAGCCACACTTCATTTCATGTCATTTTTCAAATTAGCGATCAAGCTTTGTGTATTTGCATCATCATAATTTATATAAATAATGAATGATAAGGGTCCCAAGATCAACAACTCTGGCACACCGCTAGTCAGTGGCCTTCATTCTGAAAAACAATCTCTGCTTCCTACCTCTGAACCAATTTTGAATAGACCAAATTATCTGTCCTTGGATTCCATGGGACCTAACCTTCCAGACCTGCCCACCATATGGAGCCTTGTCAAAGGCTTGTTAAAGTCCAGATAGACAACATACACTTCCCTTTCCCCATCTAGCCTTTTGATTACATCCTCAAAAAAATCTCTTGAAAAAAATCATATTGTACAACGTGCCATGCACAAAGCCATGCTGACTTAATATAATCAAACTCTCTCTATCCAAATGCTGATAGATCCTGTCCCTCAGAATGCCCTCTGGTAACTTACTGGCTTCTCATTGCTACCCTTCTTAAATAACAGAATGATATTAACCACCTTCCAGTTGTCAGGGACTTTACCAGTGGTTAATGATGAAGCAAATATCTCCACAAGAACCTCTGCAATTACTCCTCTAGATTAGAAGTTTAAATAAAAATAATAATATTGAGCCGTTGAGTCATGGAATCATGCAACACAGAAACAGACCTTTCAGTCAAACAAGACAATGACACGCTCGTACCAACCTACACAATCCTATACTCCCATATTGCTTTTGTTTCACCCTGCACTACCCACATCCTCTTTAACTTGTGGTCCACTTCCAAACAGCCTGCTCCCCAATGCTTCACCTTTGGGCTGAGCATTCTTTGGTCTGTCCATCCCTTCCCCTGGTTCACCCTTCAGGGTCCACTAGACCGTCACCTTTCCACTTGAGCTCCCTGACCCCTGCTCCAACACCTTTCAGATCCATGTTAGTTCCTGTCCTTTCCCTTTCAGATCCACATTGGTTCCTGTCCTTTCCCTTTCAGATCCACGTTGGTTCCTGTCCTTAGCCTTTCAGATCCACGTTGGTTTCTCTTCGCCTTCTTCTTGTCAAATGATTGGCGATCCATCCTGCAGTCTGCCCTTCAGGTCTGCATTAGATCCACTCTGCCATCTCCATTTCAAATCCTTGCCACCATATTCCTGCTTCACTTTACCTGGCTCTTCACCGTGCACCTCTTCATCTCTTAGTCCATTTCCAATCATCCTACTCTCCCCACATCTTCCTCAGGCCCTTTGCTATTGTGCATTCTTGTTTCATTGTCACATCACTCTCTCCAGTTTGCTTTTGATTCACATTTTATGAAAATCCAATTAAATTTGAGAAAATCTGAAAGAAAAACAGAAAATACTGAAAAAAACTGAAAAAACTCTATTTCCTGAGGAGACTGAGGTCCTTTAACATCTGCCGGATGATGCTGAGGATGTTCTATGAGGCTGTGGTGACCAGTGCTATCATGTTTGCTATTGTGTGCTGGAGCAACAGGTTGAGGGTAGCAGACACCAACAGAATCAACAAACTCATTCGTAAGGCCAGTGATGTTGTGGGGGTGGAACTGGACTCTCTGACGGTGGTGTCTGAAAAGAGGATGCTGTCCAAGTTGCATGCCATCTTGGACAATGACTCTCATCCACTCCATAATGTACTGGTTAGGCACAGGAGTACATTCAGCCAGAGACTCATTCCACCGAGATGTAACACTGAGCATCATAGGAAGTCATTCCTACCGGTGGCCATCAAACCTTACAACTCCTCCCTCAGATTGTCAGACACCCTTAGCCAATAGGCTGGTCCTGGACTTATTTTCACTTGGCATGATTAACTTATTATTATTTATGGTTTTATATTGCTATATTTCTGCACTATTCTTGGTTGGTGCAGCTGTAACGAAACCCAATTTCCCTCAGGATCAATAAAGTATGTCTGTCTGTCTGTCAAAACATGAAGCAATGGAGGAATGCAGCAGGTCAGCCGGCATCTATGGATGGAAGAGTCTCAACTCAAAGCTTTGGATTGAGATTCTTCATCAGGACTGACATGTGATCTCCCCTGTAGTCCAGTGTAACTCTCTTACTATTTATCCCTTCTTCTCCATTTATCCTTTCTTCATTGCAAGACTTGCTTAATTACATTGGTTTGAGGAAATTTAATTCTGAATCACTTTACAAAAATATTCCTTGACTGCTGAATGTTTTGAGCAATTTCTGGTTTTACATTAGATTTTTACCATCTGCTATGCATTGCATTTGGCTGATTGTGTGGGAGGTTAGTTTGGAAACTAATACTCTCAGGAGTATTTAAGTTCAAAGTCAGTTCTCCGCTGAAGATCCTGATGTTGCACCAATCTGCTTAGCCGTTCCTGAGCATAAAACATTTTGCCCTCCTCCTCCTTTCCTTTAATCAAAGCTACTAGAATTCTGCAAACCTTTTGACTTTACATTACTTCCGGTGATCTTGGACACATCCTTGGTATTATAGAATAGATTGTAATCAGGTATGTCAAAAAGTATAATTTTAGTGTTATAATGTTATGATCCAATCAAATTTGGATAGTGTCCACATCCTAGCTATAAATTCTTTTTACCTTGATGGTATGGTATTCTACTATTTTTGTTGGATATTGAATGTAGTTTTATTCCTAAATCCTAAGAAATTACTGGGGTTCCTGTTGCTATAACTGAATCACCTATGAAAATAAATTGTTTAGAAAAATGCAAGCCTAATGTTTTGATTTATAAATTGGTCAGACACACAAGCTAAATATTTCCAGGTTTAATGGAATTATCCTCATGTAGAAATTAATTGGGCAGGCAGTGTCTGGTTCAGTTAATTTCAAAAGCTCCAGTGTGCCTTGAATCTGGCTTGATTGTCATCTGCGTTAGAGGCACACTGTTCTTCACTGTTCTTTTGTCTACGACACCATAAGCCAAAACATGGATTTTGTGCAAACATCATATTAAGGAGTTTGTATTTTGCTGGACATTGAGAACTGTGGCCCAAAGAAAATAAAGAGTTTTGTGCTAGGCCAGACCACAGCTGGAGACCAGTGCTAAGATAGGGAACGTCATATCAAAGAGAGCTAGAGTATGTCGAGTCAGAGTTAGACTTAGAAAGCAGAGGGAAGGGGAGAGAGAGAGAAAGGAGAGAGCTGTATTATTTTAATTTCAGTACTGCTATAGAGATTTGTTTTTACTTTTGTATTCCATTTGTACTATTTCTAATAAAAAAGTTTCTTGTGGCCTTGAACACGTGTTGTCTCCTTTTGTTTGTGAATACAGATGCAAATACTCTGAGCTGAACTAGGAAAGAACACATCATGAGTTTTTAAAAAAATAATTTTTAGTTACATTCTCCGATTTTTTTTAGGGCCACACATAGCTTTGGGAAATTTCAAACACTTCTTTCTCAGTCTTATATTCCAGGCCCTTAAAATAATGGCCAGCATTCCATTTGTCTTCCTAATTATATTTGCATATAAATCCTTTGAACCCAACTCGTCTAGAGCTTTCTGCATCCCAATATATCTTTCCAGATGCATCACGGCTTGGTATAGCAACTGCTCTGCTCATGACCTCAAGAAGTTGCTGAGAGTTGTGGATACATGGAGATACATGGACTTTGTCCTTCATGGAGACCAGACTCACCTCCTTTGACTCTGTCTATACTTCTCACTGTCTCAGAAAAACGGTCAGCATAATCAAAGAGCCCTCCCACCCTGGGCATCCCCCTCTCCCACTTTCAATTGGGCAGAAGATACAAAAGCTTGAAAACATTACCACCTGGGGAGGAGCTAGAAAAGATTTTACCAGAGGTTTTTGTAGACCCAGGCAACTTATTCCAGTTCCTCTGTGAAACAGCTTATTCTTCTTTTCTCAATTTTTTCTTTTCCTTTCAAGGAGGCTGGGGTCCTGTTGCAGTCTGATCTACAACTGCAACTCAAACGACAGTTCTCCGCAACCGGTGGGTTTTCAGACTGAGACTCAGAGTGCAGCCTGGTATTTCGATATCTCCAGGTGAGGTCCATAACACTTGTGCCTTCAGGGTGTGGTCCCATAGACAACTCGGTTCTTTGCCGATGTCGCTGACTAAAACATTGTGGAAGAGTGAAACATCAAGACAGCAGGCAGTGTCTGCTGCTGTCAGAGGAAGGCCCCTGTACTGGAGCTATCCCATTGCTCTCTCTCTCTCTCTCTCTGAGGGTGAGTGAGAGCATGTTGGTCCTCAAGTTGGAGGACTCGGGGAAGCGAAGCTGAAGATTGGAACATCAAAACAGCGAACTACTCAAGCCTGTCTGAAATACCGAAGTGATGGGTAATGGACTGTAGTTTTTTTAATGAACTCCAGCTCAAAGTCTCTTTGGGAGCTTTTGCTATTGCTTGGATGGTGGGAGAAGGGGGTCTTGGTGCTTTTGCCAGTGCAGGTGGGGGGAGGGAAGGTTGGCTTTGGGATTCTGATATTTCTGTCATTCATTTTTTGTTTTTTTTTCTCTGTTTTGTGGATGTCTGCAAAGAGTAAGAATTTCAGGTTGTGTACTATATACAATATTTGATATTAAATTGAACCATTTGAACTGTTTGAACCTAGCTCAAGGACAGCTTCTATCCTACTGTTCTAGGACTTTTGAATGGACCTCTTGTACATTAATGATGAACTCTTGACCTCACAATATACCTTGCATGGTCCCGGCACCCTGTTATCTACCTACATTGCATACTTTCTGTAACTGCTACACTGCATTCTGCATTCTATTATAGATATATGTTTGTTCAACAACAAAGCACATATTTTGAAAATATCTATTTTTCACTGTACCTTGGTGCATGTAACAATAATAAACTAATATTGCTAATAAATACATAACAAAATTTATTAGTTTCTGACCTGTCAAAATAACATGGGCATGGATTTTATGGGAAGTGCTAGACATTTCATACAAAATGATAGCATTTTTCAATCTAACTGTCATAATTTCCAAAACTCCAATACTATACAGGAAGTCAAAAATTTATTGGCTAGCCTTCTCAGAGTCCTGCATAAGAGTATCTACCTAATTTATTTGAGTGCTATGGAAATATGAGGGAGAAAATCTTGACACTAACTTATCAACAATATTGAAGTATACCAAAATACTTGGAAATTCATCAACTGCTTGACCTGAAACAAGATTCATTTTGTATGTGCATATGTGAACACTGTCAATAATTTGCATTTGGGAGCCTTTGTGCTATGTTTCTTTAATGCCTTTTTGGACATCTGACTAAACTAATAATCAAAATGTTTGGCAATCATAGGAACAATCATAGACCAAAGGGCTTTAAACCACAAAACGATGCGAATCGATTCATAATCTCTGAGTCAGCTATTTGCTTGAGTAATCCAAAAATTGTACTACAGTCCTGTTGGATCCCCACAGCCCTATATCTTCCTCTGTTACAAATGTTTATCTGTTCTCTTCTGAAGAGACACAATAACATCTGCCTCAATTATTCCCTGTGGCAGAGCAATCTACGTTGTAAAAATTCCTGCAAAAATAAATTTCTTGAACGGCTTCTTTCCCATTTCTCAGTGACAGTTTTAAATTGCAGCTCCTTCATCACTGATTTCCCCAAACAATGCAAATACTGCAATCTTTTGTTATTTGCGCCATCAAAACCCCTTGTAATTTTATAACCCTATTAAATCTACTTTTGGCTTTCCTTATTGGAGTGTAAATTGTCTAAGTATCTCATCTTTCCATATGTATCATTTTGTGTTCCTAGTATGACCTTGGTAAGTCTATGCTATTATTAATTAAAGGCTTTATGTTCTACCCTTAACAAAGTTCGAAGTTCAAAGTAAATTTATTACCAACATACATATATGTCACCATCTACAACCCTGAGCTTCATTTTTTGTGGACATACTCAATAAATCCATAGAATAATAACCATAACAACCTACGACTGCTTTTTGTGTGCATGTGCTCAATGGTGTGGAGGGCTTTACTCGTGATGGACTGGGCCATATCCTCCATTTTTTGTAGGATTTTCTGTTCAAGGGCCTTGGTGATTCCATACCAGACTGTGATGCAGCCAGTCAATATACTTTCCTTTACACAACTATAGAAGTTTATCAAAGTTTTAAATGTCATACCAAATCTTTACAAACTGCCAAGGAAGTAGAGGTGTGTCCATGGTCCTTCATAATAGCATTTACATGAGGGCCCAGTGCTGGGATTGGTGCCTGTCAAATTAGCTTGGTGGATTTTTTTTTGATTTGAGTTTATCGATTATATATAATTTTAGTGTTCTTTTGTAGCTAAAGGAATGTTAAGTCCAAACCATAGGTGGGCTGATGAATAAGGATTGCCCATTACCGTGCCTAATAGATTTGCAAGGGTATGCTGAACACTGTGTTACTGAACATGTGCTGCCTGAATGAAAGGAACCAGGCTGAGTTAATGGCATGAGAACAAATAATCAAAGAGTTTGTCTGTTTCTGTGTGTCTCTCTATGCTTCTGAAACTCATATTTATTGGAGTACCTTTCCCTAGGTTCTTCAGACTTTCCCTAGAATGGAAATTGCGATCGGTGCCAGGGTGGCTTCATCAGTGAGTCGGAATTCAGAGCTCCCCCAACCACAGCGACAATCAGGTGGTGACTAAGAATCATGAGCCCTAAATCTTGTGAAAATCTACGGGTTACGACAAAGTAGTTAGTGTGGTTTATCTGTGCTTTCTATTTTATGATAATAAATTAGACTTACGTTACTTTGTTGTGCTTGTATGCTTATTACCAAATCGCCAGGACACTCAAATAGTTTGGGTCTGATCAACCCAGCCCATTACAGTTCTGTAGTGGCTAGCACAATGCTATTACAGTGCATGGCACTCCAGAGTTTGGAGTTCAATTCTGGTGCTGTTTTGTAAGGAGTTGATACGTGCTGCCCATGTAATGCCTGGGTATCCACCAGATGCTGTAGTTGCCACCCACTGCCCAAAAATTTACCAGCTGGTAAGTTAAATGGCTACTGTAAATTGTCCTGTGATTAAGTTAGGGTTAATCGGGTTTGTTGGGGGTTGTTGGGGCTGTATTGCTTGAAGGGCCGAAAGAGCCTACTCCTTTATAAACATAAAGATTTAAAAAACAGCAATGGCTGGAGTATCTGGGGCTAATTTGAAAAAGGTGCAGGATAGATATATGCCAAGGATGAAGAAAAGGAGGACGAGCAAGAAGGGAGGTTATTAGGAAGGCAAACGGATGTTGGCCTTCATTGCTGGAGGGATTGAATTCAAGAGCAGGGAGATCATGCTGCAACTATACAGGGTACTGGTGAGGCCACACCTGGAGTACTGTGTGCAGTTCTGGTCTCCATACTGGAGGAAGGATATACTGACTTTGAAGACTGTGCAGAGGAGATTCACCAGGTTGATTCCAGAGATGAAGGGGTTAACCTATGAGGAGAGATTGAGTTGCCTGGGACTATACACTCCGGAATTCAGAAGAATGAGAGGGGTTCTTATTGAAAAATACAAAATTTTGAAAGGGATAGATAAGATAGAAGTAGAAAAGTTGTTTCCATTGGTAGGTGAGAGTAGAACTATGGGACATTGCCTCAAGATTCAGGGGAAAAGATTTAGGACAGAGTTGAGGAGAAACTTTTTCCCAGAGAATTGTGAATCTGTGGAATTCTCTGCCCAGGGAAGCAATTGAGGCTTCTTCACTACATATATTTAGGATACAGTTAGATAGATTTTTACATAGTTGGGGAATTAAGAGTTATGGGGAAAAGGCAGGCAGATGGAGCTGAGTTTACAGCCATGATCTTTTTGAATGGCAGAGCAGGCTCAATGGGCCAGATAGTTTACTCCTGCTCCTATTTCTTATGTTCTTATGAGCAACCGCAGCTGACAAGAGAAGTCAAAAACTGCATAAAAGGAAGAGGGGTCACATGCTACTGCAAAAAATAGTGGAAAATTAGAGGACTGGGAAGCTTTTCAGAACAGACAGAAGGCAACTAAAAAACCTTAAGGAGACAAAAGATGAAGTATAAAGGAAAGCCAGCCAATAAAATAAAAAAGGATCCAAAAGTTTTTTTTTCAGTAAAAAGCAAAAGAAAAGTGAAAGTGGATGTCAGACCTCTGAAAAGTGATGCTGTTGAGATAATGATGGGAGACAAAGAAATGGTAGACAAATGTAATAAGTATTTTGTGTCAATCTTCACTGTAGAAGACACTAACAATATGCCAGAAATTCAAGAGTGTCAGAGGGCAGAACTGTGTGTGGTTGCTATTATTAAAGAGAAGGTGGTTGGGAATCTCAAAAACCTGAAGGTAGATACTGTAGGTCACCTGGACCAAATTGTCTGCACCCAGGGTTCTGAATGAGGTAGCAGAAGAGATTGCAGAGACATTAGTAATGACCTTTCAAGAATTACTAGTTTCTCAAAGGGTTCCAGAGGACCGGAAAATTGCAAACGTCACTCGAGATTTTCAGAGGAGTGGGAGGTCGAAGAAAGGAAATTGTAGGCCAGTTAGTCTGACTTCAGTGATTGGAAAGTTGTTGGAGTTCATTATTAAGGTTGAGATTTTGGAGTACTATGAGACACATGACAAAATAGACAGGGTTTCCTTTGGGGAAAATCTTACCTGACAGATCTGATGGAGTTCTTTGAGGAAATAACAGGCAGCATAGACAAAGGAGGGTCAATGGACACTGTTTACTTGGATTTTCAGAAGGCCCTTGACAAAGTGCTGCACATGAGGCTGGTTAACAAGATAAGAATCCATGGTGTTACAGAAAAGAAGATGGATACAAGATTGACAGACCAGCAGGAGACAAAGAGTGAGAATAAAGGGATATTTTCTGGTTGTCTGATTGTAACTAGTGGTGTTCTGCAGGGTCTGGTATTGGGACTTTTTTTCATGGTATATATCAATTATTTGAATGATGGAAGTAATGGATTTGAGGTCAAGTTTGCATACAACACAAAGATAGGTGAAGGGAAAGATAATGTTGAGGAAGCAAGAAGTCTGCAGAAATACTTATAAATTAGGAGAAAATGGGCAAAGAAAGGGCAGATGGAATATAGTCTAGGGAAATGTATGGTCATGCACTTTGGTAGATGGAATAAAGGCACAGACTGTTTTCTAAGCAGGGAGAAAAGTCAAAGATGAAAGGTGCAAAAGGGACTGGGAATCCTGCACAAGAATGTTATCTTGCAAGTTGTGTAAGTGGTAAGGAAGGCAAATGCAATGTTAGTACTTATTCTGAAAGGACTAGAATATAAGAGCAAGGATATAATTCTGAGGCTTTATAAGGCATTACTCAGACTGCACTTGGAGTATTGTGAGTAGTTTTGGGCCCCTATCTGAGAAAAGATATGCTGATATTGGAGAAGGTCCAGAGGATGTTCACAAGAATTATTCCGAGAATGAAAGAGTTGCCATATGAGGGGTGTCTGATGGCTCTGGGTCTGTACTTGCTGAAACCTATTGAATATTAAAAGGGTGAGACAGAGTGGATGTAGAGAGGATATAGTGGGTGAGTCAAGGACCAAAGGGTACAGCTTCAGGAATTAGAGATGCCCATTTAGAATGGAGATGAGGAGGAATTTCTTCAGACAGAGAGTAGTGAATCTGTGGAATTCATTGCCACAGACAGCTATGGAGGCTAAGTCTTTAGGTATATTTAAGGCAAAGGTTGATAGATTCCTGATCAGTCAGGGTGTCAAAAGTTGTGGAGAGAAGACAGGAAAACGGGATTGAGAGAAATGATAAATTAGCCATGATAGAATGGTGGATCAGACTGAATGGGCTGAATGGCCTAATTCTGCTCTTTTGTTTTATGGATTTGGTCATTGGAGGGTTAAGTTGCTTGAGATCACCTGTGGGGTTGGTACAAGGAGATCTGTTGGAATGCACAGAGAAGAGGAACCTTGTTTCACTTGGCTATATTCATGTATGGTTGAATGATAATTAAACTTGAATTTGAGGGTGAAATTCTAGGAATCACTGGGGGCAATTGAAGGTTGTTGGTATGTTAGTTGGGTGTTAGATTAAGAGATCATGAGTCTCAAAGTTGAATGTGTGGCTCATAGCCACCAGCTGGGTGTAAATGGGAGAGCTTTTGCAGTGGATTACTCGGGCAACTTTAAAACAAGTACTGCAAATCCATTCATGCCTGAACCTTGAGAAGAAGACTCAAAGTTTCTATTATGCAACATTGCATGTCACCATAGTGTCTGTGCCTCTCTGTATATCAGTGCATCAGACACACAATAATTTCCTGGAATGGAAACCATGGTACTTGTGGCAAGCTCACAATGTTCTGTTGAAATTTAACTTACATAATGCACAAAATCTTCTTGTTACTTGATCCAGATCCTAATTATATACATCAGTAAATCATGTATTTCTCATTCCTCCACAACCCTAGAGCCCCATCTACCTGGTTTAATTCTCCATCTTTTGCATTACTTCACATGTTGTCCAGAATTTCTCTCTAAGCAGTTAAAACACCAATCAGCAGAGATATTACTGAGTGGTGGAATTTACTTGGAAGGTCTTTATCCTGACTCTCTGACTTCCAAAAGGGTTTTACAATTCTCCTTGAAATTTACTTGGTTTGATAAATATAGAAGCTAAATAACTGGAAACATATCAACATTCAACGGGAAATTTTCAAACGGATGAATGATCTTAGCAACAGGGGGATGGCATGAACAAAATTGAGTGCGCAATTGAGTGGAGAAGTGCAACAACCTTTTACTTGAATCAAATAATGAATGAAGTACTCAAAAAACAAAAAACTCGGAAAACAAATAATGGGTGAAAATCTAAAACAGCTGGAGATCAGAAGAAAAGACCAGAAATTGATGCCAATAGAAAAGCTAGAGGTCAGGTTTCAAAATAAATCAAAAGTTGATGGAAATGTCCATTATGTATATCGATCCAAAAATTGTACTGCGATTAGAGGACTAGAATATAAAAGCAAGGATGTAACGTTGAGGCTTTATAACGCTTTGGTCAGACCGCACTTGAGGCATGGTGAGCAGTTTTGGTTTTCCTTACCTAAGAGATGTGCTGTGTTGTTAATGATCCAGAGGAGGTTCATGATATTAATCCCTGGAATGAAAGGGTTAACGTATGAGGAGCACTTGATAGCTCCAGGTCTGTATGCTGGAGTTTAGAAGAATGAGGGGGATTTCATTGCAACCTACTGAACAATGAAAGATCTGGATAAATTGGATGTGGAAAGGTTATTTCCTATAGTGAAGGAGTTTAGGCCTGAGAATTAAGGAGCGTCCAGTTAGAACAGAGATGAGGTAACATTTCTTTAGCCAGAGGGTGGTGAATCTGTGTAATGCATTGCCATGGACAGCTGTCCAGGCCAAGTCATTATGTAGATTTAAGGCGGAGGTTGATAGGTTCGTGATTAATCAAAGGCTATGGGGAGAAGTCAGGAGAATGGGATTGAAAGGGATAATAACTCAGCCGTGATGGAATGGTGGAGCAGACTCAACAAGCTGAACGGCCTAATTTTAACGGCAAACATGATTGAATGATTTTGTAAAATCAATCATTAAACATGATCGGCTCTTGATAGGAAGCTAATTCTGCTCCTATGACTTATAGTCTTATGGTCTAGGTGGGACTAGGTGAGTGTAAGCGTCGGCACAGACTAGAAGGGCCGAGATAGCCTGTTTCTGTGCTGTAATTGTTATATGGTTATATGGCCCAAATTCACAATAAGATGTTGCTCCACAATAAATCCAAAGGAGTAATTTTCATGTGCACATGAAGTGCATGGCTTTATATATAAAAACAACACAACTCTCAGCCTTTAGTTTAGTTCAGAGTTCAAAGACATAACAACGTGTAATTTTAGTAGTGCAGGCACTAAGAGCTTCCCTGTACTGTCTCATGCTATGGCTCAAGCTCTTAACCGCCCAGTTTACGATAGGAACTCCTGTTAGGAGCAATGGAGTGAGTTCAGGCCACCAAACAGAACCACTGGAAGGTGCACGTAGACACGTGATTGGGCTCTAGTGGTGAAGGTCAGAACAGACTTCACACCTTCCCTTCCCCTCCAGTGAAAACAGGAGACCTCATCTGCAAAACAGTGAAAAATCTATTAGCACTGCATCATTTGTTGTCTTCATTGGCAATCCCCCAAACAACAGTTCAGGAAAGGCCTGTCCCTTTAAGGAGTACTCACTGGACCTTCTCTGACCATGGCCTGTTGACAATCCAATCCTCAGATGTTTGAGTATTGTGCATTCATGCTCTATTGTTACAGGACCACCAAACATACATTATTACATGATAATTAATTTTTGCTTACCTAGTTTTAGGTTAAGTATATATAAGGGAATTAAAATAATCAATTGGCTATCAAGTGCTGAGATGTTCTGATCATGATTAGCCATTGATTTTACAAATCCATTCAATCATTTTGACCATTAAAGTTACTCACTACTCAAAATCTGTATTTAAGCCCAGGTGCCAGAAAGAAGAGTACTTCAATGAATGAATCAATGGACATGTGAGAAGGATGAAGTTGCAGGGCTGGAGGGAAATAAGTGGGACTGATGGATTGCTTTGTTATGAGACGATAAGGACAGGTTTTGCAGAACAGCATCCTACCATGTCATAATACAATCCTTTTACGTTCAACAATTTCACGCTTCTGATCAACATTATAACTTTGTAGGAAATTATAGGTTGCTATATAAAGTAAACTCATACACTCCATTATCTGATTTGAAATTATCCTGTTTGCTTCACATTAAGTTTTCCTTTGGGGCGGGAATCAACAATCAGGGAGTAAATTACACCAGTTTCCAAAATTCTACAACATTCTTCATAATTAAAAAAATATCTCCCGTGAATCACAGAAATAAGGTAACATTACATTATGCAATTGCCTATCTTTTCTCTCAATTAAAAACATTCCATGATGCACTTAGAAGTGACAGTTTGATTAATGCAGCTGAAAATGGTTTCATCACATAAAAAGAATGTTTAATCAGTGTCTAGTCCAGCACAATTTTTTGTGAAAACATTGGAATAAATTGCAGAAGTGTGATTGGTGGTAGATGTAATGTGATTTTTGATGTTTGTGCTGACTTGGCCAATTGGGTTAGAAAAGCCAATTTGTTCTCCAGAAATTCAATCCAGCATGTTTAAGACCTGAGCGTCAGGAACCAGGTATCAGAGGTATCACACTGATGCAATCACAAAGGCTGCATGGCAGCAGCTCATTTTCGTTGATGGCTTAAGGAAGTTTACTATGTCACTGAAGACTCTTACAAAATTCTGCTGATGCTCAGTAGAAAGTATTCTGACTGGTTGCATCACAGCCTGGAATGGAGTTTCCAATGCACAGGATCGCAAGAAGCTGCAGAAGGCTCTAGATTCAGGTGGCTTAATCACAGTCACAACCCTCCCCATCACTGACAACATCTTCAAGAGGCAGGTCCTCAAGAAGGCAGCATCCCTTATTGAGAACCCTCACCATCATTGACCTAACCAATCACAATCAACAATTTAAGAACAGCTTCTTCCCTCTGCCATCAGATTTCCAAATGGTCCATGAACATCGTTATACCTTTCCTTTTGCACTATTTATTTTAATTATATTATAATTATATATAATATATTATAAACTAATTTATAATAATTTTAGGAACTTGCACTGTACTGCTGCCACAAAACAACAAATTTTATATTATTCAAGTCAGAGATAATAAATCTGATTCCATTAAGTGAATTAACTGGTACTGGTGCTGGATATCATGCACAGAAATTGGCTCCACAGTACCCTGTCTATGTTGGTCCATATTAATTGAACAAACGCACTATGTGAATCCTCTCAGTGTCTCTGTGGCTGCATTGTGCACCAGAATTATGAGAATTGCCAATCAGAATATTTTGTTTATTTGACACAAGTGATCCCATTGAGTGAGTACTGGTCCACCACAGTTGTGTTCCCTCCCCTCTCCTTTTCCTCTATACAATCATGACTGCATCTCCAGCTAAACTCAAAGCTTGTGGATGGCACCACAGTCATTGGGCTAATCACCAGAGGCAACAAATTCCAGTACTGCCAGGAAGTGAACAGGCTAGTGTCCAGATTTAACCTCAGCAACTTAGACCATAAGATATACGAGGAGAATTTGGCCATTTGCCCCATCGAGTCTGCTCTGCCATTTCATCATGGCTGATCTATTTTTCCTCTCTGCCCCAAACTCCTGCCTTCTCCCCGTATCCCTTCATGCCCTGACTAATCAGAATCTATCAACCATTGCCTTAAACATATATAAAGACTTGGTCTCCACACATGTCTGTGGCAAAGAATTCCACAGATTCATCACTCTCTGGCTAAAAAAATTTTGCTTCATTTCCATTTTAAAGGACATCTCACTGTTCTGAGGCTAGGTCCTCTGGTCTTAGACTCTCCCACCATAGGAAGTATCCTCTGCACATCCACTCTATCAAGGTTTTTCACCATTTGATATGTTTCAGAGGTCTCCCCTCATTCTTCTGAATTCTTGGCCCAAAATACAGGCCTGGAGCCATCAAACACTCTTCAAATGACAAGCCATTCAATCCTGAACCTCCTTTGAACCCTCTCCAGTTTCAAGACATCCTTTCTAAGAAAAGTGGCCCAAAACTGCTCATCATACTTCAAGTGAGGCCTCACCAGTGCTTTATTAAGTCTCAACATTACATCCTTGCTTTTATATACTAGTCCTCTTGAAACGAATGCTAACATTGTATTTGCCTTCCTCACCACAGACTCAACCTGAAAATTAGCCTTTAGGGAATACTGCACAAGGACTCCCAAATCCCTTTGCATTTCAGTTTTTTTTGCATTCTCTTTCCATTTAGAAAATAGTCAACCCTTTTATTTCTTCTACCAAAGTGTACAACCATACACTTCATGACACTGCATTCCATCTGCCACTTCTTTATCCATTCTCCTAATCAGTCAGTCTTTTTGTAGCTTCTATATTTCCTCAAAACTACAACAAAGCCATCAATTCCATTATGCAAATCGTTGACATATAATGTAAAATGAATCAGTCCCAACACAGACAACTGTGGAGCACCACAAGTCACCAGCAGCCAACCAGAAAAGGTTCCCTTTATTCTCACTCTTTACCTCCTGCCAATTAGTCACGGCTTTATCCACGCTAGAAGCTTTCCTGTAATACCTTGGGCTCATAGCTTGTTAAGCAGCCTCATGTGTGGCACCTTGTTATAGGCCTTCTGAAAATCCAAGTACACAACATCAACCAATTCTCCTTTGTCTTTCCTGCTTGTTATTTTTTCAAAGAAATCCAGCAGATTTGTCAAACAAGATATTCTCTTGAGAAAACCATGCTGACTATGGCCTATTTTATCATGTACCTCCAAATACCCTAAACCCTCATCCTTAATAATTGACTCCAACATCTTACCAACCACAGAGGTCAGACTAACTGGCTTATAGTTTCCTTTCTTCTGCCTCTCTGGCTTTCTTAAAGAGTGGAGTGACATTTGTAACTTTCTAGTCTTCTGGAACCATTCCAGAGTATAGTGATTCTTCAAGGATCATTACTAATACCTCCATAATCTCCTCAGCCACCTCTTTCAGAACCTTGGGGCGTACACCATATGGTCAGGTGACTTATCTACCTTCAAACTTTTCAGTTTCCCAATAACCTTCTCTCTAGAAATGGTAACTGCACACACTTCATGCCCTTGACCCCTGTAACTTGCACCATGCTGCTAGTGTCTTCCACAGTAAAGACTGATGCAAAACACTCATTCGCCATTGTCCACCATTTCCATGTCACGCATTACTAACTCAGCTTGGAGCTGAGTGGCCTCAAAGCCATAGAGATGTATATTAACTTCAGGAGAAATGTCTCTCCTCTCCACTTATTCATCATCAACTGCTCTACGGTTAGCACCACTTCAACATTCAGCTTTATTTTTTCACAAGACCTCATGCGGATGAGCCTTATCTGCTCCTTTAATAAAACAGAACAGAGGATGGTGGTGCAGTGCTACACTGTCATCATAAAGAGCATCCTCACATCAGTCATTACCGTCTAACTTGCTGCAACACAATATAAGAAAATTACGGTGAACTGTCAAGACAGCATTAAAGGTCATTGGCTGCAGTCTACCCTCACTGCAGAACTTACCCGTCCTACAAACTGCCTATTCCAAAATCTCTTCCTTCTGGAAAGTGCTATAGAGCTATTAAAACAAAAACTTCACACCATGTTAAAAGTTTCATCTTGTTAGGCTGTTAATCTGAGCAGTCATTCTAGTTAGCCCACCCACTCTACCTATTCCCTCAGTCACTGCCCTGCAAACAATTTCAACCACTTTTTATAATGCTGTTTATATTGTAAATACATGCTACTATTTATGTATTTATGCACATTTTATTCTTATCCATACTTCTAACTTATTTTATATAATATATTCCGGATTGTTGTTGAACATTGTAATTTTTTTGTTTTGTGAGCACGGCACAGCAAATACTTAATACATGTAAATGTATGTAGCAAATAAAGTTGATCTTTGATCTTATCTTGCAGCAAGTTTTCTGAAGCCATATTCAGTAACAGGAGGGTCACCACTCGGGGTCTTCCAATAGTTGCAGCTACAAATGAGGTTTAGCAGGTTTGTAGGATATTGACCAAATTCCAAGACATCAACTCATATCAGTTACTCGTTGTCGTGGGGGGAAAGCCCCTGGAGTAACATGTGATCAGGAAAACAAGCAGCAGGATCAGAGTTCTTGGCAAGATCGTTCAGGAAGTATTTCTCCTCCTGAATGTCACTGAAGAAGAGGCTGTGCAATCTCAGTATTTCACCAAAATCAGCCAGTTGCTACAGCAGCAGCTGCAAACCCAGAGTAATGGCTGTGTAACCTCAGAGGCTATCAGAGCTGACGTTCTGTGCCCCTTCTTGGTCACAGGTTGCGTTGTTTACAACGTATCACTCTTTGCCTACCTACAAACAGCTCAGAGAAGAAGGTGAAGTGAATGCTTCCCAATGCCATAGCGTGCCGCAGACAGTGCACTTGTCTTTGTGTGGCCACCAGATACCAGTACTGATACATATTGCAAGAGAAAGGCACTTCACTATATTTGGTGAGTCACTGTAAGCAGAGAATCACACCGGTAATGCCCTGTATCCTACAAGACACACTGCAAGTATAATATTCACAGAGCCATCTGCATTGCTGTCACACCAGTACAGCAATCCAAAGGGTGGCTATTTGTAAGTGATATGGCTCTTAAATGCGGTGCCCAATGCTGTGTACCATGCAGAATATGACATAGCACCAACAATGTCTTTGCTGTCTGGACCATACTGGAGAGACAGTGGCTCTACTTGGGTGAGTACAGGTCATCCCCAGATTACAACAGAGTTTCACTCCTGTGAGCTGTTTGTAACATCGACAATTTGTAAGTCCAAAGTACAGCTGCAAACCAAGTCCCCGGGTGGCAGAAGGTGCCTGTAGTCCTGCAGTGACTGGGAAATCCATACCGCCCATTCCCAAACGCTTGTGCACACATGCAGGCTGTGCATGAGGCAGGTGTGTGCATCCTGGGAGGACTCGTATCAAGATTCACAATGTTCTCCTTTCTGCTCACATTCCCACAGCATGGCCCTTACCACTACTGTTCAACAATCAGCCGAGAATGAGAAAGAAGAGAAATATAACTGAGACAGACCCTAACGACCACACAAGTTGCCAGTTCTGACACCAACAATATAACCATAATTCACCAATTACCAATAATGTCACCCCTCCCTTCTCCCTCTTCTTGTCTATTATAGTTAACTATACATATGTAGCACAATAGCTTTGAAACACCAGCTATCGCCAATCGGGGTCCAATTCCAGCCACTGTCTGTAAGGAGTTTGGATGTTCTTCATTTTCTCTGAGTGCTCTGGTCCTCACCCCCCCCCCCCAAATCTAAAGATGTATGGCTCAGGTTAGTGTGTTGTGAGCATGCTATGTTGGCACTGGAAGAATGGCAACAGTTGCAGGCTCCCCCCAGCATAATGTGTGTTTGCCATTGACACAAAATTATGCATTTCACTGTAAGTTTCAATGTTTTTATACACTGTACATGTGACAAATAAAGCTTATCTTTTAAATATTTCTTTGGCCATCCAGAAACAAAACCTGACACAAAATAAATATTCCAAACAAAATATATAAATCAAAGCACAGCAGATTGCATGGACATGTCAACTCTTCCACATTTCCCTCATGCTTAGAACATAAGACATGGGGGCAGAATTAGGCTATTCAGTCTATTGAGTATGTTCCGACATTATATCAGAGCTGATTTATTATTCCTCTCAACCCCATCCTCCTGCTTTTTCACCAGAACCTTTGACACCCTTACTAATCAAGAACCTCTCACCTTTGGTTTAAATACACCCCATGTTTTGGCCTCCACAACTGTCTGTGGCAGAAGGCTCAACAGATTCACCAGGCTCTGGCAAACAAAATTTCTCCTCATTTTATTTCAAAAATGATGTCCCTCTGGCCCTAGACTTTCCCTCCAATGGAAACACTCTCTCCATGTCCGACTTTATTCAGGCCTTTCCATATTCTGTAAGTTTGTATTCTCTGTACCTCTGCCCGTGCTGAAATACTTTGACTAAGTCAATAGATTCCCACCAGATGTGGCTACAGCAGACTGGTGTAAATCTATTGATTTTCAATAAAGGATATCAAGCATTCTTAAAGATCAAACTCAAGCAGCTTTGGGCTGAAATGGCTTGATATAAGACTTACACGTTCACAACAGCAGTCTGAGCTGGCAGATGGCATGATGTTCACAGATAGCAGTGAGATTAACTGCTGCCATTGTTTTCCACAGGCCAGTGTCCTTAGTTTAACAATCTTCAAAAACAGGGGAAAATCTGCAGATGCTGGAAATCCAAGCAACACACAGCTGTCCTTTCATTTACCTTGATTTCAGTACATGCTCAACGGTGAGGTAGTATACTGACAATTACACAACGTTTAATTCCATTTGCAACTTCTCTAGAACCAAAATTGTAAAATAAATACAGATGTGGGAAATCTGAAACAGAAAGCACTGTCAGCAGTGAGTAAAATTTAAGGAAAGAAAAAATGAGTTAACATTTCAAGCTTGACATCCCTTGAGAACAAAAGTGGAAGAAGCCAGCACATTACAGTGGAAACCCAGATTAACCCTATCATTGATAATCCATTTGATCTCCCCATCTGCACCCCTCCCCCACTTTCACTGCAACTTGGGGGAAACTGAATTTGTTTTCTTTCCTGTTCTGAGGAGGAGTCGCAGAATGGAAACGTCAACTCTGTTTCTCTGCCTGACTTGCTACCCGTTTCTAGCATTTACTATACTTAGAAAAAAGAAGCAGGCCAAATCTGCTTGCAGCAAGTCCAAGATAATATTCAAATGTGAGCTGATAAATGGTAGGTACCATTCACAACTCCAAAACGGCAGTCTATCACTCTCTCCAGATAGAACGGCAGAATTCCAAGGAGGCAGCTCTCCCCACCATCTTCTCAGGGGATATGGATATGATGACAAATGCTGGCTTTTCCAGTAATGCCCAGACTGTGAAAAATAAAGAAATAAAAGCTTTGTAATAAACACAAGAGATTCTACAGATGCTGGAAATCCAAAGCAACACAAACAGGAACTCAGCACGTCAGGGAGCATCTACGGAGAGGAATAAAAAGTTGATGCTTCAGGCCAAGAAGCATCGTCAGGACTGGAAAGGAAAGGGGAAGAAGCCAGAATAAGAAGTTAGGGGAAGGGGGAAAGAGTACAAGCTGGCAGGTGATCGGCAAAACAAGTGAGGGGGGAAGGTGGATGGGGGGAGGGGAGTGAGAAACCGGGAGGTGATAAGTGGAAATGGTAAAAGCCTGAAGAAGAAGGAATCTGATAGAGGACTAATTTGATGCCATCTCATACAGCTTTCAAACCTATCAAAAACAATGGCAAAAATTAAAAAAAATCCAAGACATGCAAAAATATTAAAGCATTAGAAAAATTTAAAAAATAAAATCACTTCAAACCACTTAAAATAGTTCCAAATGGTTAAAACCATTAAATCGAACCCAAGTAATTCAAGTAAGTGTAAAGTACATAATCTTCTGCAGCTCTTCCTTTCCATTCGAATGAAGAGTGCTATTGTGTTGTGCCATGTCTAGCCTGATGAAGATTCATCAACCAATCAGTGCACACACTGAGGAATTGCCATCAATTCTCACTCTGCAGCTGGACTCCATGAGAAAGTCCAATTGGGAAATCACCAGCAGAGAGTTGCTGGTAGATTTAGGACTTGTGTATTCTTGCAGAGCCCAACAAAGTCAAGATACAGTCCATCAAAATAAAGATACTGCCCATACTTACAGATATAGCTTTCTATATATGTTGTATATATCAGTAAGTGTGGATTATAATATGACAGTTCAATCCATGTAAAACATGAAATATGTAATCAGGAAATACTACTTACCTCAAGATTAAATGTTGTGCAGACCCTGTAGTTTTATGTTATAACAATGTTGAATAGTCTACATAATCTCTACCAGGGAGGCAATTAACTTCAGCTAATATTCACAAAGGGTATACAAGCTGTGAAGTATTAATTTACGGAATATATTGTGTGCGCCCTGCCTGTGTGTATATAATGTACAACAGTTCAGTACACAAAACAGCTCTAGACTGCATTCCTAGAAAACAGGGTTATTTTTGGGTCGTGGTGAGTGAATTTCTGACTTGTGCCTCCTGTAGCAAGTTTTCTGCATGTCAGATCAGATTGAAGCAATTTCACAAAGGCAGTTCAGCAAAAGTTCAGCAGCTCCGCTGTTCAGATGAAGGATTGTCTTAGGAAGAACGATTAAGCAGTTGAAGCTATATTCTTTGGACTGACGAACAATGCGAGGTGATCTTACTTAAACACAGAGAAATCCAAGGGGTATTGTCAGCGTAGATACTGTAAGCATGTTTCCTCTTGAGGAGGGGTCAAACTAGCAGTAATGGACACAGTTTCAGAGTAAATTTATCCCTTCTTAAGACAGAGAACACTCTACTCCAGAAACTGAATGATTGACTAGTTTCAGATCTGATATGGGTTCTTGGTCTCTAGAGATGTACGGGTATTGAGCAGAAAGTGATGCTGAAGCCAAGTCCAGATCAACTGTGCTCTTGTTGAATGGCAGAACAAGCTTAAGGGACACATGGCCTATTTCTTTGTTCTCAAAAGGCAGATTGATTCTGTCCACCACCAGCAAAAATGTATTAATTCCTAAAGGGCGATGTTAAGAAGATGCTGAAAACCCCTGAGAGCTAGTTCCTCTCTAAGCTGAATCTAATATATCAACAGCAAAACAGAAAGGTAAAGTGAATACTGTAACAGACAGGTAAAAGTCTCATCTTCTCACAGAATTCAACTCTGAGGCTGGATGCTTGGAGTATAATCGTTGCTTTTTGGATTAACAATCTGTTCTAAATGTTGTAGGGCTGTTATTTTATTTGTAACGAAAACCTGCACTTTCAGCAGCTCACAATAACTTTGGCAGGGCAATCTTCCTCTTTAAAATGACATTGTGATACAACTATCCATTTATTAAATAGCATTAATGAGAAATTTAATATATAGTACAACTTTGATATTCCAACACCCTTGGGAATTTGATAGTGTTACGTACCCGTGGCACGTGACAGTGGTACCCTTGTCACGTGACTGGGGTTGAAGCTATACTGGACTTGAGGTAATGGTCTTGTGATGGTGGAGTGATGTCATTTTCCCACCAGTAGAGATCATGTGACAGGTTTTTTTTTACAGGGTATAAAAGGCGGACCCCTCCCTGTGAGGAGGGGCAGTTCGAGGCTGGATTTGCCATGTTGACTTCGTGCCACTGCGTGATTTAATGTTATGATGCAGTTTAGTTGAAAGATGAAGTTTTATCTAATGCCTAAAGTTTAAAAGGTCATTGCCAGCAGTTTCTTTACAATACTGCTAGTTGAGAATCAGTGGAGAGTGAAGATCAGAGTTCGGGAGTTAAAAGATCGAGGAGAATCGATTTCGACGGTGAAACAGGTTCGACCTTGTTTGATCCTTATTCGGAAGGAATTCGTTGACTGGTCTCATGTTAATCCCTGTGAAATAGCAGAAAGGATTGGGAACAGTTCTGTAAAGGAAAGGTCAGTGCCTTTAAGCCATTACATCTCTTCTTTGTGGGAAAAGTTCGATTTGGGAACCGAAGCATCACGACGTGAAAGAGAACTTAAATCGTCTTGAAAAGTCTCTCCCTTAAATGGACTGTGAGCATTTTGAACTTTTGCAATACTACTTTGAAGAACTGTTTTTGCAGCATCGCTTTAAGAACTGTTTAAGCTTCATTGCTTTGAGAACTGTTTAAGCTGCCGCACAGCAGCTGATTTCCGGTTACGTTAGTGTTTTGTTTACTTTTGGGGGGTTTTGTTCTCAGTGTTTAATAAACGTGTTATTTGTTATAAAAACCCCTGCCTCACTCATATATTTATTGTTGCTTGAATCTGTAACAATAGTAAAAGACCAGTAGATTTTCCAGCCAGTTGGATTACTCATATTGAAACAAGAGAAAATCTGCAGATGCTGGAAATCCAAACAACACACACAAAATGCTGGAGGAACTCAGCTGGCCTGGCAGCATCTATGGAAAAGAGTATAGTTGATGTTTTGGGCTGATACCAGATTGTGCATTCATTTGACTTGTCTTACATAGAGTTATAATAAATTTTCTACCGAATCAGGTGAATTTAAAAGGAGTACGGGAAACAAAACCTATTTGTGTTTAAATGGAATTTGAGAATGTGGCAGTGGTTAGCTTAAAAGGAGAGCAAGAATCAGGCAGATGTCTGCTTTAAGGGAGCATGAGAAAGAGGATCAGGTGAGCCAGATGCTGAAGCATCTGGATTTCTGAACAATAAAGTACTAAATTATCAAAGTTTTAATGTAGATTGACTATATTAAAAATGTTCCAAAAACAAACCCATTGAGAACGGATCATCACTTCTGCCATTTCAGTCATGTGTACAAATCACATTAAAGCCACTTCAGTAGTCTTTGAGGAGCCATCAAATACATTTAATAAGTTCCCAACTTCAATAGTCAAGCTCGATTCAATGCTTTCGAACAATAAATTAGAATTAATTGCCAATATCTACCAACATACAGAGACACTATGAGGAAAAAAAAGAACTGTGATAGCTTTCTTAACTCTGAAGAATAAAAACATAATTACGGTAAGTAAGTCCCCCAGGTTAAGGCACGACTCATTCCTGAGAACTGGTGTAAACCAGAACCATTTGTAAATCAGAAATGAACACAAACAATATGTGGGAGAGGATCACAGAAACAGATGGGATGGAGAATGAGCAGCCGCTGGTCAGCCTCACTGACTCCGAGAGAGAGAGTGAATGTGCTCGCTCTGCTCAAAGCCAAAGTTAAATCTATAAGTCAAAGTATGTACTGTATATGTCACCATATACTAGGTTGAGATTCTTTTCTTGCAGGTATTTACAGGATAATAAAGAAATACAGTAGAATTTATTAAAAATTATATAGAGAAAAGACTGACAACCAATGTGCAAATGAATACAAATTGTGCAAATAACATAAATAATACCGAGTTGCAAAAAGTCCTTGAAAGTGAGTCCATAGGTTGAGGTGATCAGTTGCGGTGAGTGGAGTTATCCATGCTGGTTAAGGGGTAATAAATCAGCCTGGTGAAGTGGGACCTCAAGCTACTGTACCTCCTGGCTGGTGGTAATAGTGAGAAGAGTAGCAATTGTCATTGCTTAGCTCAACCCAGCGACTGACCATAGTGGTTTGGGTGTGGAGAGTGACAGGTTGAGAAAGGATATGAAAAGTTCCACCTGGCAGAAAGAGGCCTCCATCACATCAGCCTCCCAAATGCTCATTTGTAAATCAGCCGTTCATAACCCAGGAGGAATTGTATTTGAAAGCAAGAGCCAGTTCTGTGAATGCAAAGTAAAACCTCAGCAGACATTAAATAGAACCAAACAGAAGTGATTATTTTTTGCACTAACAAATCATGACGCTATTAGGAATTTACTTGCGAATTATACATTTTATTTTATTGACATAAAGCACGGAATAAGCCTTCTGGCCCTACAAGCCACACTGCCCAGCCACCCTCTGATTTTAATCCTAACCTAATCATGGGACAATTTACAATGACCAATTAACATACCAACTGGTTTGTCTTTGGACTATGGGAGGAAATCAGAGCACCCGGAGGAAACCCACGCGGTCATGGGGAGCATGTACAAACTCTTTACAGGCAGTGGCGGGAATTGAACCCAGTCTCTGGTACAGTAAAGCACTGTGTCACCATGAGTCCCCATGTTTTAATTATAAAATATATTTATAATTTATTACAATTAATTATACATATTATATGCATTTGTGAATACTTGTTAAAGAATAAATACCATGGCTAATCGTGATAAATGGATTTTTAGTTATACTAATCAAGTTGCATCAAGTTTAACTCATAAATTTTAAATGACTGAAAACTATAGAAAGATAACAAAATATTTTCTAGTTGCTTCAGAGTAGAGTTGTTGGTCTTTTATGTTGGTTAAAATTTGCTCTTGACGTATGTGCTGCCCTCCTTGTGGTCAAACATTCTAACTGAATGTTAAAAGCCTCTGCACATGCATACATTTGTAGAGGTGATTAATTCAGTTAGGAATGCTTTCTGGGTGAATGTTCTTACACTGCAGGTTGGCATAAAAAGTGCAAAAGATCACAATAACTCAAGCTGTGCTGAAGGGGTTAGAACAGAATAATTTTTCCCCAGTTAAGTGGATATTAGACAACACTGTGCCAAAAGAGCAATGTAATCAATTACTTTTCTAGACAGCTGGAAATAATGCTGGAAGTGGAATCTCCACTCCCAAAATCTTTAAAAACAGCAGGCTGACAAGCCAAGCCCAAAGGATTTTATAAATGTCTCAGCCCGAAATGTCAACTGTTTGTTCCCCTCCATAGATGCTGCATGGCCTGCTGAGTTTCTCCTGCATTTTGTGTGTGTTTTACACTATTCTTGCCTTTTTTTCTCAAGTTTGGTGCTTTTCTACTTTCAGAGAAATATCTTTTCTCCTTTTCCTCCACTTGGTCTCTACATTAGGGAAATCAGACAGGCAACACCCTTCCATAATTTCACTAGTGACGTTCTCAAGCCGAGCATCAGGAATTAAATGAGACACGCCATACCACCCCCCAGTGAAACACACTGGCCCTGACACCCCCAGCAACACCACGGCCTGAGGCCCAATGCTCACATATACAAGAGCACAAACCTATAAAGAATATGAGTAAAATACAACAATGCAAAATATGCACGTCTATAGTCCAGAACCCCCAGCCTATCGAGATCATCTGCCGATCACGATACAGCACACCGGCCCCAACACCTGCCAGGCAACACCACGGTCTAAGGCCTAGTGCTCACATATACAGGTGCGTATAGAATATTAGTAAAAAGACAACCAGACAAACATAAACGTCTAAGTCCAGACCCCTCAGTCCAGCTGACCACAGCTGTGCCACACCACTCTGGTAGAGTGCACCCGCTCGGAAGACTCTTTTCTGGTGGCTGTCAGGCAGGCGACCCCACGGTTTGAGGCCCCAAGTCCGTTGCGTGCAGCCAAGAACTCTGCCGTCAGCTCCAACAGACCTAGTCTTCTGCCGAGTGAAACGCCGGGAGGGCAGCACCACACTACCTCCAGCGAAGCTCAGCAGCTGCTTCTCCTCGCTCCAGGCAGCTGCAAACAGGTAACGCAATGACTGAAAGCCTGGTCAGGCCAGGCAGGTTCCCTGCTACTCAATAAGTCAGTGAATCGAACTGACCAGATTAACAATGCCCATAAGGGGTCTTGCAATCACAAGAAAAACCATCACGATGGCCACTCGCTGTTCAACAGTAAGGAAACAAGTTGGACAACTTCTTGCATGTTCACATAAACATCAACGAGGTGCATGCTGTGATATTGTTGTGTGATGCAAAACAAGGAAAGAGTGAGGGAGAATTGATAATTCAGGTTCAAGATCTTTCTTTTGAATTGTGGAATGGCAATTTCTGTTCTTGTTTCAGAGTTCCAGCATCTGTGTCGAATCATAGAGGCAACGGGGGGGCAGTCCCTTTAGCCAACTGTGTCTATCAGCTACCCATTTACAATACCAATACACTAAACCCACATTCTCAGCAGCTCTCACCAGATTCTAACATTCACTTATACACTAGGGAAAATTTGCAGTGGCCGCTTAACCTCCCAACCCCAACTCCCTCGAGCGTGAGGGAAAACAAGAGGACCCGGAGGAAACCCATGTGTTTCCGGGAGGAGAATATAAACTCGATTGAACCCTGGTCTCCGGCATTGTGAGGCAACAGTCCCGCTACCTCCACCGCTGCTGCTCTCTCAGGCTCTTCCGATTTTTACTCACTGTTCCAGTGACGTTGATACTAAAGGGTTGCTCTTCAATTTGAAATACAGAGTGCGAAAAGAACAAGTAGATAAAGGTTTATATCAGTAAACTGTAAGTATAGTGAAATTTTCAGGGAGATTTAATAAGCAAGATGTAATCAATGCTTGGAACAAATTTCTATTTGAGGGCTCAATGGAAAATGCAAGGAGTCAATAAAGAAACAATTATGTGCAGCAATGGGTATTTATAGGTATTTTCTAGATGAAGGAATATCGGCTAACTTGCTATCTAAATCTATATGATTGCAGGCCTCCCAAACTAATCAGGCATTTAATGATTCAATTTCAATTTCAACCCTACAGATTTATTAATTAAAATAATATGGTAGCATAATTTGTCATAAAAGGGCAGTTTTTATTTTACAGGATAGAATGATTCATGAATTGGCAGACATTTGTATTCCAATGGAAATTGTTGACTGGCTTCAGAATCCTCCATTATGTATCCTTTCTTAATATCGCCACATCACAATGTCCATTTTCTTCTGGTCATAACTTTCATTTCATTTCATTACATTATGTGAGACTCTAATAGTTTAGTTACTTTTTGTTAAAGTAACATTTGTATTTTCTATTAGTAATCACAGTTATCATATTATCGAGGAAATAATTCTCTATAAACTATAAATTCTCAGATTCTGTCATCTTCAAATTCTGTTTCTAATCCCATATTGGTTTACATCATCAAAGCTTTGACTTGCAATTAGTCATTTGGGCTTAAAGACCTGTGAATGTTGGCACATTGGTTCCATGTACTGATTCATTCCGATTCAGATTCATTCCCTTATTTATCACATGTACATCAAAGCATGCAGATAAATGCACCATATGCATGATGCACTATCAATAACTCTAGGAGACTGGAAGTAGAGTAAATGACGATAGGCTTTTACGAACAGTATGACCATGTTGACTGACTGTCGGAGGAGCAGTGCCTCAATCACCTTTATACAGGGGTCTGTGGGAGAAGCCGCAGGAGCAGTCAGCAGAGGGGCGTGTCCAGACAGGTATACATAGTTTACCACATTGCATTAACAAGTAACACAAACTAAGGATGTGCTGGGGGCAGCCCACATGTTCCAGCACCAACATAACATGCCACAATGTTCAGCAAAACAACATAAGTAGCAACAATGATAACAGAATAACAGCAGTAAAACAACAACTGCAAAACAAGCAGCTTTTCTTTCTCTCTCTCCCTCTCCCTCTCCCTCTCCCTCCCTCCATAGGCCTCCTCTAGGCTTCCAGCCAGTCTGCAAGTCTGCAGTGCATTCATGGACTTGCAGCCATCAAGCCTGCAACTTCCCCTTTGGAATCGCAGACTCGCAGACCCAGGACTTTGTGGTAAACAATGTATACCTGTCTGGACACGCCCTTCTGCTGACTGCTCCTGTGGCTCCCCCACAGACCCCCGTATATAAAGGCGATTGGGGCACTGCTCCTCCCTCAGTCTTCGACAGGTCATGCTCCCTTTTCGCTGTTAATAAAAGACTATTGTTCACTTCCAGTCTCCTAGAGTTATTGATGGTGCATCAGACCTCAATCATGAGGCCTTGACTTCCGGACTCCATGATTCAGCCTTCAACCTTCAAGCTTCAGACATCAGAATCAATCCCAGGACTCACTAATGACAGGACCCTGAACTCCAGGCTCAACAAGAGGATGCCAAACTCAAGTGTCCCCTGAATACTGTAACAGCATTCTAATGTATTTGCTTGCTTACTGTAGGTAAACCTAACTTCCTGCTCTTGCACATTGAGGCCACAAATACGTTGAGACATATAACAAACTACCTACATTAGTAGTGCTGTTTGGCCCAACACCACTGTTGGGTGACTCACATACCCAGAAATGACCAGAATTTCATATGGCATTGCACCGTGAGAGAACCATGGTGCCAGAAAATGTACAAGCTTTGAGACAGAAGGATACAGAGAGAAAGAGTAAGATTGAGAGTGGGAATGAGAGAGAGTGAGTGTGAGAGAGAGTGAGTGAGTGAGGGAGAAAGCGTGTGTGTGTGTGTGAGAGAGAGCGAGAGAGTGAGATGTGTTTGTTTGTTGAGACTGACCTTTTTTTTTGTCTCTGGCCACTAAGATTTTTGATTTTCCACTGAAACTACAATTTATGAGGCAGTAACCAAGGGACAGCCATAGCAACATGGAGCTCAATTTGTGGCAGAGGGGTAGCATGCCGTCAGCTGTTACATTAAGGTTACTGTAATCTCTCAGTCTCAGGGAAGAATGTATCAAGGGAAATCTGGTCTCTTGTCCTTTATTAAACCGCTGGTTCAGGGATTTGTGAACTGGCAGTGGACAGGTAGGGGTAGAAACACGAATTCTGTATCTTTTCGTAGGTTATTAGATTTTTTTTGTCACTTCCTCACTGTCTTGAACATCATGAGAAAAAAACATACTTCCTTGTGTCATAGACAACTATCAAATGTGCATCATAAATAGCTCCCAGGATTTTGCCTGAAGCAAAGAAGGGTCTGTCCACTTCTTTGAGTCGGCATGTCAGCTTTGAGTCCCAGTCCTCTGATGTACATTCGAATTTATTGTGAGCAGGTAAAGCAGTTAAGGAGTCTGCTCGAACAATCAGAATGAACACTCCTTTCAGGGATCAAAGCAGGAAGTACAACGTATACACTTGTAAAGTTTCATTAGTTTTAAAACTAGACACTGGAAATCTGAGACAAAAAAAAACCTTCATCAGAAATGTGAGAGAAAGCAAAACTGGTCATTTGTATTTATCGTCCACCTTTTGTTTTCTTTTATATTGGGATCAAGCCTGGTGTCAAACAATCCAATATCAGCCTGACTTCACTCTATTAACAACATACTTGTGGGAGAGATTTCCCTTGAAACATCTTTACTTGGGATTGACAGATTGTGGCTTCTAGTAGCGGGAAATTCCTATGACCAGAAGGTATAGTCTCAGATTCAAAGGATGTCCCCTTAGGACAGAAATTAGGATGAATTTCTTTAGCCAAAGGGTCTTGAATCTGTACAGGCCAAGTTATTGGGTATATTTAAAGCAGAGGTTGATAAGGTTTTTGATTAGTAAAGTTGCCAAAGGTTATGGGGAGAAGACTGGTGAACGGGGTTGAGAGAGAAAATAAATCAGCCAATCAGAAAATAAATGGCAAAGCAGCCTCAATGAGCCAAAAGGCCTAAATCTGCTCCTATATTTAGAATCTTATTGCATGAACAAATGAGTTCAACTGTCTGTGTAATGGCTGCATCATTTCCCCCTATTACAGGCAATTCTTTCTGAAGAAGGATTTTCAACCTGAAGTGTTAACCGTTTTTCTTTTCGCAGGAGCTATCTGGTTTTCTCAGCTTTTCCAGTACTTCTACATTTTTTAAAATTTTTTTTATTAGTTTTTCAAAACATTTTACAAATTAAAAACCCCAAATCCCAATGAGGAGCATTAATACAGTGCCAAATTAAGCATACAATAACAATATGCTACAAAGGAAGAGAATTTAACAAAAAAGCACCTAAATTAAAGACAAGTAAAAAGCTTAGTGTCCTCCCCAAGCCCCACAACACAAGAAAAAAAACAACAACTCCAGACTGACCACAACACAATATAGAGAGTATAAGTCAGGACAGTCAAACTCCCGGACTGTGAATACACTTAGCAACAGAGGATAATAATGCCTACTACCAGAAAAAAAAAGGAGCTGAAAGCAAGGGACCGAAAAGAGGAAAAAAAAAGAAAAAAAAACCTTAGTCAAGAGGAAGGTTATGAAAGTACTCGATAAAAGGTCCCCAGACCTTATGGAACTTTAGATCCGAATTAAGAACTGAATAATGAATTTTTTCGAGGTCCAAGCAGGCCATAACGTCGTTAAGCCATTGCGCATGAGTGGGCGGGGCAACATCTCTCCATCTAAGGAGGATCAAGCATCTAGCCAGGAGAGAGGCAAAGGATAGTATTGGTTGGACCCAGACATAAATCTGTCTCGCCCCAAAAACCGAACAGAGCAATTAAGGGGTTTGGTTCTAGGTGCTGATTCAGAATTCCCGATAATGTAGTGAAGACATCTTTCCAGAATTTCTCCAAGCTAGGACAGAACCAGTACGTATGGATGAGAGAGGCCACGCCCCTCTTGCATTTATCACAGAGCGGACTAATGCCAGGGTAGAATCGAGATAGTTTAGATTTAGACATATGGGCTCTATGAACAATCTTAAACTGTAAAAGGCAATGGCGAGCACAAAGAGAGGTTGAGTTAACCGATTTGAGAACTGAGTCCCAGCTCTCCTCAGATAAGGAGATATTTAAATCCTGCTCCCAGGCCATTTTAATTTTATCCACAGGGGCCCATCGTAAGGCTGCTAGTTTATCTCGGATAATTGATATGAAACCTTTACCTAGTGGATTAATGGAAAGAAATAGGTCCATAGCATTTTTCGCAGGCATTTCAGGAAAGTTAGGAATTAAAGGAGCAATAAAGTGTCGGATTTGGAGATATCTGAAAAAATGAGCGTTAGGCAGGTTGAATTTAACAGAGAGCTGCTGAAAAGAAGCGAAGCGATTATCAATGAAAAGATCTTCAAAATGTCTAATGCCCTTCCTATACCAAACATGGAATGCTGAATCGTACGTAGTAGGTAAAAAAAAGGTGATTATGTGCGACAGGGCTAGAAACGGAAAACCCCTGGAAACCATAGCATTTCCTGAACTGAGCCCATATACGCAAAGTGTGTCTAACAAGAGGATTAGCTATTGATCTGGGCAGACTACTAGGGAATGCAGAGCCAAGAAGTGCAGAGATAGATAATTCTTTAGTGGAGCTCAACTCCATTGCCACCCAGTTAGGGCACTCGGGTTGGCCGTGGAAGAAAGACCAGAAGGTAGCACAACGTATATTAGCTGCCCAATAATATAAGCGAAAGTTAGGTAAAGCCATGCCACCCTCTTTTTTAGATTTTTGGAGGTGGATTTTATTAATTCTAGAGCACTTATTCTGCCACAGATATGACAAAATAATAGAGTCTAAGGAATCAAAAAAAGATTTAGGAATAAAAATTGGGATAGATTGAAATAAGTATAAAAATTTGGGGAGAACATACATTTTAACAACATTAATACGACCTACCAAAGACATAGATAGAGGTGACCATTGTACCAGACTCTGTTTTATAGCATATGAAAGATTGACAAAGTTTTCACGAGAGATCTTTAAACTTCCTTGTGACTGTAATTCCAAGATAAGTAAATTGATTATGGACTACTTTAAAAGGGAGATCACGAAATATTAGTTCTTGTGCTTCTTTATTAATTGGGAAAAGTTCACTCTTATGTAAATTAAGTTTATAGCCAGAGATCTGGCTAAACTGGTCAAGAAGTGAAAACATTAGAGGTAAGGATGTAGACGGACTTGAGAGAAAGAGTAATAAGTCATCAGCATAGAGAGAAACTTTATGCTCAACACCCCCTCTCCAAATCCCGGTCAATTCAGGACAGTTTCGAAATGCTATCGCCAGAGGTTCTATAGCCAAATCAAAGAGAAAGGGACTTAAGGGGCATCCCTGACGGGTGCCACGTTTGAGATTAAATACTTGGGATTTCTGAAAATTAGTTAAAACAGAAGCAGTAGGACACAGGTACAGCAATTGGATCCAAGAGATGAAACTTTGACCGAGGTCAAATTTTTCTAAGACTGCAAAAAGGTAGTTCCACTCTATACGATCAAATGCTTTCTCTGCATCGAGGGAAATAACACATTCAGGAGTCCCAGTTGGAGCTGAGTATAAGATATTAAATAGACGCCGAATGTTAAAAAAAGGGAGACGGTTTTTAATAAAGCCTGTTTGGTCATCAGAGATAATGGAGGGAATAACGGTTTCTAATCTATGAGCCAACACTTTAGCTAAGATCTTTACATCAACATTGAGCAGAGAGATCGGCCTGTACGAGAAACACTCTGTTGGGTCTTTGCCCTTTTTTAAAAGAAGAATAATAGATGCCTCATTGAAAGAGGGTGGCAATTTGCCGTAATTAAATGAGTCAGATAATACTGAAAGTAACTGAGGAGAAAGAAGTGAAGAGAATGATTTATAAAATTCTACAGGGAACCCATTAGGTCCAGGAGATTTCCCTGAGGACAGTGCAGAAATTGCAAAAGATATTTCTTCTGATGATATAGGCGCATTGAGTTTGGCTTTGAAATCAGATGAAAGTGAGGGGATATTCAGATTCTGTAAAAATTGATCAACAGAGATATTGTCATTCAGAGATTCAGAGGACTAAAGCTGAGAATAAAAATTTTTAAAAGCGTCATTAATTTCTAAATGATCCGATGTAAAGTCTCCGTTCTCCTTCCGGATCTTTGTAATATGTTGTTTGGCTTTGGAACGCCTCAGCTGATTGGCTAGGAATTTACCAGACTTATCCCCATGAATGTAAAAGCGACTCTTGCTTTCGAGAAGTTGGCGTTCGACAGGTTGAGTGGACAGAAGGTTAAATTTAGTTTGGAGTTCAACGTGCTTCTTGTATAATTCAGGGTTCTTAGTTTGGGCATATATTTGATCCAAATCTTTAATCTGGTTAATGAGGTCTGATCGATCTGCATGGGATCTTCTGTTGAGATTTGCTGTGTAAGAGATTATTTGACCCCTCAGATATGCTTTCATGGCATCCCAGACAATCTGGGATGGCACTTCAGGTGATGTATTAGTGTTAAAATAAAAGGTTATCTGATCCTTAATAAATTTTACAAAATCATCATCCGATAATAAAGTTGAATCAAACCGCCAGTGTTTATTCCTCTGAGGGAGACCAGGAAAGTTCAAAGAGAGGGTAATTGGGGCATGGTCAGAAATCAGTATACTCTGATAGTCACAAGAGTGGGCAAATGGGATAAGTTGGTTATCGAGTAAGAAATAGTCAATTCTAGTGAAGGTATGGTGAACATGTGAGAAAAAAGAATAATCTTTGTCCGTAGGATGGAGGAAACGCCATATATCAGAGATACCAAAATTAGAGAGAAACGATTGGATAGCTAAGGCAGATTTAGTAGGTGCTCTGGTAACAGAGGATGATCGATCCAGTTTAGGATCCAACCAACAGTTGAAGTCACCACCCAGTATAAGAGAGTATGAGTTTAAGTCTGGTAGTGAGGAAAAAAACCGTTCAAAAAAGTTAACATCATCAAAGTTGGGGGCATACAGGTTTGCTAGTGCAACTTTAGTGTTATATAGTTTACCAGAAACAATAATAAAACGGCCATTTGTATCAGATATTTTATTATGGAGTTCAAAAGGAATATTTGAGTTAATAAGAATGGAGACTCCCCTAGCTTTAGCAGCAAAGGATGAATGAAAATGCTGACCCGCCCACTTTGACAGAAGCCGGGAGTTATCAAAACAACGAATATGAGTTTCTTGAAGGAAAGCAATGTCAGCTTTGAGTTGTTTGATATGTGAGAATACCTTCCTCCTTTTAACAGGGTGATTCAATCCCTTTACATTCCAGCTCACGAATTTAAGTGCACTAGCCATTATCAATTACTAATGCATAAAAGGCAGCAGGCATATAAAAAGTCAAGCAGTACAATAGCAGTCTGGGAGCAGAGATGTAAACATAGATTCGTAAAATCAAAACATATACATGTCCTGAGCAATAAAGAGAAACATTAAATACAGTGAGTGATGTTGGAACTGGAAAATCCACCCCACCCACACAACCCAAAACTAGATGGCTACCAAAACAAGTAGCTAGCTCTACCAAAAAAATTAACCCAAATACAACTTCCAGATCTGTGTCATTAACAACAGTTCCGTATAAATACTATAGCAAATAGTAACTAGTTTATGCACTAGAAAACATAACTACAGATTAGAACACCTTCTGCAGAAATATAAAACTTAATACAGAGAAAATCAGAAGAAAACCAGAACTAACCTACCCGCGAAAAATTATAGAAGAATAAAGTAAGAGAAAGGGGAAAAAAAAGGTAAAGAAAAGAGAGGAAGGGGAAAATCATAAATTCAAGACGAGTATTTATCAACCATTTACAGAGAGGAGAGAAAAAAAATTCAGAGATTAGAAAAAAGGGTGAAGAAAAGAATAAATAAATAAATAAATAAATAAATAAATAAATAAATAAATAAATAAATAAATAGATAGATAGATAAAGGAAAAATAAATCAGCAATTAAACTGTGAACCAACAAACAGGGAGGCCTTCACTAAAGACTTTGAACCTCCAAAAGGAAGGCGGGCTCTGTCGTGGGCAAAGTACTGGAGAGTTTAACATCGGTAGCTGAGCGAAGGGCGCTGAGTAGGCTATGGTCAATTATGGATAACTCTGAACATCCTCTACATAGCACCATCCAGAGACAGAGAAGCAGTTTCAGCGACAGGTTACTATCGATGCAATGCTCCTCAGACAGGATGAAGAGGTCAATACTCCCCAATGCCATTAGGCTTTACAATTCTACCGCCAGGACTTAAGAACTTTTTAAAAGCTATTATTAATGCTTTTTGAGATAGTGATTTAGATGCATATCATATTTTTTACTGAGTTAAGTATTGTATGTAATTAGTATTGCTACAACAAGTGTATGGGACATTGGAAAAAAAGTTGAATTTCCCCATGGGGATGAATAAAGTATCTATCTATCTATCTATCTAAAACAAGTTAGGGTCAGTTGTAGAACTCTGTAGATAAAGTTATACAAGAATAAAAATAGATTACACACACACCAAATCCCGGGAGAGATTGTCAACAGCCCTTAGAGTTTCAATGAATAATGCCTGAGTGATTCAAGTAAAGTCTGAGTCCAGAGAAAGTAATTTTACTACGAGGAGTACTTATCCACCATTTTAGGAGGTCCGATCAGATTCCGAAGATGACTGGATAGCCGGAAGACTTGCCACAAACGCTTCAGCTTCCTTCACTGATTTGAACCATTGTATTTTTCAGTATTTAGCTTGATTCATAGATCGGCAGGAGTACGAAGAGAGGGTTTGAAACCACGTTCAAAAAGCACTTTCATTGCACCTTTAAACTCAGCGTGCATCTTTAAGGTCTGGGGTGCAAAATTTTCCACAAAGCGAATGGTTGTATCCTGGAAAGTAAAAGACCCCCTGCGACGTGCCTCTACAATCAGACTGTGTTTTACCTGGTATTGATGGAAGCACAAGATTACTGGTCGCGGACGGGAGCCCAGAATTCCAGGGGGAACGTAAACTCTGTGTGCCCGTTCGAGCTCGGGCGGGTTCGGAAGCAAATCTTTCCCGAATATCTCACAGAGAAACTTGGCAAAAAACTTCACGGTTGGTCCATGTTCGGTCGCCTCTGGCAATCCAAGAATTCTGATATTGCAGCGTCTGCTGCGATTTTTGAGATCCACCATTTTGGAAAGGAGTTTGTTACATTTTTCCTCTAAGCTGGAACAGAGAGTCTCCAAGTATCGAACACGACTTTCTAAATCTTCAGAAGTCGAATCGATGCGAGATAGGTGTTCGGCATGCTTGTCCACTTTATCATTGATCTGATCCAGTTTGTCTTCCAACTGTTTGAAAGCGGTTTTAAATTCCTTTAAAATTTCATCTCAGAGCTTTCCGAGCGCAGCCAGGGTCTCATCTGAGGGAGCCATAGCTTCCTTTCTCCCGGATTTAGAACTCTTGCTAGACATTGTAAGTTAGATATGTTCACAGGCAAGTAAGAGATACCGAAAAAATTCCTAAGGTTTAAAAAATGGAGACATTTAGTGCAAAGATAGCGACAGTAACGGAACAAAAGTTTGGAGCAGCTAAACAATTGCCATCTTACCGGGCACTTCTACATTTTAATGACTACAGTATAAAATGAGGCAGCAAACTGAAGTCCTGCTGAAGGAACACATGATGTCTTGGTGTTCAATTGGCTTTCGTGCAAAGATATTAGATAATCAGTTCAAATCTGACAATGGTAATTGGGTCTATGCAAATTCTATTGACAAAAAAATGAGGGAAATGGACAGAGTGAATAAAGAAGTCCTGTTCCTCAAACACTGTGGTCAGTAACTCAGGGGCATGGATTAAAGTTATGTTATAGAGGGATTGGAGAGAAGCCAATAAATAATTATTTCACTCATTAAAGTTTGGGGTCTGGAATTTACTGCTTGAGAGTACGGTGGAGACTGAGTAAGTACCCAAAGAATTCCTAAAAGTTGTGAGGTAGAATTTAACCTGACATCCATTTTTGGCCACACAGAAGGCCAGTTGGCTTCCTTCCATGCCATGTGTTTCTATAATGCTATGAACTTCTGGACATTTGTGCTTAGATTCTGTTTTGATCATTAGAAACTGCTATCAGTTCTGTCCAATAACAACTGTAAAGTTGGCATCCTCGGCAGGAGTACAGAGTCTGGTGTGTGTACGTTTTTATAGAGACGTGGCTCACTGATGGAATTTCGGACGCCACCGTTCAGGTGGACAGGCTCACCTTGTTTTGAGCGGACAGGGACGCAGCTCTCTCCGGTAAGACTTGTGGCAGTGGCTTGTGTGTTTACATCAATACGGAATGGTGCAAGAACTCTGTGCTGGTTTCCAGACACTGCTCATCGTTACTGGAGTTTGTGGCTGCTAGATGCAGACCATTTTATTTGCCACGGGAATTCACCTCTGTCTTTATATTCGGTGTCTACATTCCCCCCAGTGCTAATGCTAAGGAGGCACTCTGTGAACTGTATGGGGCTATTAGTGAACTGCAGAATGCACACCCTGATGGGCTGTTTATTGTTGCCGGTGATTTTAACCACGCAAACCTTAAGTCAGTGCTCCCCAAATTCCATCGGTATGTGGACTTTGCAACAAGGGGGGAGAATGCATTGGATCTTGTTTACACAAACATACCTGACGCATACCGGGCAGAGCCCCGCCCCCACCTCAGTTACTCAGACCACATCTCTGTTATGCTAATCCCAGCATACAGACCGCTCGTCAGGTGCTCCAGACCAGTTCAGAAGCAGGTGAAAACCTGGCCACAGGAGCCATCTCTGCTCTTCAAGACTGCTTTGAGCACACTGACTGGCACACGTTCAGGGAGGCTGCAACCGATGGCGACTCTACCAACTTAGAGGAGTACACGGCATCAGTGACCAACTACATCAGCAAGTGCATTGATGATGTTACTCTGTCCAAGACCATCACTACACGCGCTAAGCAGAAGCCATGGATGACCGTGGAGGTGCGTGCACTGCTGAGGTCCCGCGACTCCGCCTTCAGAGCAGGTGACAAGGCAGCTCTAACAACAGCAAGGGTCAAACTGTCCCGGGCCATCGGAAGGGCAAAGCGTGCACACTCCCAGTGAATCCACAGCCGCTTCCAGGACAGCAGCAACACGCAGCACATGTGGAAGGGCATCCAGGACATCACCAATTACAAGACAACATCACCTGACTGTGCGGGTGATGCCTTCCTCCCAGATGCGCTGAGAAACTTCTACACCTGTTTTGAGGCAGAAAATGACGTGGCGGCGAGGAAGTCCACCCCTCCTACAAATAACCAGGTGCTGTGTCTTACCGTGGCCGATGTGAGAAGAACCCTGTGCGGGGTCAACCCACGGAAGGCTGCTGGACCAGACAACATTCCTGGTAGAGTGCTCAGAGGATGTGCAGACCAGCTAGCGGATGTTCTCACTGACATCTTCAACATCTCCCTGAGCAGCGACACCGTTCCAACGTGCTTCAAGGCCGCCACCATCGTCCCCATGCCGAAGAAGTCTTCAGTGTCCTGCCTCAATGACTACCGTCCCGTTGCACTCACATCCATCATCATGAAGTGTTTCGAGAGGCTCGTCACGAAGCACTTCAAGTCCCTGCTGCCCCCCTCACTGGACCCCTTGCAGTTGGCGTACCATCCCAACCGTTCAATAGACATATGTTTGAATGCTGTTCATAGACTTCAGTTCAGCATTCAACACAATCATCCCTCAGAAACTGATTGGAAAGCTGAACCTACTGGGCCTGAACACCTCCCTCTGCTACTGGATCCTAGATTTCCTGACTGGGAGACCTCAGTCAGTCCAGATCGGGAGCAGCATCTCCAACACCATCACACTGAGCACGGGGGCCACCCAGGGCTGCATGCTCAGTCCACTGCTGTTCACTCTGCTGAACCACGACTGTGCTGCAACTCACAGCTCGAACCACATCATCAAGTTCATCGATGGCATGACCGTGGTGGGTCTCATCAGCAAGAACGACGAGTCAGCTTACAGAGAGGAGGTGCAGCAGCTAACGGACTGGTGCAGAGCCAACAACCTGTCTCTGAATGTGAACAAAACAAAAGAGATGGTTGTTGACTTCAGGAGGGCATGGAGTGACCACTCCCCACTGAACATCGACAGCTGTTCCGTAGAGACCGTTAAGAGCACCAAATTTCTTGGTGTTCACTTGGCGGAGAATCTCACCTGGTCCCTCAACACCAGCTCCAAAGCAAAGAAAGCCCAGCAGCGTCGCTACTTTCTGCGAAGGCTGAGGAAAGTCCATCTCCCACCCCCCATCCTCATCACAGTCTACAGGGGTTGTATTGAGAGCATCCTGAGCAACTGCATCACTGCCTGGTTCAGAAATTGCACCATCTCGGATCACAAGACCCTGCAGCGGATAGTGAGGTCAGCTGAGAAGATCATCGAGGTCTCTCTTCCCGCCATCACAGACACTTACACAACACGCTGCATCCACAAAGCAAACAGCATTATGAAGGACCCCATGCACCCCTCATACAAACTCTTCTCCCTCCTGCCATCTGGGAAAAGGCACCGAAGCGTTTGGGCTCTCATGACCAGACTATGTAACAGTTTCTTCCCCCAAGCTATCAGACTCCTCAATACCCAGCGCCTGGACTGACACCTTACTGCCCTATTGTCTTGTTTATTATTTATTGTAATGCCTGCACTGTTTTGTGCACTTTATGCAGTCCTGTGTAGGCTTCCTCTTGCCTGACAAATCTGCTGGAATTCTTTGAGGATACAATATGCAGGATAAACAAAGGAGAATCAGCTGATGTTGTGTACTTGAATTTTCAGAAGGCCTTTGACAGTGTGCCACACATGAGGCTGCTTAACAAGGAAGAAGCCCATGGACTTACAAGAAAGATTCCAGCAAGGATAAAGTGTTATGAGTGATGGACAGACCTGATTGACAATGGGGTGCAGAGTTAACCATTCCCAACCCCCCTCCCAAGAACTACGAACTATTGCTGTTGCTATGCTGCTCATGAGAGAGAGAGATAAAGCCCAGGCAAGAAAATTTGCTACAGATAAGAGGGAGAGAGAGACTGTTGATTTATTGTATTTTGACTCTTCCTGGATTATTTACCTTCCACTACAAGGACTTTACTTTGCTCGTTAACATTCCTCAGGAGATAGCAGGAGTGGCCTGATTTGATGGACACAGTCATTCAGAGTTGATGGATAGCTGAGACCCCTGTGAGTGGGGATAAAAAGACAGGTCTGGAGAGACACCCTTCAGACACACCAGTGGACACTGACTGAGTGTTGTGAACCCACAGAAAGGTGGGGGCTTCGGAGACCGAACCAGGAGATCGGTCAGTAAAGCTCACAGTGTTACAGCAGGGCCGGTGGGGACTTGTGTGTGTGTGTCCACTTATGCCAGAGTGACGAGTCCACCACAGAAGAATGGTCTAGCTGAAGGACGGAGGGGTCATAACTGAATGACCACAACGATACGACGGATTAAGAAAGCAACGGAAGGTTTGGCTGCTGTTGCTGTTACATCTCGCTCACTCGCTCTCTCTCTCTCTCCCCCCCCCCCCAACGTTTTCAATACAACAACCATAACCACCTCAGCATTTATGAACTGAACTCTATACTTTCCGATGACAATTCATTTACCCCTAGACATCGATAGAGCTGGTTTATTATTGATTATTATTATTCCTACACTTTTAGGTTTATTACTGCTAACTTGTTTTATATGTATATTTGCATTTTTGATATTGTATTGTGTAGTTTACTAATAAACACCTTTAGTTTGGTACCACCAGACTCCAACGGATTTGTCTTTCTCTGCTGGTCAGACACCCAGTTACGGGGTACGTAACAAAAGCAGTGGCTGACTGGCAGGAGGCAGCAAGTGGAAATAAAGGGAGCCTTTTCTAGCTGCTGCCAGTGAAAGTGGTGTTCCACAGAGGTCTGTGTTGGGACTGATTCTTTTTATGTTATATGTCAGTAGTTTTTTTTTCTGTGTTGTTTTTTACCTAGTTCAGTCTAGTTTTTGTACTGTGTCATGTAACACTATGTTCCTGAAAAACATTGTCTCGTTTTTACTCTGTACTGTACCAGCAGTTATGGTCAAAATGACAATAAAAAGTGATTTGACTTGACAATAGTAATGAAAACTGTCTGGAAGGTGATGAAGACCTTAAGTCTAATTATTAACCATGTTTTACTTGATGAAGGGAATAGAAACACCCTAATTGAACAACAACGTCAGTTACCAATTAGCATTGTACAGGCCTTTCTTAGCATTCACACATGTAAATCACACAAGAGGGAATGAAACAGTATGTTAATGTACGAGGTTCATTCTTAGGTGTCAGTGGGATTCTGCCAGGATGAAATATCTTTTTCTAGCAGATTAACAAAAGGATTATTATTTTACCAATTGTTTCTTGGAAAAATTATTCATTAACTTTTCCAGTTCTGTACAGGAGATGCTCCACACAGATACAAAAAAAATTAAATTTAGACAATAACAGATTGTCAGAAATGGACAATTACTAGACAAACATGAAAAACAAATTAAGCATCTGAAGAAATAGAATGTTTTCATACAGTTATTGACTGTATTACACACTGAGATGAATTTTAACTCATCAGCCACCAGAATAAGGGGGAATTAAAATGGAATAGTTAATATACATGTCATGTCCCTGTTCAGATGGGATTTTACCTCTCCTAAGTTTTTCAGACTGAAGCCAAATGTCTGAATCAAGTGGGAAGCTCATTCTTTCATGCAAATTGGGTCTGTATTCAAACTGTATGATCTCCTTGATACTTTAACCCAGGCCCACTTGTAATTTCTGAAAAATATTAAATCTTCAGTTCCTGTATTCCTTCTTGGGAGCTGGGAAATGTTTATTGTCTGTCCTTAACTGACCCTGAACTGATTGGCTTGCCAGACCTTTTCTGAGAGCAGATAAGGACAGCAAATGTCCTTGCCTGTGCATTGCTCATGAATCAGATAGATGTTTACAATACTCTATGGTCTTATGACCACTATTCCTGTTTCATTTATGTCTTAAATTTACTACTTGAACTTAATTTCCCAGCTGCCTTGGTATAACTTAAACTCAAGTCTCCAAATTGATAGTCTAACATAATGGATATTAGAGTGGTAACTTAATCACAAAACGACTGTATTCTTGTTCTGCATTAAACCTTTTTGGCCTGTAGGTACCTACACCAGATTGAACTTGGACAGTGTCTCCTAAATTCTGGCTTTAGGACCTAGACGATAGGATCGGTTTTACATTAACCTGTCAGGGGCACTGCATGAACTGGAAGCTGGAGCCTGTGTCCTGAATGAGTTGAGTGCAAACATACCTGAAAGACAAGCACATATGTCGGAAGGTAAACCAGGATGAAGAGCTGAAGTATTTGCTCTGACAGCAACAGTTTGTCAAGAAATCAAAGATGTTCTGTGAAGTAAGTATAAAACTTCTAGCTGGGGGGGGAAGGATCAGAAGGGATCCATCAGATCACATGTATAAATTGCAGAACTCTTTTGGTCTGTTTCCTTTCCCTTTTGGGATTACAGACTCGTTATTGTAACCCTCATTCAGACCACAGACAAAGGGAAAGCATCAGGGCTGCCTGAGTTGCCATCTCATTCCACCTACTTGCCAGACATTTGAGTTGGGATGCCAATCATCATATTACTGATGAAATCCTTACAACCCAATTTGTTTGATTGCCTGTTACCATGCCTGAGCAAGTTACTCTCTTCATGGGCACCTTTTTCACCCAGAAAGCAAAATTCCTACCAAAGCGTTTAAAAGCATATCCACTTTAAAGAAGACAAACCAAAGAGTGTGGTGGATAAAGCTTTAATTTCTATCATCTTAAATCCACATCTTGAATGACATATAAGATAAATGCTTCCCATTGAGATAATATATGGGAGTCAATCTGTCAAACTGTGTTCGTCCTGAAACAAAATTCAACATTACACTTCATACAGTATAAGATTTTTTAAATTTGAAGCAAAACCGTTATTAATTACTTTCAGGGGAAGGAGTCTGTCCTTTTTATACAATCTGCTTTCCAATTTTATCAGAAAAACAACATATTTTCAAAGACTTGCTAAGATTGGTTTATTTAAGAATGTTGATTTAATTACTCCCATGGAGACTTTATGTGGATGTTGGCTGATGAGAATTAGCAACCAATATAAATTGGGAGCTTTCGATTGCAAAACTGTCCAGCCCTAAAGAACGAGCATTAAGTATGTCATTTCAATGCTTTCATATGAATATTTCAACATACAAATGTATTAAAATAAAAAATATGATTTATCACTTTCAACTTTAATGTTATGTGTCAGTCATACACCTTCCTCATGCCTTAAAAATCCAATTTGGAATTCCTTTGTTTCTGTAAGTCTGCTGTTGTCTCCTTACCTAATACTGACACCTTCTACAGCTTTTCCTTTGCCCCCTGATCTGTATCCTCTGTGGGATCCTTATTTATTAGGTGAATACAGAGATATCTAGGCCCTACTCTATGTAATTACTTTCTTTAATTACTGTTTCTCTACTTTTCTATCTTTTTAGAAGTTAACTCAAAATCCAAATCATTTGATCAAGTTTGTGGTCACCTTTCAAGTCTTCTTAGAAACAAAAATATCCTATCTTACAAAGTGTACATGACTGTCTCTGCCACAGAAAGGAGCCAAATAAATGTTCTGCAGATGTCTAGGTAGTCCCTGTGACACAAAAGCTGAAGGAAATTAAAACCTAGGGTATGCCAAATAATTAACTAGCCCTGAAAATGGCCAGATGGCATATGTCAGTCACATCTCATACAATGCTCCTTCAGGAAGCCAGAGCAGCTGGTAGCTATTGTAAAGTGTCCATTGCCCATCATCTTTAAACTCTCAGCCTATCTTCTCCTTCTCCAATATAACAACTGCAACAAACCCTGTTATATAGTATGTTGATGACTTGGTTGATGGAATTGAAGTCTTTGTTGCGAAGTGTGAAGATAGGTGGAGGGGCAGGTAGTTTTGAGGAAGTAGAGAGATTACAGAAGGACTTGGACAGAGTAGGAGAATGGGTAATGAAATGGCAAATGGAATATAGCATCAGGAATTGTATGGTCATGCACTTTAGTAGAAGAAATGCAAGGGGTGACTACTTCCTAAATGAAGAGAAAATACAAAACTCTGAGGCACAAAGAGACTTGGGTGTCCTTGTTCGGGATTCCATAAAGGTTCAGTTGCAGGTAGAGTCTGTGGTAAGGAAGTAAATGCAATGTTATCATTCATTTCAAGAGGACGAGAATATAAAAGCAAGGATGTAAAGTTGAGACTTCATAAAGCTCTGGTGAAGCCTCACTTGGGGTATTGTAAGCAGTTTTTGGGCCCCTTGTCTTTGTAAGGATGTGTTGAAACTGGAAAGGGTTCAAAGGAGGTTCATAAAAATGATTCCAGGATTGAAAGGCTTGTCGTATGAAGAGCATTTGATGGCTCTGGGCCTGTATTCATTAGAATTCAGAAGAATGAGGGGTGATTTCATTGAAACCTATTGACTGGTGAAAGGCCTTGATAGATTGGATGTGGAGAGAATGTTTCTAATGGTGGGAAGTCGAAAACCAGATGACACAGCCTCAGAATAGAGGGGTGTCCTTTTAGAATGGAGATGAGGAGGAATTTCTTTAGCCAGAGAGTGATGAATATATGGAATTCATTGCCACAGGCAGCTGTGGAGGCAAAGTCTTTATGTGTATTTACAGCTGAGGTTGATAGATTCTTGATAGTTCAGGTCATGTAGGGATACAAGGAGAAGGCAGAAGATTGGGGCTGAGAGAAAAATGGATAAGCCATGATGAACTGGTGGAGCAGACACGATGGGCCAAATGGCCAGGGTAATCGACACTGAATCACGCACTTCCAAATAACAAGCTCCAAATCCAAAAAGGTACATTTGATCTTTTATTATGAAACCAGCAATGGTGAACAATCTTGTGCAATAAAAAATCTTATGGTTTTATGGTCTAAAGAGTATACAAAGATCTCTGTCAAGGCTCTAGCAATCTTCTGTCAATAACCAGGTATAAATCCATCAGGGTCTAAGGACTAATTTAACTTATGCTTACAAACCGCATTCTAGACTAGACTCTAGAATTCAGAAGTAGTTTGATACTCCTGAGGAAGTGATGCTATTTGAATCTGATATCCAGGAACACTCAATTCCACTGCCAATATGAAGCCATGTTTAAAAAAAATAGATTATTTGGATACTCTAATAAAATTACCACTGTTAATTTTATTAAGTATGATAATTAACAACTATTCTCATCGAAAAAATTCTGCAACTTCAATACTGATACGTCCATTATCTCTACTAGAACCTTAGAACTAAAGTCATCCAGTTTAAGAGACTTGGCAGGACTTTAGGTTTCATGAATAATTTCAGCAGTTTTTCTGTAATGATGTGAATTACTTGAAGTATCCCAAAGTTAATGGGCATAGATTATTTACCCACTGTTTCTGATATGTTATTTGTGCTTTCAGCTACGAATGATTGTCTGAAGCTTCTGGTCTTTCCTTATTTTCTGTCATGTTCAAGCAACATGCAGATCCATGCTCGCTTCATTAATTGCTTCTTTTTTTATATTATTGTAGAAGCTCTTGCAATCCTTTCTTCTATTTGTTGCAAGTGGGAACCATGTATCTGTTTTCTGTCCATCTATATTGTATTGTGTGTTGCGTATTTATTATGGGTAAACTGTCACGTGGGTTGGACGTGGTAGAAGTAAATGAGCATAGCTACATATTCACACGTTGTCTTCGTTAGTTAGTTTACTCAGGACAGTTAGAGGTAGCCAGGAATTATAGTTTTGTTGACCACTAACTTCGCTCTTTAATCACTGACCTCATTAATTGGATTGCTTGGTTATGCTATTTGGCCACTAATTATGTTATTACACCTCCTAGTATCACTACTTACATTAATTAGACTGTAATATCACTAATTTAGTTTCATTAGTTTTTTATTGCTACAAGATTGTTCACCATTGCTGGTTTCATAATAAAGGATCGAATGTACCTTTTTGGATTTTGAATTTAATATTTGGAAGTGCATCATACAGTGTCGATTACCCTGGCTTAGTGCCCAGTGGCTTTGGTTTGTTTTCAAGTGGCCACTACATTTTTCAACAAGAAGAATAGTTATGCCAAATGAACACCAGTCTATGGCAGAGGATTACCTCAGACCTCTTGGCAAAACTGGAACAGCCTGCAGCAAGTAAACGACTGTTTGTTGATTCTTCCTGTGTGTTTGATCACAATTTTGAATGGTCAGCACTGCCTGTCTATTGAGCACCATTACTCGATCATGTGGTGTTTGCCTGGGAGTTTGTCGCTTTGTTTTATTGAAGTGCTGAAATATTCTGGCTGCTGATATTTGAATTGAAGGCAGTTTGTTTGGTCTGGTTTAAGTGCTGTGGATGCGTGGACAGTTTATTTGTTGCCTCCATTTATCAAATCAAATATCACCGGCACCACGGCCAAACAAAGAGTTGATTGCGAGTTGCACAACTAGAGAAAGTAGGAGTATCTTAAAGCATGGAACTGGCAGCAATGGCCCTGGAGTTGGGGCTTGCAAAAGAGAAATTAAAACTAATCTAATTAAAAATCTTCGAAAGTAGTATAAAACAAATGTGAACAAAATTAAAAGTTCAGTACCATCCATTAATGCCTTACAAGTGAAATCTCATTTTGAGGACATGACTAATCTCTGTGAAGCTGTTGCTAAGCAACATCACATGCTAATCTTCTTTCTTGCTTGACCTTGAAAGGTCAAACAAGAAAACAGAACCAGTGTTTTTCAAGCATTGATCGCTATGGCAGTGCATTCATAGAGGATATGAAACAATGGTTGAACCAAACATTCCATTGAAGGTCATGTTTCTGCAACAAGTGAACATGTATCTCACCTTCCACCAGACAACGTTTCTCAAATTCCAAGGCCACACGTGGAACAGGTGGCCCATAGGATGATGTAAAACTGAATGACAGTGTGTCTTATGTCAGTTCTCAAAGCTCTGTTGCAGGAAGAAATTCTTTGGTATCTAATACCTCCTCTGCAAGCATTAAAGCTGATATGGCTTCATTAATCACACAACAGCAATTATTGAAGGACAAAAAGGAAAAGATCTATCTGAATGTGCCTCCTATAGACCAATTTCCTTATTGAATGTGGACTTTAAATTTCTCTCTAAGATTCTGGCTAATAAGCTTGAGAATATTTTGCTTACTGTTATTTCAAATGATCAAACTAGACTTATTAAAAATAGGTATTCACATTTTAATATTTGAAGATTGTTAAATATTATTTATTCTCCCTCAGTTAAAGAATCTGAATGTATTATATCTCTCGGTGCAGAGAGCTTTTGATAGGGTGGAATGGCTTTACTTATTTCAGGTTTTGGAGAGATTTAATTTTGGTCCGGATTTATATCCTGGATCAAACTGATCTATCAAGCCCCAATGGCTGCTGTTATAACTAACATTCAAAAATCTCCTTATTTTAGACTATATAGAGGAACCCGTCAGGGTTGTCCTCTTAGTCCTTTATTATTTAATTTGGTTTTAGAACCACTTGCTATTGCTCTTAGGGATTCCAACTCTGTTCAGGGTATTAAGAGAGGGGATAAAGTACATAAGGTTTGGTTATATGCAGATGATTTATTAGTTTACATTTCAGACCCTAGGAAATGTATTCTGTCTATGTTATCCATATTTACTGATTTTAGTACTTTCTCTGGATATAAGTTAAATTTACATAAAAGTGAATTATTTCCCATTAATAATTATTCTGATCAATATGATCAAATACCTTTTAATATTGTTAAAAATTATTTTACCTATCTTGGTATTAAAATTACTAAAAACTTTAAAGATTTATATAAATATAATTTTCTTCCTTTAATTGAATATACACCACAAATGCTTTCCAAATGGTCGCCTATGGTAATCTTGTTAATTGGTCAAATAAATGCTATAAAAATGACAATTTTACCAAAGTTTTTATACACATTTCAAGCTATTCCATCTTTTGTCCTGAAAGATGTTTTTTGATAGAATAGATTATATGATCTTGTCATATATCTGGAATAATAAGAGTTCTAGAGTGAGTAAACCTTTACTGCAAAAATTAAAACAAGATGGAGGCTTGGCTTTACCAAACTTTAGATTGTATTACTGGGCAATTAATATTCATTACATTACTTTTTGGATTCACTGTATAGATAACCAGGACTGTCCTTCATGGTTGGACTTAGAGGAGAACCCGGTAAGGCGGTTCTCTTTAACTTCTTTACTGGGAGCTCCTCTTCCTTTTTTGTTTTTCAGGATTGGTAGACAAGATCTTAGTCCCATTGTTGGACATACATTAAAAATTTGGTTTCAGTTTCGCAGATTTTTTTGACTTAAATAACTGTTCATTCTAGTAATATCCATCTTAACTATTTTTTTAAACCATCAATTTTAGATAAGGCCTTTTTAACATGGAAAACCAAGGGAATAAAAACTTTTCTAGATTTGTTTTTAGAGGATAGTTTAATGTCTTTTTCGCAGCTAGTGGACAAATATGATTTATCTAATGCATAACTTTTTAGATATTTACAAGTCATGAATTTTTTATGCGATTTGTTACCGAATTACCCATTTGCTCATTTACCAAATATGATAGATGTTATCTTTCAGCTTAAACCATTTCAAAAAGGATTGATATCCATTATATATAAACGGCAACTGAATTTACGAATGACATCTAATGATAAGGTTAAACGTGCTTGGGAATTGGAACATAAAGAGTCACTTTCAGATGATCGATGGAATAAAATTTGTCATTTAGTTAACAATTCATCTATCTGCACCCATCACTCCTTGATTCAGTTCAAGGTAGTGCACAGGGCGCGTATGTCAAAAGATAAACTAGCGCATATTCCTTCTAATATAAATCCCACCTGTGATAGGTGCAACACTGAAGTGGCTACCTTAACTCATATGCTTTGGTCCTGCATAAAGTTAAATAATTTTTAGAGAAAATAAAAACACAAAATGCTGGCAGAACTCAGCAGGCCAGACAGCATCTATGGGAGGAGGTAGTGACGACGTTTCGGGCTGAAACCCCTCATCAGGTAGTGAAACCCCGAAACGTTGTCACTACCTCCTCCCATAGATGCTGTCTAGCCTGCTGAGTTCTGCCAGCATTTCGTGTTTTTATTTATTTCCAGCATCTGCAGATTCACTAGTGTTGCCTGTTAATTTTTAGAGAGATGTTTTTAGAATGTTATCAAAAGTCATAAGTTTGGACCTACAACCTAATTCATTTACGGCAATCTTTGGGATTATTCCAATGCATGATAGCTTTCTCAACTTTATTGGCTAGGAGAGCTATTGTACTGGAAGGATTCCAATCCACCTACTGGGTTTTTTTTTGTCTCTCCTCCATTATGCTGTGTTTAAGTTTGGAGAAAATTAGGAGTGGGACGTTTGATACATCCTTTAAATTTGAGCAAACTTGGTGACCTTTTATTCAGTATTTTCATATTTTTTACTTTTTCAGTTGATTTTTTTCTTCTCCATAAAGTTTTAGATTTGACCAGAAGGATCTTTCTTTTTTTTTTAAACTGTATCCTTAAAATGGACTGCCCAGTCCCTTTTTTTTTGTTTTAGATTAGTTTAGTGGGGTTTTTTTCCTCAATAACAGAAATTTTGAGTCTTTTTTTTCTATGAACTTTTAAGAGGAAATGTGGTTCTTTTTTTTTCTTTATATTAGCTTAATACTATATATGATGTTGACAGTGTATATTCCTTTCTTTCTTTGTATATTATTGAAATATGTATTTGAGATAACCTCTCCTCTGATTTGTATTTATCCTTATTATTTTAAATCAATAAAAAATATTGAAAAGAAAGAAAAGCAATTATTGAAGGACAAACGTGCTGAAACAGCAAGAGGTGCAGCTACAGAAAAAGAAGGAACATCTTACGTTGCAGGAAGAAATTGTTGCACAGGTGGCCAAAGCTAATGGGCTTCAAGCGTGCTGAGTGCTGAAAGTGCTGCAGCAGGCCAACCCAATGGTGAGAGTTCCTAAATTGAAAAGGCACAGAGAAAAACAAAAACACTCTGTCAATTGTGATTCATTTGTTCCTCAAATATCTGTGAAACATGAACAAGACCTCAAAGAGCTAGTTCAGGGTGCTTACTCTTAGCCTGCACAAAAAAGGCACTCTGAACCTATATCATACCCAAGAGCTCAAATGGTTCATGGGGTCATTCACTTACAGCATGGAAATGGTCTTGTTTCAGCTAATAGATGTCAGAATAGTAGGGTGTGAGGGTGAACATACATTGGATTCGTGCCCTCAGCAGAAGAAAACTGAGAAAATTGTCTTCCAAAAGGAAAATGGTGTCTGCTTTGGCTGTTTGTGTTCAGGACACATCAGCAAAGATTGCAGAAAGTATCTTCCATGCAACATACGCAGTAACAAGCATCCCAGCTTACTTCATGTTCACCCTGATGAAAAGAACGCGGAATCAAGACAAGCCATGAAAGAATCAGACACAGAAGGGAGTAGTGCCCTGGTATCCAATGGCCTTACAGGGGTTGGTGATCATGATTGTAAACTTCCCACTCGTTCTAGTCCAAGTGAAGTCTAAGAAGGGCAACAAGACAGTGGTTACTTGTGCTTTCCTAGATCAAGGAAGTGTGGCAGTGTCTGTACAGTTGGGCCTCATGAACAAGCTCAACCTGACATGAAAAGGAACACATATTCTCTTACACGCCATGAGTCAGGAGAAGATCGTGAGTAGCTACATTGTTTTAGAAATGGACCTGGCTGGCTTAGATGGTAAAATCTATTGTGAACTACTTAACAACCATAAACAGGAAGGTATGCCTGTCCACAAAAGGAACATGCCATCTCAGAGAGAGCTCCAGGGATGGTCTCACCTGAAACATGTCCATTTGCCAGAGACTGACACAGAAATTGAGCTACTGACAGGGATGAATGTGCCTAAAGCATTGGAGCCATTGTAAGTGATTTGCAGTGTTAACGATGGACCCCTTGCAATCAGAACAATGTTGGGTTGGACTGTTAACGGACCACTGGACGAGCATTGCCCTCAGCAGTTTAAGGCAGACTTCTCTGAATAACTGAAGTCAGGATGAACAACTTGGTTTGTCAAGGGACGATCACAAGTTCATGGAACTGGTTGCAAATTCTGCAAAGCTGGTGGACGGCAGCTACCACATTCATTTAGCTTCGAGAAAGAAGGAATTTAACATGCCAAATAATAGGAAGATTGCTGAACAGCGTGCTCTAAATCTAAGGAAGAGGCTTAAGAAGTATTCGTCATTTCACACTGACTACATAGTTTTCACGAAGCAGGTCATCTCCAAAGGTAACGCCAAAAGAGTCCCGGCAGTGGATCTGGAATACAATGATGTGAAAGTCTAGTATATTCCACATCACGGTGTTTATCACCCCGGAAATGGGAGACTTCAAAGATTCAGAGGTTCAATTTAATGTCAGGGAAATGTATACAATATACATTGTGAAATGCTTTTTCTTTGCAAACATCCACAAAAACAGAGAAGTGTCCCAAAGAATGAACGGAAGTTAAACATGAGAGCTCCAAAGATCCCCCCCCCAGCTCCCCCCACCCGCGCGTAAGTGGCGGTGAGCGATAATCCCCCATCCCCGCACCGCCAAAACAAAAAGCTCACCTGTTACCGAGCACAAGCGTGAGCTGAGCAATAGCAAAAACACAGGCCTTGCAGTTACCCCAAAGTCAATCGCAATTCCTCCAGCATTCAGCAACCCAAAGGTTCTCTCTCTCCCTAATAAGGGAGAGGGAGGTGTTCCCCCATCTTCACAGTGAGTGGGAGACATAACAACAACCCGCTGGTTTATGATGTTGTAAAGTTTATTTTGTCGTTTCTTACGAGCTTTGTGCCCGAAGATTGCAAAGGTCTCGGGTCTTCGGGCCCTCAGCGAAAGATTTTCCAATCTCCCTGATGACACACGAGTCTCCTGCCGTGACACCGACCCTCAATCCGCCCAGCTCCAGGGCCCCGCGATCTTAGGCTTCAGAATACTAGGCCGCCTCTCAGGCCTTACCCTTGGCGTGCCGAACACCAGCCAGTCCTGAAACCCCGAAAGCGGGTCCCATTCCCACCAAGAACCAAAGTCAACATGTAACTCCAGGTCAGGGTCTTCAAAAGAACCCTGAAGAGGAAATATAAAGAGATTAAAGATAGAAATAGAGCTGTTTCCGAAGATGCAAGCAAAGGAGTCGCTGTTTAGTACCATTTTAACTCCGCCTCCATCTCCGTGATATGTTTGACTATGGAGCGATGCTTCAGGAAATATCATTTAATTCTCAGCTTTCTCTGGGACCAGATCTTACTAGCTTGATGATTGGAGTCATAACCTGATGCAGAAATGAACCAGTGGTGATCATAGCAGATACTCAATCAATGTTTCATCAGATTAAAGTACCAGTGGAAGATGTAAATCTGCCAAGGTTTCTCTAGTAGCCTAGCGGAGACCTCAGCCAAAACATGGTGCACTGTAGATTGGTGGTATATCTCTTTGATGCAACTTCATCACTGAGCTGTGCCAACATCACTCTTCAGGAATGCACAGAACAATTCAGCCACGAAATGATGGATAAGGTATTGCTTCTGTGTTGAAGACTGCCTTGTGTCAGTGTCCTCTGAGGAAGAAGCAGTGTCTCTCTGTCATGACCTCATATTCATTTGTGTCAAGAACCCTGCCAGTTGGAAGAATTTAAAGCTGTCAGAAGTTTGAAACCCCTGGATTTTGGAGAAGTTCCAGGTGCACAGTACTTTTATGATGGGAATATCTAGGGTAGGTCAGTTGAAGTCAGTTTCCATCCCTCATGGAGCTCACACTGCTACGATAACAAGCTGTATAGACACATTATGGATGAAGGAATTGCACATGCAGCATTATGACTCAGTGGTTTGGACTGATAGTGCTTCTGAGCTGAAATATAGCAAGAATGAAACTTCTAGGTTCTGAACTTTTGTTACAAAGAGAGTTTCAAAAAGCCTTATGGTCCCACAAGCATCCCAATAGGGATATGTAAACATTTCAAGCAACCCAAAAGATGTGGCCTCTAAAGGGTTGAAGGTGAAACAAGTAAATTTTTAACCCCCCCCCCCCCCAGATGGTTCACATCATGGAGGAACACGGGAGAGATTGATCAGGTCTGTGCAAAAGGTCCTCACTTCCACCATAACGGTACGGAATCTTGACGAAGAGGATTTCCACACTCCTTTATGAAGTAGATGCTATCATTAATGGTCGTCCAATTACTAAAGCATCCTCTGAGCCTACTGATTCAGAAGCACTAACACCCAACATCTGCTGCACCTACGCAATATCTGTTTCTTCTGAAGAGCTCATCATCCTTAACGCCAGGAGACTGCCGAAAGGAAAACATTTATGCCTGTCTTAGATGGAAGCAAGTCCAGCACATAGATAGATAGATAGATACTTTATTCATCCCCATGGGGAAATTCAACTTTTTTTTCCAGTGTCCCATACACTTATTGTAGCAAAACTAATTACATACAATACTTAACTCAGTATAAATATGATATGCATCTAAAATCACCCTCTCAAAAAAACATTAATAAATAGCTTTTAAAAAGTTCTTAAATAGTTTACTAAAATACATTGAATGTTAACTTAAGCTCAGTCCTAACCCCGGCACTTTAACATATCTTGCCCCTGGCGGTTGAATTGTAAAGCCGAATGGCATTGGGGAGTAATGATCTCTTCATCCTGTCTGAGGAGCATTGCATCGATAGCAACCTGCCACTGAAGCTGCTTCTCTGTCTCTGGATGGTGCTATGCAGAGGATGTTCAGGGTTTTCCATGATTGACCGTAGCCTACTCAGCGCCCTTCGCTCTGCTACCGATGTCATACTCTCCAGTTCTGTGCCCACGACAGAGCCCACCTTCCTTACCAGCTTATTAAGACGTGAGGCGTCCCTCTTCTTAATACTGCCTCCCCAACATGCCACCACAAAGAAGAGGGCGCTCTCCACAACTGACCTATAGAACATCTTCAGCATCTCACTACAAACATTGAATGACGCCAACCTTCTAAGGAAGTACAGTCGACTCTGTGCCTTCCTGCACAAGGCATCTGTGTTGGCAGTCCAGTCTAGCTTCTCGTCTAACTGCACTCCCAGATACTTGTAGGTCTTAACCTGCTCCACACATTCTCCATTAATGATCACTGGCTCCATATGAGGCCTAGATCTCCTAAAGTCCACCACCATCTCCTTGGTCTTGGTGATATTGAGACGCAGGTAGTTTGAGTTGCACCATATCACAAAGTCCTGTATCAGTTTCCTATACTCTTCCTCCTGTCCATTCCTGACACACCCCACTATGGCCGTGTCATCAGCGAACTTCTGCACATGGCAGGACTCCGAGTTATATTGGAAGTCTGATGTGTACAGGGTGAACAGGACCGGAGAGAGCACGGTCCCCTGCGGCGCTCCTGTGCTACTGACCACCATGTCAGACCTACAGTCTCCCAACCGCACATACTGAGGTCTATCTGTCAAATAGTCCACTATCCAAGCCACCATGTGAGAGTCTACTCCCATCTCCGTTAGTTTGTGCCTTAAGATCCTGGGATGGATGGTGTTAAAGGCACTAGAGAAGTCCAGGAATGTCAAACTTGTTTTGGAAGCGGAGAGTCAGGGAGTATTTACCATAGTTACAGGAACATCAGAAGTGCAATTTCATCCAAGGAGACATTGTGCTTATAGTTGATGACAGAGAGCCTCAAAATTCACGGATCATCGGAAGAGTCAGAAGATGAATTGTGTGGCAGGTGCACATTAAAGCCAAGACCGCCTGCCTGGACAGGCCTACAACCAAGATCTGTCTTCTACAGGAGGCAGACGTTTGAGTTCTACAGCTCTAGAAGCATTTGACTTTAACTTGATTTCCTGACTTGACAGAGAGTGGTGGTAAAAATCACTGTGCACTGGGCTAAGTGCTGGTAACCTCTGTCCTAGATGACTGTTACATGACTTGTCTGGAAGAAGAAAGTAGAAACTGGACATTTGTATGAATGTTAAGCTGTTTAGAAACATAAAAAACCTACAGCATAATACAGGCCCTTCAGCCCATAAAGCTGTGCTGAACATGTCCCTACCTTAGAAATGACTAGGCTTACCAACAGCCCTCTACTTTTCTAAGCTCCATATACCTATTCAAAAGTCTCTTAAAAAGATCCTATCATATCCGCCTCCACCACCGTTGCCAGCAGCCCATTCCATGCACTCACCATTCTCTGTGTAAAATACTTACCTCTGACATCTCTGTACCTACTCCCCAGCACCTTAAACCTGTGTCCTCTTGTGGCAACCATTTCAGCCCTGGAAAAAAGCCTCTGACTATCCACACGATCAATGCCTCTCATCATCTTATACACCTCTATCAGGTCACCTCTCATCCTCCGTCTCTCCAAGGGGAAAAGGCTGAGTTCGTTCAACCTGTTTTCATATGGCATGCTCCCCAATCCAGGCAACATCCTTGTAAATCTCCTCTGCACCCTTTCTATGGTTTCCACATCTTTCCTGTAGTGAGGCGGCCAGAACTGAGCACAGTACTCCAAGTGGGTTCTGGCCAGGGTCCTATATAGCTGCAACATTACCTCTCGGCTCCTAAATTCAATTCCATGATTGATGAAGGCCAATACACCAAATGCCTTCTTAATCACATAGTCAACCAGCACAGCTGCTATGAGCATTCTATGGACTTGGACCCCAAGATCCCTCTGATCCTCCACATTGCCAAAAGCCTTACCATTAATACTATATTCTGCCATCATATTTGACCTACCAAAATGCACCACTTCACACTTCACACTCAGAACCAGAGGCCACAGTTTAAGAATAAGGGGTAGGCCATTTAGAACGGAGTTCAGGAAAAAAATTTTCGCCCAGAGAGTTGTGGATCTATGGAATGCTCTGCCTCAGAAGGCAGTGGAGGCCAATTCTCCGGATGCTTTCAAGAAAGAGTTAGATAGAGCTCTTAAAGATAGTGCAGTCAAGGGATATGGGGAGAAGGCAAGAATGGGTTAGTGATTGTGGATTATTAGCCATGATCAAATTGAATGGCGGTGCTGCCTTGAAGGGCCGAATGTCCTACTCCTGCACCTATTGTCTATTGTCTATTATCTGATTTGAACTCCACCTGCAACTTCTCAACCCAATTTTGCATCCTATCAATGTCCTGCTGTAACTTCTGACAGCCCTCCACACTATCCACAACACCTCCAACCTTTGTGTCATCAGCAAACTTACTAACCCATCCCTCCACTTCCTCATCCAGGTCATTTATAAAAATCACGAAGAGTAAGGGTCCCAGAACAGATCCCTGAGGCACATCACTGGTCACCGACTTCTATGCAGAATGTGACCCGTCTACAACCACTCTTTGCCTTCTGTGGGCAAGCCAGTTCTGGATCCACAAAGCAATATTCTTGGATCCCAAGCCTCCTTACTTTCTCAATAAGCCTTGCATGGGGTACCTTATCAAATGTCTTGCTGAAATCTGTATACTCTACATCTACTGCTCTTCTTTCATCACTGTGTTTAGTCACATGCTCAAAAAATACAATCAGGCTCATAAGGCACGACCTGCCCTTAACAAAGCCATGCTGACTATTCCTAATTATATTATACCTCTCCAAATGTTCATAAATCCTGCCTCTCTAGATCTTCTCCATCAACTTACCAACCACTGAAGTAAGATTCATGGTCTATACTTTCCTGGGCTATCTCTACTGCCTTTCTTGAATAAAGGAACAACATCCACAACCCTCCAATCCTCTGGAACCTCTCCCGTTCCCATTGATAATGCAAGGATCATCGCCAGAGGCTCAATAATTGCCTCCCTCACCTCCCACAGTAGCCTGGGGTACATCTCATCCGGTCCCGGCAACTTATCCAACTTGATGCTTTACAAAAGTTCCAGCACATCCTCTTTCTTAATATCTACATGCTCAAGCTTTTCAGTCCACTGCAAGTCATCACTACAATCACTAAGATCCTTTTCCATAGTGAATACAGAAGCAAAGTATTCATTAAGTACCTCTGCAATCTCCTCCAGTTCCATACACACTTTCCCACTGTCACACTTGATAGGTCCTATTCTTTCACATCTTATCCTCTTGCTCTTCACATGCTTGTAGAATGCCTTGGGGTTTTCCTTAATCCTGCTCACCAAGGCCTTCTCATGGCCCCTTCTGGCTCTCCTAATTTCCTTCTTAAGCTCCTTCCTGTTAGCCTTATAATTTTCTAGACCTCTAACATTACCTAGCTCTCTGAACTTTTTTTAAATTTTCCTTTTCTTCTTGACTAGATTTATTACAGCTTTTGTACATCAGCTTTTGTATGGTAGGGTTCCTGTACCCTACCATAACTTCCCTGACTCATCGGAATGTACCTATGCAGAACTACACATAAATATCCCCTGAACATTTGCCACATTTCTTCTGTACCTTTCCCTGAGAACATCTGTTCCCAATTTAAGCTTCTAATTTCCTGCCTAATAGCCTCATAATTCCCCTTACTTCAATTAAATGCTTTTCTAACTTGTCTGTTCCTATCTCTCTCCAATGCTATTGTAAAAGAGATAGAATTATGATTACTATCTCCAAATTGCTCTCCCACTGAGAGATCTAACATCTGACCAGGTTCATTTCCCAATACCAAATCAAGTACAGTCTCTCCTCCTGTAGGCTAATCTACATATTGTATCAAGAAACCTTCCTGAACACACCTAACAAACTCCACCCCATCTAAACACCTTGCTCTAGGGAGATGCCAATCGATATTTGGGAAATTAAAATCTCCCACCACGACAACTCTGTTATTATTACACCTGTTGGCCAGAAAGAATGACAATCTTCAAATCAGTGAATTCAAATGAATCAAGGACAGTAGAAGCAGTCTTTGTTCTTGCCGTGTGCTTGGGGGATGGAGGCTGCCATTTTGTGAAGACACTCGATTCTCCATTTTGTGAGCTTGACATGTGATGCACCATCAATAACTCATGCTGAGACGTAGGAAGCGAGGTATCGGCTTTTATTGACTAGAAGAATGAACAACACTACATCCTGGGGAATGAGGCAGGGCAACAGGCCTCAGTCGCCTTTATACAGGGGTCTGTGGGAGGAGCCACAGGAGCAGTCCAGACAGGTATATGTAGTTCACCACATTCACCCCCCCTTTGTTTTAAAAGAGTCCCCAGGTGGCGAGGTTTCTTACAAGTATATTTACAGGTTAAGTCTATCAGGTGGTCGAATCTTTCGCTGCGATCTACGTAGCTCCGGCTGCAATTGCACAGGTGCTGGAGGTGGTGATTGCACTGGAGACGGAGATTGGGCTGGTTCTGGCCCAACTGGAGGTGTCAGGGATCCCTCGCGTGTGTGCGAGGCCACCGGAATAGACGCATACGAGATGCCCAGTACATGAGCGTTGTGAGGAGTCTGGGTGTGGCACGGTGTGCGCGGTGTCACCTCGGGTACAGGGTTCATAGTTACCGTGGAGTGTTCGGGGTAGTGTTCTGCTGCTCCGGCGGGCACCAGGTCGCGGACAGAGACCATGTCCTCCCGCCCATCAGGCAAGACCACGTAGGCATACTGGGGATTAGCATGCAGGAGGTGAACCCTCTTGACCAGCGGGGAGTACTTATTACTCCTCGCATGTTTACGTAGCAGCACTGGCCCCGGGGACGTCAGCCAAACTGGTAGGGTGGTCCCAGTGACAGACTTCCTGGGAAAAGAGAATAGGCGTTCGTGAGGGGTGGCATTAGTGGACGTACACAACAGGGAGCGGATAGAGTGGAGCGCCTCAGGGAGGACCTCTTGCCATCGGGAGACCGGCAACCCTTTTGACTTAAGGGCTAAATGTGTGGCCTTCCACACTGTGGCATTCTCCCTCCCCACCTGTCCATTCCCCTGGGGATTATAACTCGTGGTTCGACTAGTAGCAATGCCCCTAGCTAGCAGGAACCGGCGCAACTCGTCACTCATAAAGGAGGACCCTCTATCACTGTGGATATAGCAGGGATATCCGAACAGAGTGAAGAGCTGGCGCAGGGCTTTTATGACGGACGTGGTAGTAGTGTCGGGGCAGGGAATGGCAAAGGGGAATCGCGAGTACTCGTCAATAATACTGAGAAAATAGACATTGCGGTCGGTGGAGGGAAGGGGGCCCTTAAAGTCAACACTCAGTCGCTCAAAAGGGCGGGTGGCCTTGACAAGCTGCGCAGTGTCAGGACGGTAGAAGTGCGGTTTGCACTCAGCGCAGATCTGGCAGTCCCTGGTCATCGTCCTGATGTCCTCCAGGGAGTACGGCAGGTTCCGGGCTTTAATGAAATGATAAAATCGGGTGACCCCCGGATGGCAAAGATGTGCATGAAGGGCATACAGCTGGTCGAGCTGTGCTCTAGCACACGTTCCCCGGGATAGGGCATCAGAGGGTTCATTGAGTCTGCCAGGCCGGTACAGGATATCATAATTGTAGGTGGAGAGTTCTATTCTCCACTGCAAAAATTTATCATTTTTGATTTTGCCCTGCTGTTGGTTGCTGAACATGAATGCAGCCGAGCACTGATCGGTCAGCAAGGTGAACCTTTTGCCGGCGAGATAGTGCCTCCAGTGCCTAATAGCTTCCACTATGGCCTGGGCTTCTTTCTCCACCGCGGAGTGCCGAAGTTCAGAGCCTTGAAGGGTACGAGAAAAAAATGCCACTGGTCTGCCTTCCTGATTAAGGGTAGCAGCCAGCGCAAAGTCAGAGGCGTCACTCTCTACTTGGAAGGGAATGGTCTCGTCCACCGCATGCATCGTTGCTTTGGCAATGTCCCCTTTAATGCAGCTGAAGGCCGCGCAGGCCTCGGCAGAGAGGGGAAAAGTGGTGGACTTGACCAGAGGGCGGGCCTTGTCTGCGTAATGGGGGACCCATTGGGCGTAATAAGAAAAAAAACCCAGGCACCGTCTGAGGGCTTTGAGAGTGGTGGGAAGAGGGAGTTCTAACAGGGGGCGCATACGGTCAGGATCAGGGCCAATGACCCCGTTCTCCACGACATACCCAAGGATAGCGAGTCGGGTGGTTCTGAACACACACTTGTCCCTGTTATAAGTAAGGTTCAAAGCTTCGGCCACTTGGAAAAATCGTTGTAGGTTGGCGTCGTGATCCGACCAGTCGCGACCACAGATGGTGATGTTATCTAGATAGGGAAATGTGGCCTTCAGTTTGTACCGGTCCACCATCCGGTCCATCTCCCTCTGGAAGACTGAGACACCATTTGTGACACCGAAGGGGACGTGCAGGAAGTGATAGAGCCTGCCGCCCGCCTCGAAGGCGGTGTAGGGGCGGTCCTCTGGGCGGATGGGAGCTGGTGATAAGCGGATTTCAGATCTATTGTCGAGTACACCTTGTACTGAGCTATCTGCTTGACCATATCCGCGATGCGGGGTAGGGGGTACGCGTCAAACTGCGTGAACCTATTGATGGTCTGACTATAGTCCACAACCATCCTATTTTTCTGCCCAGTCTGAACAACAACCACCTGGGACCGCCAAGGGCTTGGGCTTGGCTCAATGATCCCCTCCCCGAGCAGCCGCTGCACCTCTGACTGAATGAAGGCCCTGTCCCCTGCGCTGTACCTCCTGCTTTTAGTCGCCACCGGTTTACAGTCGGGGGTCAGGTTGGTGAACAGCGATGGGGGAGGGATCTTGAGGGTGGAGAGGCTGCAAGTAGTGTCAGTAGCACAGCTATCGGCATGGTGCTGGGCGGGATGTGTGGTTCGGTGTGTATGTGCGTGTGGTAACGGAATATATGGCGAAGTCCCACCAAACTGAGGATTCCTGACAGTGAGTGGTGGGAGGGGCCCGTCATATGCCATAGTCACACTTTCGAGATGGCTCTGGAAGTCCAGGCCCAATAGCACAGGTGCGCACAGTTGAGGCATGACCAGTAGCACAAAGTTCCGATATTCTGTGCCCTGCACCACCAACGTCGCTACACAACCCCCCCGGATGTCTGTGGAATGCGACCCAGAAGCCAAGGTGATCCTCTGACTTACCGGCCGTGTCACGAGTCCACAGCGTTGCACTGTGGCCGGGTCAATAAAACTCTCAGTGCTGCCTGTGTCAAACAGGCAGCTAGTCCTGTGCCCCTCCACCAGGATGTCCATCATCGACCTTGCGAGCTGGTGTGGAGCGCTTTGGTCGAGGGTTACGGTGGCCAGAGTTGAGCCGTCCAGGTGCCCGGTAAACTCCGGCGAGTCGGGGGCGGGGCATGGTGACGCCGGCAAAGATGGTTGTTCACATCCGGGCATGCAAGATGGCGGCCCCCAGGTCTCAGACGCAGCGCTGCTCGACCCCGCGCGCGGTTTAGACTTACAGACCTTGGCGAAATGGCTCTTTTTCCCGGAGCTGGAGCAGGTCGCTTCGTGAGCTGGACAACTGTTTCTAGAATGTTTCAGGAGCCCACAAAAGTAACAAAGTTTACTGCCTGCCGAGTTCGGGGAGTTCGTGGAACCACGACTGGCAGCGGTGTTGGCGAATTCGCTCGCAGGGACCGGTGGCGGCGGGGCCGGAGACGTCCACGGACCCGGCGGGGAATCACGCGGCTGGACCGCGTCGGCATAGAGCAGAGCAGCCTCCAGCGTATCAGCCGTCTCGAAGGTCAGATCAGCTTTTTCCAGCAGCCGCTGGCGCACATACACTGACCTGATTCCGGTCACAAAGGCGACTCGGACCAAGAGTTCCGCATGCTGTTCCGCTGTGAGTATTTTGCAGTCACAAGTCCACACGAGTGCCTGGAACTCGGAGAAATTCAGCAGTCGACTCCGTAGGCCGCTGTTTGCGCGTGGCTAAGCGATGTCTGGTGTAGACGGCGTTCACCGGCCGCAGGTACTGTCTTTTGAGGGCGTCAAGCACCCCTTCATAGGTCGAGAGGTCCCTGATGAATGAATAAACTTTTGGGGCGACTCTCGAGAGGAGAAGTCTGTGCCTAACAGCGGGGTCAGATGCGCGAACCTCCTCCAAGTATGATTGGAAGCATGCAAGCCAGAGTTCAAAGGCAAGAGCTGCTTCAGGGTCTTGGGGGTCCAAATCCAATCGTTCCGGGCGTAAAACGGTTTCCATGCTTTAACTTCCAGTCAATAAAATTGATGTACCATCAATAACTCATGCTGAGACGTAGGAAGCGAGGTATCGGCTTTTATTGACTGGAAGAATGAACAACACTACATCCTGGGGAATAAGGCAGGGCAACAGGCCTCAGTCGTCTTTATACAGGGGTCTGTGGGAGGAGCCACAGGAGCAGTCAGCAGGGGGTCTGTGGGAGGAGCCACAGGATCAGTCAGCAGGGGGTCTGTGGGAGGAGCCACAGGAGCAGTCAGCAGGGGTCTGTGGGAGGAGCCACAGGAGCAGTCAGCAGGGGGTCTGTGGGAGGAGCCACAGGAGCTGTCAGCAGGGGTCTGTGGGAGGAGTCACAGGAGCAGTCAGCAGGGGTCTGTGGGAGGAGCCACAGGAGCAGTCCAGACAGGTATATGTAGTTCACCACAACATGCTGGACTTGATTAGTGTTTTAAAGAAGGCACAAAGACCAGGTAATCTGCTGGACTGGAGCTCATTTTCAAATAAGGAGTTGTTTGTGAGGTGTTCTTTGGTTGGCTATAACATGCAGACTTGTGAATACCTGAGGTGATTCAGGCTCATTGCTGACTGAGAACAAAGAGCCATGAGTCAGCAACTGTCCCTTGATGGGAAGAGGACAATAGATGGAGGCTGCTTGGACCAGAGCCAATGACCAGGTGTTAAAGGCCAGACACATGACCTGCGGCCAATGACACGGGAATGCGACATTTGAATTGATAAGCAATGGATATAAAAGTGGATGCTTTGTGTGCGCCAGTGGCGGTAACTTCAAAGAATAACCATCGCAGACACAAACGAGAAGAACCCTGCGTGAACACGTGGAGAGTGAGTCGGGACCACGAGGTACAAGGAGCGCCTGGCCAGCGTAAATTCCTCCGCCCGGGTAATACCTTTGCTATTCTTTGACTATCCAGGAGAGTCAGGGGTACTTAGCAGTTATGCGCACAAGGTATTTAGTGTATAAATTCACGTATTTGTTAGTTTGAACAATAAGGGTAATCGTCAGTAAATACCGATCTCTCTGTGCCTCACTCAGAATCGTTGGAAGAGGTAGAAGTGGTATCTCTCTCTCCTCTCCTTTCCAACACACCTTTCCAGGATCTGTTTCCCTATCTGCTGTTCAATATCCCTGTTACTATTGGGCAGTCTATAAAAAACACCCAGTAGAGTTATTGACCCCTCCCTGTTCCTAACCTTCACCCACAGAGGCTCCATAGACAATCCCTCCATGACATCCAACTTTTCTGAGCCGTGACACTATCTCTGATCAAGTGCCATGCCCCTACCTCTTTTGCCTCCCTCCCTGTCCTTTCTGAAACATCTAAAACCCAGCAGTTGAATTAACCATTCCTGTCCCTGAGCCACCCAAGTCTCTGTAATGGCCACCATGTCATAGCTCCAAGTACTGATCCACTCTCTAAGCTCATCCACTTTGTTCGCAATTTTTTATAGGCATCCGTTAGTCTCATGATACCATGGATTTGCACTTTGGAAGGCCTGGGCAGGGTTGTATGGGAGACCAGCAGTTGCCCAAGCTGCAAGCCTTCCCCTCTCCACACCACCGATGTTGTCCAAGGGAAGGGCACTAGGACCCAAGCAGCTTGGCACCGGTGTTGTCGCAGAGCAATGTGTGGTTAAGTGCCTTGCTCAAGGACACAACACACTGCCTCAGCTGAGGCTCAAACCAGTGTCCTTCAGATCACTAGACTGATGCCTTATCCACTAGGCCATGCGCCAACACTGTTCACAATATTCCTTGCATTAAAATGGACACATCTCAAACCGTCGGTCTGAGTGAGTCCTCTCTCTATCACCTGCCTATCCCCTCCTCTCGCACTGTCTCCAAACTTTCTCTATTTGTGAGCCAACCGCTTCTTCCCCAGTCTCTTCAGTTTGGGTCCCACCCCACCCCCCAACGATTCTAGTTTAAAATCTCCCCAGTAGCCTTAGCAAACCACCCCACCAGGATTTTGGTCCCCCTACAATTCAAGTGCAACCCGTCCTTTTTATACAGGTCACACCTGCCCAAAGGAGGTCCCAATGATGCAGAAATTTGAACCCCTGCCCCTTGCTCCAATCCCTCAGCAACACATTTATCCTCCACCTCACTCTATTCCTATACTCACTGTCACGTGTCACATCCTGAGATCACTACCTGTCCTTTGCAGTCCTGTTTCTCAACTTCCTTCCTAACTCCCTATTTTCAGGACCTCTTCCCTTTTCCTGCCTATGTCATTGATACCAATATGTATCACGACCTCTGGCTGTTCTCCCTCCCACTGCAGGATATCATGGATGCGATCTGAAACATCCCAGACCCTGGCACCTGGGAGGCAAACTACTATTCGAGTTTCTATCCTGCGTCCACAGAATCACCTGTCTGACCCCCTAACTATAGAGTCCCCTATCACTACTGCCTTCCTTTTCCTTTCCATACCCTTCTGAGCCACAGGGCCACACTCTGTGCCAGAGGCACGGCCACTGTTGCTTCCCCCAGGTAGGCTGTCGCCCCCCAACAGTACTCATACAGGAGTACTTATTGTCAAGGGGTACAGCCACAGGGGTACTCTCTAGTACCTGACTCTTCCCCTTCCCCCTCCTGACCGTGACCCACCTGTCTGTCTCTTGTGGCCCTGATGTGACCACCTGCCTATAACTCTTTTCTATCACCTCCTCGCTCTCCCTGACCAGATGAAGGTCATTGAGCTGCATCTCCAGTTCCCTAACGTGGTCCCGTAGGAGCTGCAGCTCGAGACACTGGCTGGAGATATGGCCATCTGGGAGACTGGGCAACTCCAGGACTTCCCACATCTGACACCAAGCACAGAACACCGGCCTCACACACATACTTCCTTTCTGCAATTAACACAGGTTAATTACCTCGCCTCTTTACTGCCTAAGCCTGCTGAGCCAAAGCCCTATCACTCTGCTGCCCGCTGGATACAGCGGTTTTCTTTTTAAACTTTTCCCGCTCTACTGGCTGACGTCACGCACCTGCGCAGTCTTGCTTCTCTTTTACCCCAAATAGTAAAATGCCTTCGCTCCTGAAATCCTTAGCCGTTTTACTCACAGCCTTCTTGCTCCAAATCCTTGAAGATTTTATGTCTCTTATTTAGTAGTATGTAGTTGTCATTTTTATAGTGTAATAATTATGGGCTGGGATGTGGGAGCCATGTCTCTATTTTTTTGTCTGTAGGAGCCATGGTTTTTTTTGTCTGTATTGTATTTTATGCCACATTTATAACAGTAAGCTGTCACGTGGGTTGGACATGGTAGAAGCAAATGAGCATAGTTACATATTTTTACTTAACTAACCCTTTGTTGGGATGTCCAAACTTTGCATGGTGCTCCTTTCCTTTTTTTCACTCTAAAATTGTACAAAACAAAAATACTACACTAATCTTGCTTAAAACATTGAAAAGAATGTTTCATCTTTAACTTTATGACTTTTGGAGATCGGTTCATATTTTACTCGCTTAGCTATTCACAGTAACAGAAATTCTGACCAGGGGTACCCAAGCTTCTGCATGCCACTGTAAATGCATATACATATATATGTATATAAATAAAATGAAATATGAAAAAATCATAGGAATGATCTATTTTACTTTGTCCAATTAGTACAAACTACACTTGCATACTAATTCAAATATTAAATGATTTGAGAACAAACTCATTTTGATGATTCATTTTGCTTGATGTAAATGAAATAATTAATCTGCATTATGATCTTTTTTCCAAGAGCAAATGTATTTTCCCGAATCTGATCTAACACGCTCACTGTACTCTTTTGTTGCTGCTTGTAACGCCTGGCTCCAAGTCACAATGAGAACTAATGTTTATAAGCTCTTTTCACTAATCAACAGCAGTGCTGAAGAAAGGTCTCAGTCCAAAACATCAGGTCCTGAAGAAGGGTCTTGGACTAAACTGTTGACTGCTTATTCCTTTCCATAGATGCTGCCTGACCTGCTGAGTTCTTCCAGCATTTTGTGTGCATTGCAACAGATTCCTCTTGTTTCCTTCTATTAATGTAAATTGAGTTCATATTTAATCCTGAGTGTTGCCCTGCAGAATACTCAAAACCATTTCTCAGAAAAGGAATTTTGGATTATTGCTTTTTCTTTCTGGAAATTGCCACAAATCAAAAAATAATTATTTTCTCTTTGAGGAAATATTAACAAAAATAGCCAAAAACTTGTCATAATGATTTATTCCAAAAAAAATATATTTATATACAGGTAACTGAAGTAAGATGTCTACAATTCTCAGTATCTACTTAGTTATACTATTTCCAGTTTTCTGATGCATTTCTACTTCATATGATCACATTTGCCTCACAAATTTATTCAGTCACTCTCACAGGTATCATTGATTTTGAGCCGCAGTTATTTAAGAACATAACGGACATGAAAACTATTTCCACCTACTCATACCTAATCTCTTCAAAGCTTCAAATGATGCAAGAGCCACTTTTATATTATGTTACACTCTTGCTTATTTTCATTCATAGAATGGCCAGGTCTGCATTGTTAGATCTATATTTCCAAGCCAAATGTTTACATCCAATAAAGGAAAATTGAAATTATCATATTTATTTTTAAAATAACAGATTAAAAAATAATGAAGGTTTCTATCAACTGCACTTAAGCTTTTCATCCTGTATTTTTGGATTATTGAAATATAGTACTACATCTTATGTTTTGTAACTCCAAAACATTAAACTAATTAAAAGGAAAACAAGGAACTGGAGATAATGTATCTAACTTTATTATTTTTTTAAGCGAGACACACATGTATCACGTGGTAGAGTCATGACATAAGCAATTCACTTATTTTTACATATAACACGTAATGAACTATTTAAATGAGCAAGAATACTTAAGCAATATTTTTACAATATTACTTAGTTAGTACTGAAATATTAAGCACACTGTACTACCAACCAGTGAAAAGCAAAATAAACATAGATCACAGCAGTCTTTAAGAAAAGAAACTGTTGAAAACACTGCAGGTAAGTGGAAAAAGAAACAGACTTAATGATTCAGGTTGAAGATCCTAAAGTGTTAACTATTTTTTCTCTTTTCACAGATGCTTTCTAACATACTGTGCGTTTCCAGCATTTTCTGTTTTCATGACTAATTCTTAGTCACATAATATTTTGGAAAGATATTGCAAAAATTGAAGACAAGTCATAGACAAGTGTCAAATTTATCAAAAAAAACTTCTATCCTTCTGTTCTAATTCCTTTAGAATAACTGCTTAATATTTGTGATATAACATTATGATGCACCATCAATAACTCTTGGAGACATGAGGCGAGATATAGGCTTTATTGGCTGGAAGAAAGAACAAGCAGCAAATGACCACCACACTACATCCTGGAGACTGAGGCCGGGGCTGTGTCTCCAATCGCCTTTATACCGGGGTCCGTGGGAGGAGCCACAGGAGCAGTCAACAGGGAGGGCGTGTCCAGACAGGTATATGTAGTTCACCACACAGTATGTTCCAATAGAGCAGAACTTTCCATTTCTTTTAGAGATACAACACATTAACAGACCCTTCCTCCTCAATGAGACCTAATTATACCTATGTGACCAATTAACGTACTAATCCATGCATCTTTAGAATGTGGGGGGAAACTGGAGCCCCTGAAGGAAATCCAAGCAGGTGCAGGGTGAACTTACAATCTCAATACAGACAACCATGGAAATCAACCTGGGTTACTGGCTCTGTAATAGTGTTAAGCTAACTGCTACACTACCATACCGGCCCTTCAGTTAAAACTAAAATAGTTCAACGAGATTTTCAGAACATGTTAAGACTATAATATATAGGGGCAGAATTAGGCCATTTGGCCCATCAAGTCTGCTCTGCCATTTCACCGTGGCTGATCCATTTCCCTCTCGGCCTCAATCTCCTGCCTTTTCCCGTAACCCTTCATGCCCTGACTAATCAAGAATCCATCAACTTCTACCCTAAATATACTCAATGACTTGGCTTCCACAGCCACTTGTGGCAACAAATTCCACAGATTCACCACTCCCTGGCTAAAGAAATTCCTCCTCATCTCCATTCTAAGTTGTTACTATTACTACTACGAAAAGTATTCATGGCAGATACGTCTGAATCAGTAGCAAAAAAAAAAGATGGTTTTCATCTTATTGCCAACTGCCCAGAGATTTGTTGCAGGCTTTTAAGGAGAGACTTGGAACTTAAGTCTAATGATATTGCATCAAAGATTTACATGCTGCAGACCACAACTTCGATTATGATTTAGAATTGCAGAAATGTAATGCATCCCTTGTTCTTTGCAACAATATGTGTAGCAAACACACATTCCATTACCTGTCCTGTCAGGTATTGGGATTTGTGTTTGGGTCATGTATTTCCAGATATATATCAGCTACTGTACGTCTCATTGACCACAATGCACCACTGTATTCGTGACGTGATGGAGGTTTTCTACCAATGTGAAGGGAGAGTTCCCTCTTCTTTTGAGCAGACAGAGCAATTTTTTGGGGGGTTCAGGCTTCCTGAAATTCAAGGAATACTGATCTGTACAGGTGCTGTAAGAGCAGAAAAAGTCCATCAGTCGCTGAACAAGCAAATAGTTTGGGACCACTAAAAATATCCTCATGATCAAATTCTTGCATAAATATCATAAAGGAATCCACTGGGGCCACTATATTTCACTGACAATACTGGACCATTGGAAGGTTCTTGAGCTTCTACCCCATGAATCCTCCTAGAAATATCAGTCTATAAAGACATCCTCAGCCCCTGGACTACCAGCAATATTATGGAGCAGTCAGTGGTGGCTTCAATAGCTGGACAGGTCAGGGGCTCCACACAACACTATCCAGGGAGGATCTACCTCCTTCCCATTACCTTCTGAATCCTTCAACATCTTACATGCTGGTACAGTCCTGAACAACAGCAACAGGAAAAGTATGATGAAGGCAAATGGCTGCAGCAAGAAGCCACTTCAGATTCAGATTCTGGTTCCAATTCAGCTTTATGTATCATATGTACTGTACCCTCAAACATCCGGTGAAATATGTCATCTGTGTTAGCAGCCAAGTGCTGGGGGCAGCCGACAAGTGTTGCTACACATTCCGGTGTCAGCATAGCATACCCACAAGCAGCAGCAGCAACAACAACAACATAGAAACAAGCAAGCCTCTTTCCCATCCGTCACAGACTGGCCTCCAACCCCAGGACAGGCTGCCTCTGGGCCTCCAATCTTTGGACCTGGACTCTCTGACTTGCTAACATTGGGCCTCCAACCTCCAGTTCCTAGTCCAGACTCACAGACTCCATCTTTAGGCCTCAACTTCCGGGCTCACCAACTTCAGTCTTTGATGTTCAGGCTTTCTACCTGCGGACTCACTGAGCTTCGGACATTGACCTTCAGCTTTGACTTTGATCTTCGCCAGCCTCTGGGCCTCGACTCTAGGACTCGCTGATCATGCGTTTGACCTTCGGGCCTTGACCTTTGGACTCACAGAGACCTCCTTCACCAGTGACCTGGGAGAGTTACTGGCTCTCGTGACACTTGCCCGTATGGATCGCCAGCTCAGAACTTTCCAGTCTGGGAATTGCTGGCCTCCTCAGCACCTGCCGACCCTACCTTTAGGATCGCTGACCTTCAACCATCAGTCCGTGCCAAGTGCTTTGACGTGGACTCCGACCACCAGCTCCTGCCTCTGTCTCTTCATTCTCCCCTGTCCCGGCGCCCAACCTCCAACCTAACCCCTAGCTCCCTACACTGACCCCAAAGCAATTCCAATGGACCTAAACAAACAAAGCCATGTCTGAACCACAACACTGGTGGGCATCACAGCTCATCACCATGTTGACCCAAACACCGGCTCCTTCCCCTGACTGCCCATGACGTCTACCTCTCCTCCCTATCCCTAAATCCTAACCTGACCCTTACCTCCCTGTGCTATCCACAAAACCATCCCTATGAACCCAAAAAGTCTGAGCCATGACATCGAGTAATATCACAGTTCCGTTCATTCTGACCGAATCTTTCTGGATTCAGCATGGTATGAATAATCATTCTTAATTTCATTTGAGGACCCCACTCTATAGAATAAACATCCAGATGAAGAGCTATTCTGTGCCCAAACACAACAAAACCTTGATCACATAAGAAATAAGTTGTCACTGTTCCACACCAGTCCCTGACAATGGTCAATCGGCTTTGACCCAGCCACCCCGTCGTTGGTCAGTAGCCACTGGCATCACCCTGGCATCATTATACACTGGGGAGTGGTCTGTAACACCCAGGTCATGACCTCGAATGCAAGAGCAAATCAAGCCCTCTGAAGCTGCAGGACAGATTCTCATCGAACTTTACTCCCCAGAAGGCCACACAATGTAGCCTTTCTGACGTAAATCCCACAGATCATAAACACAGTACGTGCTAGAAATACTCACTGGGTCAGGCTACATCTGCAGGAAGAGAAACAGGACTATCATTTCGGGTCAGAATCTCACAAAAATGCTTTGACAGCTAATTAATCTATACTGTCCTGCTTGTCAGAAAGCAAAGCTTTCAAACTATTGAACACTGAGCATTCTATTAAATTTTGTTGCTGGAAATTATTAGGAAAACTCTTAAAATGAAAACTTTAAAACAAACACGGAAAATGATTAAAATCATTTAAATTAATTTAAATTAACTCAGTTAAAAAGAAAGTAAAGAACTTGGATCACCTCCCTCCATCTCAGCTGTCCCTTCTAGCACACTGCTGGGAAACTGCGGGAAGCTGCTGCTTGGCTGCTCAGAATCCAGCACTGGAGAGAAAGATGGAAAGTTACCAGCAACAGCCATATTTAAGACTTCCACATTTGCGTGGGAGCACCAACTTCCCAACAGTGATGTGAGGATATTCAAGCTGCTTCAAGCCAGGGTTTGAATCGTGGCTCAGGATGCCACCCTTTATGCAACATACTCACCAGTTCTCCTGCAGGACTCACTTAACTCTCAGCCCAAACCACAGTGACAACTCCAAACCACTGAGAACCTTTTGACACTACCTGAGCCACCCAACTCACTCACTGATCTGCTGGACACGGCTGCCCTTCAGCACCTGACACACTCTATGAGAACTGCCTCATAACCTCCAATGTGAAATTACAGCCCCTAAGTCTGATGATCATGCTGATCTCTATCCTGACCAATGAAACAGTTGCTTAACTGATCCCCGACTCCTGGGAAACAAGCCAATTATTCCCAATCCCTGGCTCTGCCGTCTACATCCACAGATGTCTCTGTCCACATGATCTCAAACTTGAGCATTGATGTACATGAGCATAGATCATAGATAGAATAGTACAGTACATTACAGGCCCTTCGGCCCACAATGTTGTGCCGACCCTCAAACCCTGCCTCCCATATAACCCCCCACCTTAAATTCCTCCATATACCTGTCTAGAATTCTCTTAAACTTCACTAGTGTGTCCGCCTCCACCACTGACTCAGGCAGTGCATTCCACGCACCAACCACTCTCTGAGTAAAAATCCTTCCTCTAATATCCCCCTTGAACTTCCCTCCCCTTACCTTAAAGCCATGTCCTCTTGTACTGAGCAGTGGTGCCCTGGGGAAGAGGTGCTGGCTGTCCACTCTATCTATTCCTCTTAATATCTTGTACACCTCTATCATGTCTCCTCTCATCCTCCTTCTCTCCAAAGAGTAAAGCCCTAGCTCCCTTTTTCTCTGATCATAATCCATACTCTCTAAACCAGGCAGCATCCTGGTAAATCTCCTCTGTACCCATTCCAATGCTTCCACATCCTTCCTATAGTGAGGCAACCAGAACTGGACACAGTACTCCAAGTGTGGCCTAACTGGAGTTTTATAGAGCCGCATCATTACATCACGTCTCTTAAACTCTATCCCTCGACTTATGAAAGCTAACAACCCATAAGCTTTCTTAACTACCCTATCTACCTGTGAGGCAACTTTCGGGGATCTGTGGACATGTACCCACAGATCCCTCTGCTCCTCCACACTACCAAGTATCCTGCCATTTACTTTGTACTCTGCCTTGGAGTTTGTCCTCCCAAAGTGTACCACCTCACACCTCTCCAGGTTGAACTCCATCTGCCACTTCTCAGCCCACTTCTGCATCCTATCAATGTCTCTCTGCAATCTTCGACAATCCTCTACACTATCTACAACACCACCAAACTTTGTGTCGTCTGCTAACTTGCCAACCCACCCTTCTACCCCCACATCCAGGTCGTTAATAAAAATCACAAAAAGTAGAGGCCCCAGAACAGATCCTTGTGGGACACCACTAGTCACAACCCTCCAATCTGAATGTACTCCCTCCACCACGACCCTCTGCCTTCTGCAGGCAAGCCAATTCTGAATCCACCTGGCCAAACTTCCCTGGATCCCATGCCTTCTGACTTTCTGAATAAGCCTACTGTGTGGAACCTTGTCAAATGCCTTACTAAAATCCATGTAGATCACATCCACTGCACTACCCTCATCTATATGCCTGGTCACCTCCTCAAAGAACTCTACCAGACTTGTTAGGCATGATCTGCCCTTCACAAAGCCATGCTGACTGCCCGTGATCAGACCATGATTCTCTAAATGCCCATAGATCCTACCTCTAAGAATCTTTTCCAACAGTTTTCCCACCACAGACGTAAGGCTCACTGGTCTATAATTACCTGGACAATCCCTACTATCTTTTTTGAACAAGGGGACAACACTCGCCTCCCTCCAATCCTCCGGTACCATTCCTGTGAACAATGAGAACATAAAGATCCTAGCCAGAGGTTCAGCAATCTCTTCCCTTGCCTCGTGGAACAGCCTGGGGAATGTTCCATCAGGCCCCGTGGACTTATCTGTCCTAATGTATTTTAACAACTGCAACACCTCCTCTCTCTTAATATCAACATGCTCCAGAACATCAACCTCACTCATATTGTCCTCACCATCATCAAGTTCCCTCTCAGTGGTGAATACCGAAGAGAAGTATTCATTGAGGACCTCGCTCACTTCCACAGCCTCCAGGCACATCTTCCCACTTTTATCTCTAATCATTCCTAGCTTCACTCCTGTCATCCTTTTGTTCTTCACATAATTGAAGACTGCCTTGGGGTTTTCCTTTATCCTACTCACCAAGGCCTTCTCATGCCCCCTTCTTGCTCTTCTCAGCCCCTTCTTAAGCTCCTTTCTTGCTACCCTATATTCCTCAATAGACCCATCTGATCCTTGCTTCCTAAACCTCATGTATGCTGCCTTCTTCCACCTGACTAGATTTTCCACTTCACTTGTCACCCATGGTTCCTTCACCCTACTATTCTTTATCTTCCTCACCAGGACAAATTTATCCCTAACATCCTGCAAGAGATCCTTAAACATCGACTACATGTCCATAGTACATTTCCCTGCAAAAACATCATCCCAATTCAAACCTGCAAGTTCTAGCCTTATAGACTCATAATTTGCCCTTTCCCAATTAAAAATTTTCCTGTCCTCTCTGATTCTATTCTTTACCATGATAATGCTAAAGGTCAGGGAGCGGTGATCACTGTCCCCCCACCCCAGATGCTCACCCACTGACAGATCTGTGACCTGACCCGGTTCGTTACCTAATACTAGATCTAGTATGGCATTCCCCCTAGTCAGCCTGTCAACATACTGTGACAGGAATCCATCCTGGACACACTTAACAAACTCTGCCCCATCTAAACCCTTGGAACTAATCAAGTGCCAATCAATATTAGGGAAGTTAAAGTCACTCATCATAACAACCCTGTTATTTTTGTACCTTTCCAAAATGTGCCTCCCAATCTGCTCCTCGGTATCTCTGCTGCTACCGGGGGCTTATAGAATACCCCCAGTAGAGTAACTGCTCTCTTCCTGTTCCTGACTTCCACCCATACTGACTCGGAAGAGGATCCTGCTACATTACCCACCCTTTCTGCAGCTGTAATAGTATCCCTGACCAGTAATGCCACCCATCCTCCCCTTTTCCCCTCTCTTTATCCCTTTTAAAGGACTGAAATCCAGGAATATTGAGAATCCATTCCTGCCCTGGTGCCAGCCAAGTCTCCGTAATGGCCACTACATCATAATTCCATGCATGTATCCAAGCTGTCAGTTCATCACCTTTGCTCCTGATGCTTCTTGCATTGAAGTACACACACTTTAGCCCTTCTACCTTACTACCTTTATACCCTTTATTCTGCTGCTCTTTCCTCAAAGCCTCTCTATATGTTAGATCTGGCTTTACTCCATGCACTTCTTTCACTGCTCTATCGCTCCTGGTCCCATTCCCCCTTGCTAATTAGTTTAGTTTGAGAGCACACAAAGGACAGGCATTGTTCAATAGAAAAAAACACCTCATGTCCTATTTCTGAGCAGTTTGCCAACAAACCAAACATTTAAAATAAGAATAACTGGGGATAAAGAGAGGGGAAACATGGGATAGAGATAGAGACTATTTAAGACTGAGGGAGAGAGAAAGCCCTGAACAGAGTGGGAATACCTGGGATACAGAGAGAGTCCGTGAGAATGTGCAGAGAATTCAGATCCAGAGTCTGGTTTAATACCACCTGCATATGCTGTGAAAGTTGTTAACCTTGCGACAGCAGTACAATGCACTACGTCAAATACAGGAAAAAAATCTGTGAATTACAGAGAATATATCCCATAGCTAAATTAAATAAGTAGTGCAAAAACAGAAATAAAGAAGTAGTAAGGAAGTGCTCATGGATTCAATTAATTTAAAATACAAGATGAAAAAGTAGTGTAGAATGGGTGGTTGACTGTCAGTGCACAGTTGATGGGCAGAAGGGCCTGCTTATATCTAATATATAATAACATAGACTCAGTGACCACTTTATTATGTACCATATCTGTAGACCTACCTGTTAGTGCAAGTATCTAATCAGCCAATTTCGTGGCACCAGCTCAATGTAGTTGCTGTTCAGGATGCAGAAGAAATGTGATCTAGCCAACTTTGACTGAAGTACTGTGAAAAACAAAAAGCATCCAGTAAGCAGCAGTTCTGTGGACAAAAATGCCTTGTTAACGAGAGAGGTCAGAGGAGAATGGCCAGACTGGTTCAAGTTGACAGGAAAGTGACAGTAACACGAATAACCATGCTTAACAACTGTGGTGCGCAGAAGAGCATCTCTGAATGCTTAACACTTCAAACCTTGAAGTGATGGATTATTTCAGCAGAGGACAACGAACGCACATTCAGTGGCCACTATTTTGCATGGCAGGTACCTAATAAAGTGGCCACTGAGAGCATTTAGTGGCCACTTTATTAGGTACACCTGTTCACTACTTGTTTGTTAATGCAATTAGCCAATCATGTGGCAGCAACTCAGTGAACAAAAGCATGCAGATGTGGTCAAGAGCTTCAGTTGTTTTTCAGATAAACATCAGAATGGGAAAGAAAAGTGATCTAAGTACCTCTGACTGTGGGTGGACTGTTGGTGCCAGTTAGGGTTTATTCAGTATCTCAGAAACTGTGATCTTGTGGGATTTTCACACACAACAGTCACTATCATTTACAGATAAAAACAAATGAAACATCCAAAGGACAGCACTTCCATGGGTGAAAAAGCCTTGTTAATGAGAGTGGCTGGAGTGGAATGGCCAGACGGGTTCAAGTTGACAGGAAAGCAACGGTAATTAAAATAACCATGTGTTACAAGGGTTGTATGCAGAAGAGTATAGCTGCATGCACCAATGTCAAACTTTGAATTGGATGGGCTACAGCAGCAGAATATCACAAACATACACTGAGTGGTCTCTTCATTAGATATAGGAGGAACCTAATAAAGTGGCCACTGAGTGTATATATTCATATATCTCTCCAAGAATATAACTATCAGCCGCAAGAGATTACATGAGAATTATATGAGAAGAAGGCTTGACAAGAGTAACTTGCATAAATTGAATTATGACCACAGCAAACCCTTTTAAAGCAGGGTGAACCATTTCTTTCACTGATGGGGAAGAGTTGCTTAGGCTGTGTGTCAGCGCTGTTAATGCAGATGGTTCAGCTCCAGCGTTCATGCAGTTCATTTCTACTCTAGTAGTTTCTGAATCATAAAAATATTACTGTGGTAGTGTTTCACCAGCAAGTGGTGACATTAACTGTCATGGCACATCACGATTTCCCAGTGAATACTTCAGTGTTTTAAATAGGACCAGAGGAGCTACTTTACTATTAAGCTGCAACAAAAAGCATTGATTTTCCAATTGAACCACTGACCATGCATTAATTAATAGTCCATTATCAGCATCCACTTGGTCTTACCTGATTTTATTCAAACACCACCTTTTGCAGAAAGAATTGCAGCCACTTAAAGAAAAGTAACAGACATTTCAGTTTTTTTTTGTTGAAGCATGTCAGATAATAAAAAAGGTTTTCATAAGAAGTCTAAAATGAAATATAAAATGTTGGAAGTAATCACCTGGTCAAGCAGCATCCATGGAGGGAGGAACAGAATTTGAAGAACTTAAAATAAGATTTAAGGGACAGAAAAGGTAGATAGACAGACAAAACCAAAAGGGACATCTGTGAATGGGTGGAAGGAAGGAGAGCAAGTCTGACTCTATGTCTCCATAGGGAAGAGGGGAGAAGGAGAGTGTAGTAGTAATGAGGATTCCATTGTTAGAGGAGCAGACAAGAGATTCTCTGTACATGAAAGACAAACATGAATGGTATGTTGCCTCCCAGGTGCAGGGTTAGGGATGTCTCAGATCGGGTCCACTGCATTCTTAAGTGGGAGGGTGAAAAGCCAGAAGTCATGGTTCACATTGGCACAAATGACTAAGGTAGAAAAGGGATGAAGGCCTGAAGAGAGAATTTATGGGGTTAGGTAGAAAGCTGAAAAGTAGGACCTCAAGGGTAGTAATCTCTGGATTGCTCCAGTGAGAGTAAGAATAGGATGATTTGGCAGATGAATGGCTGCCTGAGGAATTGGTTCAGGGGGCAGTGTTTCAGATGTCTGGATCATTGGGAACTCATCTGTGGAAGGTACCTGTACAAAAAGGACTAGTTACACCTGAATTTAAGGGGCACCAATATCCTTGTGGGCAGGTTTGCAAGAACTGTTGAGAAAAGTTTAAACCAAGGGTTCCCAACCGTTTTTCATGCCATGGACCCCTACCATTAATCACGGAGTCCATGGACCACAGGTTGGAAACCCCTGTTTTGAACTAGTTGGTAGAGGAATGGGAGCGGAGTGATAGGGCTGAGGATGGGTCAGGTGTTATACGGGTATCTACAGTGTGTGGTGTAACTGTGGAGAAGGACAGGCAGATGATAGAATAAAATTGCCAGGTACGACACTACGGGAATCACTGTTCTTCTTTCAGCCACAACTCAGTGATCCCCACAACATCATGCCTGCCAATTTCTAACCGCGTTGTAGGATCATCTACCTCATTCCGTGTACTGTGTGCATTCAAATATATCACCTTTAGTCCTGTTTTCATCAGCCTTTTCAATTTTGCCACTATGTTACTCTTTAAATTCATTGCACTCACTGAAATTTTATTCTATCATCTGCCTTTCCTTCTTCACAGTTTCACCACACACTGCAACTATTTCCAAGTGGGGAGAAAATTCAAAAATCAGAAGTGCAAAGGGACTTGGAAGTTCTTGTGCAGGGTTCCCTACAAGTTAACTTGCAGGTTGAGATGGTGGTAAGGAAGGCAAATGCAACTTTTAACATTCAATATGAGAAGACTGGAGTGCAGGAGCAAGGATGAACTGCTGAGGCTTACTAGTGTATTTTTTAGACTGCAAATAAGTACTGTGAGCAGTTTTGGGCCCCTTATCTAAAAAAAAGTTGTGATGGCACTGGAGAGGGTCCAGAGTACCTTCACAAGAATTATTCCAGGAATAAAATGGTTAATGTATAAGAAGCATTTGATGGGCCTGGCCTATACTCACTGGAATTTAGAAGAATGAGAAGGGATCTCATTTAAACCTGTTGAATATTGAAAGGCCAAGATAAAGTGGATGTGGAGAGGATGTTTCCTGTAGCAGAGTAGTTTGGGACCAGGGAGCACAGCCTCAGAATAGAGGAATGTCCATTTAGAACAGAGCTGAGGAGGAACTTCTTTAGCCAGAGGGTGGTGAATCCATGAAATTTATTGCCATGGACAGCTGTAGAGTCCAAATCATTGAGTATTCTTAAAGCAGAAATTTATAGGTTCTTGATCATTCAGGGCATCAAAGGTAATGGGGAGCAGGCAGATGAATGTGTTTGAGAGGGTAATAAATCAGCAAAGATGGAATGGCAGAGCAGAGTTGTTGGGCCTAATGGCCTAACTCTGCTCCTACGTCTTATGTTCTTCTGGTCTAACAATGACAAAGGAAACGATAGAGCCAACAGTAGGCAAATGAAGGAGGTATTGTTCGAAGTGGAGAATGATGTGGGTATACAAGTGGATTAGTGCACATTGCTACCTCTGATCCATTGATCCTCCCTTTAAAGATGTGTTTGTGCTGGAGAGAGTACAGAGAAGATTCTCCAAGATGTTTCCTAGTTAGGAGGACTTTAGTTATGCTAAGAGACTGCATAAGATGGGCTCGTTTCTCATGAGTGAAGTAGACTGAACGACAACCTGACCGAGATGCGTAAAATTATGAGAGAAATAAATTGACAGGGTTGATTTTCAGAGTCTTTTTCCCATTGTAGGGGTATCAGAAACAAAGGGGATGGGCTTAATGTGAGAGGAAAGAGTTTTAATGGGGGGTTGATGGGAAAATTCTTTTATGCAGAGTGTTTGATATCACGGACACTCTGTCAGAGGATGTGGTGTAATCAGATACTGTCACAACGTTCGAGAGACATTTAGACAAGCACTTAAATAGGTAAGGCAGAAAATACTACAACCCTAATGTTGGGCAAATGAGAATGTTGTAGACAGACAAAAGGCCAGCATTAGTATGATAAACCAACAGGCCTATTTCTGTGCTTTACAACTCTATGACTAGTATACCCCTTCCTCTTAATTCCCCAAACTTTTCACGAAGCAGTCGTGGAAACAGCCATACAAGAATTGCCTACTTTTCTCTGGTCTACAAAAGCAACTTTTCCGTCACTAATCACAAACATTTTTCAGATGATCAGGTTGAACCCTCAGTTGCCCAAAGAGTTGAAACTTAGCACCGAACATCATGTAAAAAAAATTAAGCGTATTATTGTGCAACTAAAAATGTCTACATTCCTAAAGTACATACAGAATGCGACCCTTGTTGCTTCTGCAGAGATAGAAGTAAGCAGAATTTCTATTCTGGGGATATTCCTTTAACTGCTGCTCTGTGTTTTGGTGCCTTGTCATAGATTTTCCCATAGACTGGACTGCCAACACAGATGCCTTGTGCAGGAAGGCACAGAGTCGACTGTACTTCCTTAGAAGGTTGGCGTCATTCAATGTCTGTAGTGAGATGCTGAAGATGTTCTATAGGTCAGTTGTGGAGAGCGCCCTCTTCTTTGTGGTGGCGTGTTGGGGAGGCAGCATTAAGAAGAGGGACGCCTCACGTCTTAATAAGCTGGTAAGGAAGGCGGGCTCTGTCGTGGGCAAAGTACTGGAGAGTATAACATCGGTAGCTGAGCGAAGGGCGCTGAGTAGGCTATGGTCAATTATGGAAAACCCTGAACATCCTCTACATAGCACCATCCAGAGACAGAGAAGCAGTTTCAGCGACAGGTTGCTATCGATGCAATGCTCCTCAGACAGGATGAAGAGGTCAATACTCCCCAATGCCATTAGGCTTTACAATTCAACTGCCAGGAGTAAGATATGTTAAAGTGCCGGGGTTGATTGTATTTAATGTATTTAAGTAAACTACTTAAGAACTTTTTAAAAGCTATTATTAATGCTTTTTGAGAGAGTGATTTAGATGCATATCATATTTTTACTGAGTTAAGCATTGTATGTAATTAGTTTTGCTACAACAAGTGTATGGGACATTGGAAAAAATGTTGAATTTCCCCATGGGGATGAATAAAGTATCTATCTATCTATCTATCTACCTGCAGCCACGCAGGACATGACTCAGCATCAAGACACCATGTCAGAGAGTGGTGGTGATAAGACAGAAGTGAGAAGTTTCAATTACTGACTTTCTTCCCACATCATCTCACTAGGTTAGACAACTCTAGATGGGATTGTTTGCATGAAGAAGGGTGTGAAAAAAAAAGTTAATGTGGATAAGAACAAGTGACTAATTGTTGGTGGGTGCAAGATTATTTGAAAAAATGTTCCAAGTGATCTTTGGTGCACAAAACAAGAACGCAGGATATTCTTTAAATGGTGAGGAATTGGGTAGTTTTGATTCAGAAAAGGATCTAAGTGGTCTTGTCAAGTTACAGAAAGCCAACATGTTAGTTCAACAAGGAATTAGGAGGCAACTGCTATGTTGGTCTTTTTACGAGAGGCTTTGTAAAGATGTCTTACTGAAATTATATTACAGTACACACCTACAGTATTACCTATAGTTTTAGACTTCTTACTTCAGAAAGGATATACCTGACACTGAGGTAATGCAGCGACGATTCACTAGATGGTCTAGGGGTATGGCTGATTTGCCAAATATGGAGAGAGTCTGTGGACGAGGCGTTTGTTGTTTCAAATTTAGAAGACTGAGAGGACATTTTGCAGAATGAGGAGCATATGGAACCAGATTAAGGAGGTAGGTGTGGGGTTGGGAGAAGGACACAGATGAGCAGTAGGTGGAAGCAGACAAGGGAACGGGCAAGGCGAACCAGGTGTGCTTGGAGTGTTTTCCTGGACTCAGCAGGCTGGAAGCTCTGTGAGGGGTGTGGAACCCCAGGTCACTGTCTCTGAATGTAACGCAGTTTAGGAGTGAGGCTAGCGGAAACTCCTTCGCTTTGAACTTAGTGATTATTTCAAATCGTTTTTCCCTGAGGTCCATGGTTAGTCATAGAATTCATACAAAGCAGAGACTGATAGATTTCGCCATATTAAGGGAATCGAGGAACACAAGGACTATGCAGAAAAATTGCACCGAGGTAGAAGAGGAGACATGTTCTTGATGATAGGCAGACCAGGCCTGATGGGCAGAATGGCCAGCACCTGTTCCTCTATATTATGTTTATGTTTTCATCATCAGTCTTCATGGGATTACTAGTTGCACAGTGAACCTCTTTCACTTATTTATGTGAAATCTGAAAAGTAAATGACCAGATGTTACAAACACAAGAGATTCTGTAGACGCTGGAAATCCAAAGTAACCCACACAAAATACCGAAGGGACTCAGTAGGTCAGGCAGCATCTATGGAAATGAGGAAGCAGTCGATGTTCCAACCTGAGACCCCTCATCGGTACTGGAAAGGAAAGGAAAGGAAAGGAAGCCAGAATAAGAAGATGGGGAGGTGAAGGATAAGATTAGAAGGTGATAGGTGAAGCCAGGTGAATATGGTGTGGGACAGGGGATGCAGTAAGAAGCTGAGAGGGGATAGGTGAAAAATGTAAAGGGTGGAGGAGGAATCTAATAGGAAGGGAGAGTGGATCATGGGAGAAAGGGAAGGAGGAGGGGCATCGGTGGGAGGTGATAGGCAGGTGAGGAGAAGGGAAGAGGTAAGGGGGGACCATCGAAGAAAGGGAAAGGGGGAAGGGAAGAAGTCAATTGGATTGGAGGCTACCCAGATGGAATATGAGATGTTGCTCCTCCACCCTGAGTGTGGCCTCCTCATGACAGTATAGGAGGCGATGGATCAACATGTCAGAATAGGAATGGGTATTGGAATTGAAATAGTTGGCCACCAGGAAATCCTACTTTTTGCAGATGGGACAAAGGTGCTCAACAAAACTTTTTGCAGATGGGACAAAGGTGCTCTACATCGGGTTTCACCAGTGTAGAGGAGGTAGCATTGGAAATACTGGATACAGTAGCAGGTGAGGTGTTGCCTCATATGGAAGGACTGTTTGAAGTGTTACATCTGCCTGTTCACCTCCCCCCTCACCTCCATTCAGAGCCCTGTGCAGTCATGGTCAAGGAGATGTTGTTTGAATCAGAATGGAGAAAAATGTGATCTAAGTGCCTTTGGCCATGGAATGATTGTTGGTGCCAGACAGGGTGGTTTGAATATCTCAGAAACTGCTGATCTCCTGGGATTTTCATGCACAACAGTCTCTAGAGTTTTCAGAGAATGGTGCAAAAAAAAACAAAAACAAAATCCAAAGAGTGATAGTTCTGTACCAAAATCACCTTGTTCGTGAGAAAGTTCAGAGGTGAATGTCCAGCCTGGCTCAAGCTGACTGGAGGGTGACAGTAACTCAAATCAACACATGTTAGAATGGTGGTATGCAGAAGAGCATCTCTGAATGCATAACACCATAGAACACTACAGCACAGTACAGGCCCTTCAGCCCTCCATGTTGTGCTGACCCATATAATCCTTAAAAAAAAGTACTAAACCCACACTACCCCATAACCCTCCATTTTTCTTTCATCCATGTGCCTGTCCAAGAGGCTCTTAAATACCCCTAATGTTTTAACCTCCACCACCATCTGTGGCAAGTCATTCCAGGCACTCACAACCCTCTGTGTAAAAAACTTACCCCGATGTCTCCCCTAAACTTCCCTCCTTTAATTTTGTACATATGCCCTCTGGTGTTTGCTATTGGTGCCCTGGGAAACAGGTACTGACTATCCACCTTATCTATGCCTCTCATAATCTTGTAGACCTGTATCAAGACCCCTCTCATTCTTCTACGCTCCAAAGAGAAAAGTCCCAGCTCTGCTGACCTTGCTTCATATGATTTGTTCTCCAATCCATGCAACATCCTGGTAAATCTCCTCTGCATCCTCTCCATAGCTTCCACATCCTTCCTATAATGAGGTGACCAGAATTGAACACAATACTCAGTCTCACCAGAGATTTGTAGAGTTGCAACATGACCTCTCTACTCTTGAACTCAATCCCCCTGTTAATGAAGCCAAGCATCCCATAGGCCTTCTTAACTACCCTATCAACCTGTGCAGTGACCTTGAGGGATGTATAGATTTGAACCCCAAGGTCCCTTTGTTCATCCACACTCTTAAGTAACTGACCATTAATCCTGTACTCAGTCTTCTGGTTTGTCCTTCCAAAATGCATCACCTCACACTTGTCCAGATTGAACTCCATCTGCCATTTTTCTTCCCAACTCTGCAGCCTGTCTATATCCTCTTGTCTTGTAACCTTCGACCACCTACAGTTCCATCCACAACTCCTCCAATCTTCATGTCATCTGCAAACTTACTCACCCATCCTTCCACCTCTACATCCAGGTCATTTATAAAAATCACAAATAGCAGGGGTCCCAGGACAGATCCCTGCGGCACTCCACTAGTCACCGACCTCCAGGCAGAATACTTCCCTTCTACAACTACCCTCTGCTTTCTCCCTTTAAGCCAATTTTTTATCCAAACAGCCAAGGTTCCACTTATCCCATGCCTCATGACTTTCTGGATGAGTCTCTCGTAAGGGACCTTGTCAAACACATTGAACCTTGAACTTTGAAGTGGATAGACAGCAGCAGAAGACCGCATACGTACACTTAGTGGCCACTTTATTAAGTACAGGAGGTAACTAATAAAGTGCCACCAAGTGTACATCTGTTGTTATTGAGTAATGGAGAGACACAGCTAGGAAACGGGTCCTTCAACCCACCATGTCTGCACTGACAACTAAGAACCTATTTTTACCCCAATTTTACCCAAACCCTTTTTGTTCTCTTCACATTCCCACCAACACCAAACGCCTGAAATGTTACCACATGCATACACAATCCGATCAATTTACAGTGGTCAAATAATTGGCCAAATTGCTTCCATCTGCTGCATGCCCAGAAAAGACTTTTATTATCTGAGGAGCTGCAACTGGAATTGACTACCCCGTAATAATCAGAATCGAGTCCTACTTCCGATCTTGTGATCATGGTAAGAAATCTCCATTAGTAGATGAGGACTAGTTAGTTAGAAAGCATTTCAAAAGGATAAGCACAAAAGGCTGTCGTATCATAGTTTTGTAAAACCAGTGGGAAGCTGCTTAAAGTCAAAACTAATTAAGTTTAAAATTATTATTGGCATGCAAGTTGTAGTCAAAGGACCCACTTAAGTTAAAAGTTTGAAGATCATGTACAGTAGATGAGACTTGTTCTGATCAACATATGATCACCAAATGCACCAAACGCAATCTTTGATTAATCTTAGGAAGGTGTAAACGGATCAGAAAAGTCAGATCCAGTTTCCCATCTCTTAATACTTACACCCATTCTCAAAAAATATTAAAAAGTTTTGATGTTTAAAGTATCAAATGTGGGAAAATATCATTGGGATTCTTTCCAATTTACAAAAGCCATAGGTGACACAAAGTATTTGTTGCTTTCCTTTGTGCTTATATCAAAGGTTGGTCCCCAGAAGCACAGTAGCTCATTTTTGCCACTTACAACTCATTCCATTGGAGGCCATTTCAATATTTGAGTCATTCTCTGAGGCTGTTATTGGATGAGGGTAACGTGGAGAACGTGGGCCAGATTTTGTTGGTCCCAAACAGGCCTCACAGCTCCTGACTTGGTTATCAGCACATCAGCACTGATTCAGTCATACCGCAGCATGCAATGGCCAAAGAGTGGCCACTATACACAGGAGGCTCAGCCATGGACCGTCCAGTTGGCATTCTGGCAGCTTGTGAACTCCAGAGACTTTATCACCATTTCCTAATTTCTTTAATGATTGAAAACAGTTGGAAACTATTGGGAAAACTTCATACATTACACATGATTTAAAACATATATGAAATAAAGAAGAATTTTAAAAATGTTAACGCTGAATTCAGACTCAGAGGCAACAAAAAGCGTGCTTATCTCATATGACCTCAAGGGTATTTTCACTTTTTGCCCTCAGTATGTATGCACAGAACTGCCACTAACACTGCAGTTGGCTAGGATGTTTTCTGAACCCACTGGCTATTTTTGGTTTTGCTGATGTTGAGTGAGTTTGTTCTTGTAACAGACTCTCACTCAATATCAAAGGTCAAAGTACATTTATTATGAAAATACATATATTTCACCATGCAGAACCCTGAAATTGGACAATGGTAATGAATACTCAATAAATCCATGATAGAATTGTCACGGTGTGCACTGACGGACGACAGAACCCAGGTGCGCAAGAACGATACACTCCTATGTAGAGACAGAAACAAGAGTTTGTTCATAGGAATTCCAACAACACGTTGATGGCATGACTAAGTGACACCATGAAATGAATCATTCATGAAATGCAAGGGCCCTGTGATAGGCACTAGTTGTGAGTCCGCTTTAAATAATCACAGTATAGAGAAAACCCGTGCCAGTTAAAATAAACAACAGGATTAATCAGAAAGCATAAGGACTTAATGACTCTAGCTAAGACACAACCAACAAATACAGGTCACAGGACTGCAGGGCTCATGACAAGAATAATAACCATAATAGAATCAGTGAAAAACTGTACCGACTTGGGCATTCAACTAGAGTGCAGAAGACAACAAACTGTGCAACTACAGAAAGAAAAATACAATTATAAATACATAAGCAATAAGTATTGAGAACATGAGATGAAGAGTCCTTGAAAGTGAATGCATAATTTGTGGGAACATTTCAATGATGGGGCAAGTGAAATTGAGTGAAGTTTGTCCCCTTTGGTTCGAGCTTGATGGGTGAGGGGTGATAACTGTTCATGATAATGGACAACTGTTCAGAGAGAGTCAGTAACTCTAAATTCCTTGGCATAATCATTTTAGGCAATCTGTCCTAGGACAAAGTAGGTACAGCGTTCCTTTACTTTTTTAGAAGTTTGTGCAGATTTGGCATGTCATATAAAAATTCGATGAACTCTATAAATGCACAGTGAAGTGTATCCTGACTATTTGCATCTTGCCTGGTATGGAAACACCAACACCCATGATCATAAAAGCCTACAAAGTGTAACGAATACAGCTCAGTCCATGACAGGAAAAGCCCTCCCCACCATAGAGCACATCTGCAAGGAGCAAGGCCACAAGACAACATTATCCGTTATCAAGGATCCCCACTATCCAAACCATGCTCTCTTCTCACTGCTGCAGTCACAAACCAACAGGCTCAGGAACAACTATTACCCTTCATTCAGTGTGGATTACTTCTCCCGCCTCAACACTGAACTGATTCTAAACTGACAGACTCACTTTCAAGGATTCTACAGCTCATGTACTTGATTTTATTTATTCATTTATCTACTTATTTACTTGTTTATTTATTACAGTTGGATTTTTTTTTCTCAGCTCAAGCTGGTAAAACCTGAGGTGCGGGCATAGCCAAGCACACACATTTCTCAATTGTTAGGAACTTTCAGACTATTCTAGGAGTGTTTAGCATTGTGGCTTTCTGGAGAGTTACATAAATATTGCTGAGTAGCCCTAATTGTTTAACACTATTGTGTAGTGACTTTGGGATGATACCAATCACAGGTACTACTATTGGGATGAAGTATTCATGTTCCATAGTCTTTCAATTTCCTCTTTGAATTCAGCATAGTTCTGGTGTTTTTCACTTATTGATCCCCATAAGTAATGTGTGTTTGGTTGAATATTTCTATTAAGTTGTTCTTGCTTGTTTATCCTATATTATTATACCCAGAAGGTTATTATGGATTGACCTATCAGAAATAACGGATCGGTCATAATATAATTTGTAGCACTTAGACTTGTAATTGTAAGAAGATATGATTTATTTTATGAGTTTGTACCTTAAAACAAGATTTTAATGAATGATGTTTTCCACGTGATTGTGCTCACGTTAACTCAGATTGAGTTAAATTGTTACAGGATCCTATAATCTGTTGGATTATTTCTGTTTTCTCTTGGCATTTTCTGCATTTATCACCTTGAATTTGTTGGTCTTTTATCATGTATTCTTAGTAATTTTTGTGTTAACCACCTGGTCCTGTATTGCCACAGGGAACCCTTCTGTTTCTGGGAAGAGATCTCCAGCTCTGAGCCAGGCATTGTAAGCTTTCTTGTCAACATCTAGGCTGCTCAGATCACAGGAATGTTTTCATGGAAGGTTATGCTCTTCTGTTGGTTAACTTTTTCTTCTATAGTGATAATTTCTTCATTTTTCTGGTTTGTGCTTTCACTTAAGTTTAGTAGTGGTGTGTACTTCTTATCAGAATTACGAACATTCACGAGGAGTGATGAATCCTGTTTTTATTGATAAAAATATACTTTATCTTTAGGTTTCATCTGACTGTTGTGTAATTTTTTTAAATGTCTGTGTCTGTTATTCTTCTTCCTCCTTCTGTCCTAGCTAGTGTTAATCTAAGCATATTCGAGTACACGTAGTGTTTTCTAAACTTTGTCATTTCAATGAATAAACTCATCTCGGGCTTCCAGCCGGGTCCTTACCAAGGGGCTAACTTTCACTCTTGCCCCCAGAGCTATACCTTATCGTGACTACATTGGCGGAGTAGAGCAAGCAATCTGAAAATTAGCACCGGATATTATTGAGGAGGTAATGCTGGAGGTCTGCATGGCCTTCAGTTGTACCCAGCTGGAAGCCTGCGAGGAGTTTAACCATCATATGTCAGGAAAGCACTAGATCCTTGTTGTCTCAGTTCTTATTTTTCTTTGTAAATTTTCCAGATTTGTTTTGGAACAAGATTTATGCCAAAAGAATATGTTAGTATGGGTACAGCAAAAGGGTTTATTGCCTTTGTCATAATTTTATTAATGACAGTCTTTTTGGCAGATTTTCTTAAACCTTGAAATAAACTCTATCAAAAGTTTTCCCTTTATCGCAATATCATCAATTTTTTTGTTGATATCCCAGACACTTATATGTTTCATATTCATCCATTGGTTGTATTGTAGCCTGCTGCTGTTTTGTATTCTACTCGCTCTATTGCACCTTCCTTTATGTTTAATGTTTTGCGCTTATCTAATCCAAAGTTCATGTTCATGTCTTTAGAAAATACTTCTACTTCTTGAATTAATTGCTTTAGCTTTACTGATGAAGGAGCTTATAATTTCAAATCATCCATGTATTGAAGGTGTGTCAAGGTATAATTCATTTGGTTGTTTCTGGTTTGATACCTAATTTTCATTTGATTCAATAAATTAGAGAGCATATTTAAAGCTTGATAAATCTAATGTGGGCTTAGAGAGTCACACTTGAAAATGCCTCGGTTTATTTTGATAACGGCGGTTGTTGTTATCAGTTGTTAATAGGTAGGGTGATATGCCAGTGTTTCATCAGATGTTGGAAGGAATTTCACAAGTATTGGGTGTAGTTTATATATATTAACCATGAGTGTGGGACAGAGTCAAATGCTTTCTGGTATTCAATATAACAACATGAAAGATTTTTGCTTTGCTGCTTGGCTTGATTTAGAATTACAGAATCTATTATCAGTTGTTCTTTACATCCTTTCTGTTCTTCTGTAAGTATATTGTGGTTATCTAGGTGAGTGGTGATTAGTTGTGAGATGCATGATGGTACAATTTTAAATATAGTTTGTAAACAAGTAATATAATGATATTTTGATGGATCATATAGATAGATAGATAGATAGATAGATAGATAGATAGATAGATAGATAGATAGATAGATAGATAGATAGATAGATAGATAGATAGATACTTTATTCATCCCCATGGGGAAATTCAACTTTTTTCCAATGTCCCATACACTTGTTGTAGCAAAACTAATTACATACAATACTTAACTCAGTAAAAAATATGATATGCATCTAAATCACTATCTCAAAAAGCATTAATAATAGCTTTTTAAAAGTTCTTAAGTCCTGGCGGTAGAATTGTAAAGCCTAATGGCATTGGGGAGTATTGACCTCTTCATCCTGTCTGAGGAGCATTGCATCGATAGTAACCTGTCGCTGAAACTGCTTCTCTGTCTCTGGATGGTGCTATGTAGAGGATGTTCAGAGTTATCCATAACTGACCGTAGCCTACTCAGCGCCCTTCGCTCAGCTACCGATGTTAAACTCTCCAGTACTTTGCCCACGACAGAGCCCGCCTTCCTTACCAGCTTATTAAGACATGAGGCGTCCCTCTTCTTAATGCTTCCTCCCCAACACGCCACCACAAAGAAGAGGGCGCTCTACACAACTGACCTATAGAACATCTTCAGCATCTCACTACAGACATTGAATGACGCCAATTGAATGATTTCTCCTTTAGGTAAGAGGTATGTTTTACCTTCTGTCAAAAATTTGGCAACTTTTTCAGGATTTTTAAGCAAATTGGTGATATGTATTAATATATATGAAGGCAAATAAATGTTCACATACCAATAATTATGAATATTATCACTGCCAGTACTTTTCCAGTTGTGAGTATTTTTATAACTATTTTACTATAACCATTGTAACTTCAGATGTTTGCATTGCATGTCTTCATTTGTTTGACTGTGTTCTTTTTCCTCCCTAATTCAGCTTGTTTCTTGATTGTGCGTTACCAAGTCTGGCCAGATATTTGACCAAAAATTCATTATCTCTGTGTTTGTTGGTAATTTTGTGCTAGGATTGGTGATATTTTGGCACATAGATTTTAGTTTCAATGTCCTGTATAATTTTTTTTCATTGTTTCTGAACTGATAATTCTGTTTTCTATGTCTGGTGCATTTCATGTTTAGTCTGGCTTTGTATGCACAAAACCTTTTTTTTTAGTGTATCTGCAAATTCTACAATACTTTTGTTAGGTTGATTGTATCTCGTAAGGACCTTATATTTCCTTAGAATTTCCTTAGCTTTTCTCTCGATTTTCTTGCTCACTTTATTCATTTTATAGTCCATTTCCGCTCTTAAGGTTTCAATTTTGTTTTTTAATCTCTTCTACCATTTTGGTGTTCTCACTTCATTACTCAGTTTTGTGTTTCTGTTACTGTGTGCCTCTATTTTGGAGACACTGCACTGCACTGCTGTTAATCCTGCACAGTATGTTATTGTGTGTAGTTCTTCAAATGTTACAAGTTTTCCTAAATATTGTGGTAATGTAATATTGTTGAGTGTATTAGCAGGTTTTGAAAATTTGGATGATGTATTTTGTTTTGGTATGTAGTGTCTTCTTGCTAGGTCAATGCCCATATATTCTGTTAGTGTGGTGTTAAGTATTAGGGCAATGTAGTCTGTAAGCTCAACTTCATCAGCAGCATTCTGCAGAAGCTCTATCTCTGTGTTGTTGTTGTTACTGTCACGTTGCAGAGCAGTTGAAGTAATCTTATTTTCATCAGCACTTTGGTGGGCTCTACCTTCATTATTTTCTTGCAGAGCATTGTTATGGTCTTTAGGTTGGTTTCTTTCTAGCTCTTGTGCAACTTCGTGTTTTATTTGGTTTAACATGTCTATTGGGATTACATTTTTCACTATCACTCTACGCTGATCTGCTATTCGTTGTTCACTTACTTACATGGAGGGATATTATGTTATAAACTGTAGATGAACTGTAGTCCATTCTGGCCTTCCACCAGCCATCTGTGCCATGAGTATCTTGACAAGACAACCCCCCAACCACACTCAATACCAGGGCCACTTATATTCCCAGTTCCAATATGACCTGTATGCTGTCATGTCAGGTCTCAACTCTGTTATTCGATAATATATATGCATTATGAATATGTTTACTTCTAATGACCATTTCATGCATACCTTTCTTCTCTTAACTGCTTGACTGGTCTCAGTTGTAAGTGGACTGCTCCCGAGAAACACCAGCAACAGTCACAGTCTAAGGTCTTTATGGGCTACTTTGAATTCTGGCTGTATCTTTTTAGTTCCAGGCATGCCCTGCCGTTCCCCAAGCAGCTGCCATGTCACTCTGTTCCATAGATATCTCTCCGTTTCAAAGGTACATTTAATGTCAGAGAAATATATAGAATATACATCCTGAAATGCTTTTCTTTCTAAAGTGAAAGGGTATTGTTTTTATACCTACAGCCAGGTTTGGATTCAGCTGCCCCAGCATTGAAATAAGACGCTGACCAGAGCACCGCCCAGTCTGGGTGCAGATATGCCTGAATTTGTTTCTGTTTTGGTCCGCAGGTGGTATTTTATTTTCCACCTGCCCTGAATATCTGCAGAGCATTTCCCAATCCTCCAGCTGGGGACTTGCCTCACAGGCCATTATTATTATAATATCTGTTTTCTGTATCTGCACAGTGTGTCTTCTTTTGCAATTGATTGTTTGTCCATCTTTGTTTGTGTGTAGTTTTTCATTGCTCTGATTGTGTTTCTCTGTGCCTACTGTGAATGCCCAAAAGAAAACAAATTTCTGGTTAGTCTGTGGTGACACATACAGTACATACTTTGATAATAAATTTACTTTAAACTTATCTCTGTCCTCATTGTCCATTTGAATTTTCAGAAAGCATTCAATTAAATATCTCTTCATAGGTTAAACAAGAAAATAAAACCTTATAGAATTAGGGGAAAGCTGCTACAATGGGTCAAGAACTGGGCGCATACTTATGAGCAACAAGCCTGGAGACAAGGGCCAAGGGGATCAGTGGTAGGGTCATAGATATTTACCAGCTATTGGTGAAGTTAGTGTCAGAATAACACACATATTTACTAATAGTATGAAGACTAAAACCAATACTAAATCTAATCATTTGAAAGAAGTTTGTATCTTGAGGGATTTCAGGTGACCTGTATTCAAATAATGTATTAAGCATAAGGGTAATGATGGTACATGCAGTTATATCTTAGAAGGAGTACAATTGATGCATCTGGTGAAAGCAATGGAGCTTGGATATAATGAATAGTAATTCTATACAGTCAATGACATACAAAGAATGCTTATTTGTTATGTGACCTTATCACAGAAAGGAATTGCCACAGTTTGATTGAAGTGAAATTGGCTTGTAGTGAAAGTACGACAGTGACAGGTATATAATGCATCCCAGACCTGAAATTCATTTCCATTGAAAATTAATGGAACCTAAACTCTGAAACAGAGTGCAATGCGTAGCCAGAAATTACAACTCTGAGCAAACTACCACGGATATGTTGCTACACCATAATATTTTCATGGAAAATATTATAACGAGGCTAGGCAGTTGATTTAGCAGATGTTTAGCAGAAAATTCCTGTTTCCTTTCACTTGCACAATCATGACTTTTGTTTTTCTCTGCCCCTGCCTTGAACTCATATCTGTCTCTGATATTTCTCCTACTTACTCTGAGAGTTGTGCTTCCTGGTCATTTTAGTCTGAGTTGGAGTATTCCTCCATCTCATGCAGGACAATTCCCCATTTCTACTTTTCAGTAGTATGCACCTCCCACTGTTGGTCATGGACACATAGTATTTTCATTCCATCCACATCTATTTTATAACCCCTGTACAGCAAGCCCTAGTGGTCTGCAGAAATAAAATCAGGTAACTGACAGCTGAAGTTAGCCACGTGCCATTCCACCTGCTGATCAGGACCAGTATTCTACCAAAGAACCCATGAGGTAAGCAAAACTCAATGAATACATCTAAAACTGTGATGTCCAGAGTGAATTTCCTTTACACTGTCCAGAAAGAAATCTTGCAATGCTTTCATGAACATCTATTAATCCCATCTAGTATGGCAATCATTTCTAATCTGTTATGTTTGATGAAAAAGTTTGACATGCATTTAAACCTCTAAGTCTTAGCACAGTAGGTCTTTCATCTGGTGTAATTCAGAAATAATGGTTTTGTTTATTACACCACATAGAAAATAAATCATCCTAATGTTATAATATCCTATTTTATTTAAGAAAACTGTAACCATTAATCATAGTTATGGATGCATAAACATCAGAGCCTGAACACACTTTAAATTCCATGGTGGCACTGTAAGTGTAATGAAATGCAAAGTTTAGCAGGGAATTTGAATTTGTATTAATTCACAGAACTGTTGTATTTTTGAGATAATTACTTTCTATCAAGATATAGGTGATACTTTCAGAGACAAATCACGTGGCAGGGTTACTGCAAGTGTTTGGAAATATGAAATGAATTCATCATGCATATTTCAGTGCATATGATACTTTGTACATAATGCATTGGAGATAATTAATGTATTTTCTGCTAAGAAATCAATAGAAAGAACAAACAAGAGAAGTTTGCTTAATCAGTGGGACATAATGAAGCTAACAGGGGTTATTTTTACAACTAAATTAATTGTTTGATGTCACAATGCCACTAAGTATGAAGATTGTCTTTGTTTTTCAATACAAATCAATCATTAGTATTCTTTTCCCCTCTCATGCAGATCCTGTGTCATTTCTCAGTCTATAGTAATACTTGGACTTCAGAAATTATATCAATTAACAGCTGTAGTAATTCTGTTGGAGCCACAAACTGATTTTTATCGCTTAGTAATTAATTGATTTCCAATTTAAGATTACTGAAAGCAAAAATTGCATTCAGTTTATGTCTCATAAGAGTTGAGATTAAACTACTTAAGAAAAGATCAGAAGGCTATGCTAAATACTTAGATGCTAATTCTTCCATAATGGAAATTATTGGGCTAACATTCAGCTTCATTGACATGAAAGACCCATCATAAACGGAACAGCCTTGGAAAGAGCTATCAAGTACTTTATACAACAGGCAGATATTCTTCAGCGGATTTCAAGCCCTACCAAATTTATCCCTGTTTTTATGATCTCATAAAACAATGCTGTATTATGTAAGGCAGTAAAAATGTGGCAGCCAATGTGTTTACAGAATGGTCTACATAAAATTCAAAGTAAATTCATTATTAAAGTATATATATATATATGTCACCATATACAACCCTAAGGTTGGACAATGGCAATGAATAGTCAAGAAATCCATAATAGAATAATAACCGTAATAGAATCAATGAAGGGCCCATATCAACATGGGCATTCAACCAGTGTGCAAAAGACAACAAACTGTGTAAATACAAAAAGAAAGAAATAATAATCAATGAGAACAAGAGATGAAGAGTCCTTGAAAGTGATTCCATAGGTTGTAGGAACATTTCAATTATGGGACATGTAAAATAAAATAATGAAATAATGATAATGGTAAAGGTGTAAACATTGAAGCATAGAAAACTGGAAGCAGACTAGGACAATGTTCAACCCTGGTTTGCTTTACAATACAATCCAAGTTCACCATCTAAATCAATGTCATATTTCTGCTCTGTCTCCATACTCCCTGGTGCACTTTGTATCTCAAAATCTATCTTCATCTTAAATATATTCAGTGACTTGACCTCCATAGTCAATTGTGGTAGAGAATTTTAGAAGTTCACCACCCACTGTATTAAGAAGTGCTTAAATCCTAGTCCTACATCTCTCCCCCTGCATCCCGAGATTGTAACTACAACCACCTACAAGAGAAACATCCTCCCCAGTTCAGAGAGAATTTTTGGACATTCCAGTAAGATTGCCTTCTCAACCCTAATGCATGCAGGCCTAATCAGTCCAGTCTCTCCTTACACAACAGTCTCATTATCTAGACAACAGTCTGGAAAACTTCTGTGGCATTTCCTTAGGTAAGATCACCAAAACTGAACACGATAATCCAAACATGGTCTCACCAAGGCCTTGTATGATTACACTGCAGCATCTCATCTCTAACTTGAGAGCTCCTGCAAAGAAGGCCTACATAACATTGCTTTCATGCTGCTTGCTGCATCGGCATGATCACTGAATTTGATGGGTGTTACAAAGATGACATTTCCCAATCCATCACAATTTAAGCAATCTCTTGCTTTTCTGTTCTTCCTACTAGTGTGTAATTTCAAGTCAAGTCACATTTATTGTCATTTCGACCATAACTGCTGGCACAGTACATAGTAAAAATGAGACAACATTTTTCAGGACCACGGTGTTACATGACACAGTACAAAAAACTAGACTGAACTGCGTAAAAAAACAACACAGAGAAAGCTACACTAGACTACAGACCTACACTGGACTGCATAAAGTGCACAGAAACAGTGCAGGCATTACAATAAATAATAAACAGGACAGGAGGACAAGGTGTCAGTCCAGGCTCTGGGTATTGAGGAGTCTGATAGCTTGGGGGAAGAAACTGTTACATAGTCTGGTTGTGAGAGCCCGAATGCTTTGGTGCCTTTTCCCAGATGGCAGGAGGGAGAAGAGATTGTATGAGGGGTGCATGGGGTCCTTCATAATGCTGTTTCCTTTGCGGATGCAGCATGTAGTGTAAATGTCCGTGATGGCGGGAAGAGAGACCTCGATGATCTTCTCAGCTGACCTCACTATCCGCTACAGGGTCTTGTGATCCGAAATGGTACAATTTCCAAACGAGGCAGTGATGCAGCTGCTCAGGATGCTCTCAATACAACCCCTGTAGAACGTGATGAGGATGGGGGGTGGGAGATGGACTTTCCTCAGCCTTCACAGAAAGTAGAGATGCTGCTGGGCTTTCTTTGCTATGGAGCTGGTGTTGAGGGACCAGGTGAGATTCTCCGCCAGGTGAACACCAAGAAATTTGGTGCTCTTAACAATCTCTACCGAGGAGCCGTCGACGTTCAGCAGGGAGTGGTCGCTCCGTGCCCTCCTGAAGTCAACAACCATCTCTTTTGTTTTGTTCACATTAAGAGACAGGTTGTTGGCTCTGCACCAGTCCGTTAGCCGCTGCACCTCCTCTCTGTAAGCTGACTCGTCGTTCTTGCTGATGAGACCCACCACGGTCGTGTGATGCACCATCAGTAACTCTCTGAGACGTGAGGCGAGATATCGGCTTTTATTGGCTGGAAGAAAGAACAAGCAGCAATTGACCACCACACTGCATCCTGGAGACTGAGGCCGGGGCGGAGTCTCCAATCGCCTTTATACAGGGGTCCGTGGGAGGAACCACAGTCAGTGGGAGGAGCCACAGGAGCAGTCAGCAGTGGGGGGGGGGGGGGGGGGCATGTCCAGACGGGTATATGTAGTTCACCACATTCACCACCCCCCCCCCCCTTTGTTTTAAAAGAGAGTCCCCATGGGGCGAAGTTTCTTACAAGTATATTTACAGGTTAAGTCTATCAGGCGGTCGAATCTGTCGCTGCGATCTACGCAGCACCGGCTGTGATTGCACAGGTGCCGGTGGTGATTGCACCGGAGACGGTGGTTTTGCTGGTTCCGGCCTAACTGGAGGTGTCAGCCCACTAGGCATCAGTGATCCCTCATGTGTGTGCGAGGCGCCTGGTATATGCACGTGCGAGACGCCCGGTATAGGAGTGTCATGAGGAGTCTGTGTAGGGCTCGGTGTGCACGGTGTCACCTCGGGTACAGGGTTCATAGTTACCGTGGAGTGTTCGGGGTAGTGGTCTGCTGCTCCTGCGGGCGCCAGGTCGCGGATGGAGACTGTGTCCTCCCGCCCATCAGGTAAGACCACGTAGGCATACTGGGGGTTCACATGTAGTAGGTGAACCCTCTCGACCAGCGGGGAGTATTTATTGCTCCTCGCATGTTTCCGGAGCAGCACTGGCCCTGGGGATGTCAGCCAAGCTGGTAGGGTGGTCCCAGTGGCAGACTTCCTGGGAAAAGAAAATAGGCGCTCATGAGGGGTGGCATTGGTGGATGTACATAACAGGGAGCGGATGGAGTGCAGTGCCTCGGGGAGGACCTCCTGCCATCGAGAGACCGGCAACCCTTTTGACTTAAGGGCTAAAACTGTGGCCTTCCACACTGTGGCATTCTCCCTCTCCACCTGTCCATTCCCCCGGGGATTATAGCTCGTGGTTCGTCTAGTAGCAATGCCCCTAGCCAGCAGGTACTGGCGCAGCTCGTCACTCATAAAGGAGGACCCTCTATCACTGTGGATATAGCAGGGATATCCGAACAGTGTGAAGAGCTGGTGCAGGGCTTTTATGACGGACGTGGCAGTGGTGTCGGTGCAGGGGATGGTAAAGGGGAACCGCAGGTACTCGTCGATAATGTTGAGAAAGTAGACATTGCGATCGGTGGAGGGAAGGGGGCCCTTAAAGTCAACACTCAGTCGCTCAAAGGGGCGGGTGGCCTTGATAAGTTGCGCCTTTTCAGGACGGTAGAAGTGCGGTTTGCACTCAGTGCAGACTTGGCAGTCCCTGGCCATCGTCCTGATGTCCTCAAAGGAGTAAGGCAGGTTCCAGGCTTTCACGAAATGGTAAAATCGGGTGACCCCCGGGTGGCAAAGATTTGCATGGAGGGCGTATAGCTGGTCGAGCTGCAGGCTGGCACACGCTCCCCGGGATAGGGCATCAGGGGGCTCATTGAGCCTTCCAGGCCAATACAGGATATCATAGTTGTAGGTGGAGAGTTCTATTCTCCACCGCAAAATTTTATCATTTTTGATTTTGCCCCGCTGTTGGTTGCTGAACATGAATGCAACTGAGCGCTGGTCGGTCAGCAAGGTGAACCTTTGCCGGCGAGATAGTGCCTCTAGTACCTAATAGCTTCCACTATGGCCTGGGCTTCTTTCTCCACAGCGGAGTGCCAAATTTCAGGGCCTTGAAGGGTACGAGAGAAGAATGCTACTGGCCTGCCTGCCTGATTGAGGGTAGCAGCCAGTGCGAAGTCGGAGGCGTCACTCTCTACTTGGAAGGGAATGGTCTCGTCCACCGCATGCATCGTTGCTTTGTCAATGTCCCCTTTAATGCGGCTGAAGGCCGCGCGGGCCTCGGCAGAGAGGGGAAATGTGGTAGACTTGACCAGGGGGCGGGCCTTGTCTGCGTAATGGGGGACCCATTGGGTGTAATAGGAAAAGAAGCCCAGGCACCGTCTGAGGGTTCTGAGGGTGGTGGGAAGAGGGAATTCTAACAGGGGGCGCATACGGTCGGAATCAGGGCCAAATATCCCGTTTTCCACGACATACCCAAAGGTAGCGAGTCGAGTGGTTCCAATCACACACTTGTCCCTGTTATAAGTAAGGTTCAGAGCTTCGGCCACTTGGAAAAATCATTGGAGGTTGGCGTTGTGATCCTGCCAGTCGTGACCACAGATGGTGATGTTATCTAGATAGGGAAATGTGGCCTTCAGTTGGCACTGATCCACCATCCGGACCATTTCCATCTGGAAGACAGAGACACCATTTGTGACACCGAATGGGACGCGCAGGAAGTGATAGAGCCTGCCGCCCGCCTCGAAGGCGGTGTAGGGGCGGTCCTCTGGGCGGATGGGGAGCTGGTGATAAGCAGATTTCAGATCTATTGTCGAGTACACCTTGTACTGAGCTATCTGGTTGACCATATCCGCGATGCGGGGTAGGGGGTACGCGTCAAGCTGCGTGAATCTATTGATGGTCTGGCTGTAGTCCACAACCATCCTATTTTTCTGCCCGGTCCGAACAACGACCACCTGGGCCCTCCAAGGACTTGTGCTTGGCTCAATGATCCCCTCCCTGAGCAGCCGCTGCACCTCCGACTGAATGAAGGCCCTGTCCCCGCGCTGTACCTCTTGCTCTTAGTTGCCACAGGTTTACAGTCGGGGGCCAGGTTGGTGAACAGCGGTGGGGGAGGGATCTTGAGGGTGGAGAGGCTGCAAGTGGTGTCAGTAGCGCAGCTGTCGGCATGGTGCTGGGTGGGATGTGTGGGTCGGTGTGTGTGTGTGGTCAGTAGCGGGGTATATGACGAAGTCCCACAAAACTGAGGATTCCTGACAGTGAGTGGTGGGAGGGGCCCGTCATATGCCATAGTCACACTTTCAAGGTGGCTCTGGAAGTCCAGCCCCAATAGCACAGGGGCACACAGTCGAGGCATGACCAGTAGCGCAAAGTTCCAATATTCTGTGCCCTGCACCACCAGTGTTGCTACACAACCCCCCCGGATGTCTGTGGAATGCGACCCAGAAGCCATGGTGACCCTCTGGCTTACCCGCTATGTCACGAGTCCGCAGCGTTGCACTGTGTCCGGGTCAATAAAACTCTCAGTGCTGCCCATGTCAAACAGGCAGCTAGTCCTGTGCCCCTCCACCAGGATGTCCATCATTGACCTTGCAAGCTGGTGTGGGGCGTTTTGGTCGAGGGTTACGGAGGCCAGAGTTGAACCACCGTCTTGGTGCCCGGTAAGCACCAGTGGGTCGGGGGCGGGGGCGAGATGGCGCCGACAAAGATGGCCACCCCCATGTCTCGCACGAGGCGGGCAGGCAAGATGGCGTCCCCCATGTCTCGCACGAGGCAGGCAGGCAAGATGGCAGCCCCCATGCCTCGCACGAGGCGGGCAGGCAAGATGGTGGTGACCAAGATGGCGGCCCCCATGCCTCACACGCAGCGCTGCCCGACCCCACTCGTGGTTCAGACTTACAGACCTTGGCGAAATGGCCCTTCTTCCCGCAGCTGGAGCAGGTCGCTTCTCGGGCGGGGCAGCGTTTTCGGGGGTGCTTTTCGAGTCCGCAGAAGTAACACTGCACAGACTTGCGACTGGCAGCAGCTGTGGTCAGTTTCGGGGAGTTCGTGGACTCGCGACTGGCAGCGCCATTGGTGAATACCGGCGGGGGGTCACATGGCTGGACAGCGTCAGCGTTGTGCAGAGCAGCCTCCAGCGTGTCGGCCGACTCAATCGCCGAGTGTAAGGTAAGATCGGCATTTTCCAGCAGCCACTGGCGCACGTACACTGACCTGATCCCTGTAACGAAGGCGTCTCTTACCAGCAGCTCCGAATGTTGTTCCGCCGTCAGTCCTCTGTAGTCGCAAGTTCACACGAGTGTCTGTAGGGCTCGGAGAAACTGCCCGCTCGACTCATCGGGTCGCTGCCGCCGCGTCACTAAGTGATGTCTTGCGTAGACGGTGTTCACCGGCCGCAGGTACTGTCTTCTGAGGGCGTCCAGTGCCCCTTGGTAGGTTGGTAGGTCTCTGATAAGGGAGAATACTTTCAGACTTACTCTGGAAAGGAGGATTTTGTACATTGTGGCAGGCTCAGTCACTGGAATCGCTTCCAAGTATGATTGGAAGCATGCAAGCCAGAGTTCAAAGGCAAGAGCTGCTTCTGGAGTTTGGGGGTCAATGTCTAATTTTTCCGGATGTAAAATGCTTTCCATGTTTTAAAACTTCCAGCCAATAAAATTGATGCACCATCAATAACTCTCTGAGACGTGAGGCGAGATAACGGCTTTTATTGGCTGGAAGAAAGAACAAGCAGCAATTGACCACCACACTGCATCCTGGAGACTGAGACCAGGGCGGTGTCCCCAATCGCCTTTATACCGGGGTCCGTGGGAGGAGCCACAGGAGCAGTCAGTGGGGGGGTGCGTGTCCAGACAGGTATATGTAGTTCACCACATCGTGTCATCAGCGAACTTGATGATGTGGTTCGAGCTGTGTGTTGCAGCACAGTCGTGGGTCAGCAGAGTGAACAGCAGTGGACTGAGCACACAGCCCTGGGGAGCCCCCGTGCTCAGTGTGATGATATTGGAGATGCTGCTCCCGATCCAGACTGACTGAGGTCTCCCAGTCAGGAAGTCTAGGATCCAGTTGCAGAGGGAGGTGTTCAGGCCCAGTAGGCTCAGCTTTCCAATCAGTTTCTGAGGGATGATTGTGTTGAATGCTGAACTGAAGTCTATGAACAGCATCTGAACGTATGTGTCTTTTTTGTCCAAGTGGGTTAGGGCCAGGTGGAGGGTGATGGCAATGGTATCATCTGTTGAAAGGTTGGGATGGTACGCAAACTGCAGGGGGTCCAGTGTAGGGGGCAGCAGGGTCTTGATGTGCCTCATGACGAGCCTCTCGAAACACTTCATGATGATAGATGTAAGTGCAACTGGATGGTAGTTATTGAGGCAGAACACTGAAGACTTCAGCACGGGGATGATGGTGGCGGCCTTGAAGCACGTTGGAATGGTGGCGCTGCTCAGGTAGATGTTGAAGATGTCAGTGAGAACATCTGCTAGCTGGTCTGCACATCCTCTGAGCTCTCTACCAGGGATGTTGTCTGGTCCAGCAGCCTTCCGTGGGTTGACCCCGCACAGGGTTCTTCTCACATCAGCCATGGTGAGACACAGCACCTGGTCATTTGTAGGAGGGGTGGACTTCTTCGCCGCCACGTTATTTTCCGCCTCAAACCAGGCATAGAAGTTATTCAGCGCATCTGGGAGGGAGGCATCACCTGCACAGTCAGGTGATGTCTTGTAATTGGTGATGTCCTGGATGCCTTTCCACATGCGCCGCGTGTCGCCGCTGTCCTGGAAGTGGCTGTGGATTCGCTGGGAGTGTGCACGCTTTGCCCTTCCGATGGCCCGGGACAGTTTGGTCCTTGCTGTTGTTAGAGCTGCCTTTTAGCCTGCTCTGAAGGCGGAGTCACGAGTCCTCAGCAGCACACGCACCTCCGCGGTCATCCATGGCTTCTGGTTAGCACATATAGTGATGGTCTTGGACAGAGTGACATCATCAATGTACTTGCTGATGTACAGGCACTTCAACTCGCAATGTATGCACAGACAATGGGGCCAAATCCTTCCTGCCTGCTCATCGACTATATCCCTCCATTCACTGCGTGTTCTCCTGGGAGTGCATTCCAATCTTCTTCTAGTCTGTGTAAACAAAAAAGTTGTTACATAAATCTTTAAACTTTCCCCTTCTCACCCTAAAGCTATGCCTTCTAGTATTTCACAATTCCTCCATGGAAAAATGGCTGGCTAACTATCCCATTTATCTATGTTATACTGGAGAGCAACATTTAATTGCTTACTCGCTCAAGTATATTTGAATCAGCATAAAGCCTTGTGTTCTTTCCTCGTTTTTTTGTTGAACCTACACTTTGAAGTATTAGATACAGTGTCATTGTCCAAATCGTCATTGGCATATACTGCTAACAGCTAAGGTCCAAGCCCTGATCCATGTTGTCCTCATTGGCTGTGCCTGCCAATTATTCCTACTCCGTTTTCAGTCTGTCAATCAAATTTTAATGTACACCAATGTATTACCTCAGTCCCATGTGTTGCAGCTTTGCATATTAATCTGTTATGAGTAACTTCTGAAAATCAAGATTAGTTACAACTACTACTTCACCCTTATCAGTTCTGCTAGCTACATCATCAAAAACAATATGTCACAATGTGGGGGCAAGGGTGCTGGGGGAGGACCCAAATGCAAGACACAAACACGTTTTGTAGGGTTGACTAAATAGAGTTTATTACTAGTTACAAGGAGAGCCGTGATGCAAGGATAGAACAGAGAGAAATCAAGGAGAGCAAAGTGGAAGCGGGAATAGGTGTAATGAACAAGGACTCAGGCCCTGGGCTAGGCTGGGACTCAGGGTCTGGGCTAGGACTTGGAGCTCGGGGATCAGAGCTAGGACTTGATACTTGAACACCAGAGCCAGGACTTGATACTTGAACACGGGACATAGAACACTGAGCCAGGACTCCTCCTTAGATGCAGGGCATGGAGCCCGGACTCTTCTTATTATTCACGGGACAGACTCAGACACAGGAACTAAAACACTGAGCTGGGAATCCTCCTTAGACACAGGATAGAGTCGGGACTCTTCCTGACAGAGGGTCAGGACCCTTCTAGGGTGCAGGGCCGGGACCCCTTTTAAACACAGGACATGGATATGGAGACCACGCTACAATAGACGGTACTATAACTGGGCACAAGTTTGCTCCAAGCAGCGGTGAGCTCCTGACTCACCCTGGCGGGTTACCCTTGCTGGACCCGCTCTGTCGAGGGAAGGCGGCTTACTGGCACTTGCTTCGGGAGGGAACTTGGCTTACTCCGGCATGAAACTTAGTTGGCTCCGGCTAGATGACTTTGGCTCACACTAGCTTCGGTGACTTCGCTAACCCTCCATAACACTCTCGCCCAGAACGACTGAAGCCGGAGACTTATAAACTGCCGGTTCGGTCGAGAGTAAATTGCCTTTAATCACCAAGCCCGAAAGACACGGGAAAACAGGGAATTAAAGGGAAACAAGGAGTCAACGGTCCGGATCGTAACACAAACAAGGTAAGTTTAAAGGGATCCCAATCCGGACCATGACACAATAAGTCTTCTAGGTTTGTCAAACACTACTTCTCTTTAGCATACTAAAGTCTCATTGATCTTTTCTAAGAGTCCTGTAATCACATCCTTATTGTTGATCAGAGAGTAGTAAATGCACTTCCTCTGGTTAAAAAGGGGGAGAGAAAACAGTGAACTACCTCTTGTTAGTCTATCAACAGCAGCAGGGAAAATGCAAAAAATGTATTGTAGAAACTTTTTCTCAAGAATGTGCAAAGGATTGATCAGAAAGAGGAACATTTAAAACAAAGAAATGGCAGAACAATTAAAAGTACTTCTGCCTTCATGAAAGAGGGTATAAATAACTTTCTAGAACTCTGGGATGCTGATTATCAGACTCTAGGGACTTATTGGCTTTAATGTTCCATTAATTTCTCAAGCAGCTTGTTACAAATATTAATTTTCTTTAATCTCTTCCATTCATTGGGCTCTTAGTTCCCCAGCATTTCTAGGAAGTAATTTTATCTTCTTCCACGAGGACAGAGCTAAAGTATTTGTGTAAGTGCTCTACTTTTATCTAGGTTCTACAAAATAAATTCTGTTTATGACTGTCAGGAAATGTCATTTTCTTGTATAAATCTGCCTTTGGTAAATACAGTACAGAAGCTTTTGCTTCCTGCTTTTAAGGTCTCTGCAGGATTACTCTTGTACTCTACTTTGATCTCTTTAATCAATCTCAGATAAGTGTGTCCTTTGGCCATTTGCCTCTTATTAAGTAGAGTCACTCAAGCAGATGTGAGTGATATAAACTCTCCATCTATGATGTGTCAAATCTCACACCTGCCTCACCTACCCTGCCCCATGTAAACAATGTTCAACCAGCAATACCTCATACTTAAGCCTTCCAGATCCAACAATGAGTTCAACAAGTTCAGATCAGCTTTCCCTGCACCTTAATTCACTTTTCGAATATTCAGGGAAATAAAGGTTAGTTTTATTTGTCACCTATATATCGAAACATAGAATGAAATGTATCATTTGCATCAAATTAAATCAGCGAGCTTTGTGTTGGGCAGCCTGCAAGTCTCACCAGGCGTCTGGTGCCAAGGTAGCATGCCCACAACTTATTTACTCCAACCCATATATCTTTGGAAAAAGGGGGGAAACCAGAGCACCTGGGTGAAACCCACACAGTCATGGAGGAAACACACAAACTCCTTACAGATAGCATGGAGAGTTGAACCCAGATCTTACTGACTGTGCTGTAAATGTTGCACAAACTGCTGTGCTACTATGTGACCCAGTCATACCAGTTCTCTACTCGTTCAGAGAATGATTCTGCTTTCCCCATTGACGTTTCATTTATATAACAAAGTTTCGTCAGCATTCAAACATCACCTGCAAAGATGGCACCATTGCGCATCCTTAAATGTTTCTTGAGAAGGTGGTGGTGACAATCATCTCATGGGACATTTTACATTAAAAAAGATTCAACCTGAAGAAGTGGGTCTGCAGTCACACATCTGCCAAACCAGGTACATCTGGCAGAATGCATCTGCTAAAGGATGACCAGTGATTCAAGTTCTTCATCATTCTTGCAAAGACTAGTTACTAAAAATTATTCCAATCTCCAGATTACTAACCTATATTTAAGTACCGTAGTTGCCGTGGTGGGGTTTGAAATGGGATCTCCGGTGCTACCCTATGAGAGACATCACTTCTGTTTCCACTTCCTCCCCCAGTTTTCCTGCATCTGAACTCTGTTTAAATTTAACTTTTGCCCACTCAAATGAAAGGCCAGCAGTCTGTCTGTTAATCAAGCTTCTTTCCAAGTAGATGTTGCTCGACCTATTGAGTGTTTACAATGTTGTATTTGCGATTGATCAATGGTAGCTCTGATCATTCTAACCAGCAAGACAGAAGCACTTTCCTGGGGAGGGATGAGGAGAAGCAAAGTTTAGTCAGTTGTCAAAATATTTTTGGGCCCTGGCTTGTTATTTGCTATTGCCTTCCCAATCAGGAGCTGAATTGTTGATCAGGTGACAAAGGGAGGCAGAGCACTCATCATGCTGGTTTGAATGCAACTGTCCACAAGCTGCATATTGTCCTCAATGGCCTGACATATTATAGAGTTTCTCTTTGTGCCCTATACCATTGTAAGATGCACAAACAAAATCATGTAAATCCAAATGGTGGAACGTGCTTTAGGAGGCTATGAGACAGAGACCCAAGGTTAGAGAACACTAGTCAATGAGAAGGAGGTATAATAGCTGGGGAGGGTGAGCAGAGAGATGTCACCTAATCAGCAGCACAAAGCACATCCTCTCTAAATCGTTACGATTTTCTATATGATCATGCGTCACTCTGTGGTGCAGAATCTGCACTGCAGTAGACAAGAGGGCTCTACAATGGGTGGCTAAAGCTGTCCAATGCATCACATTTACACAACACGCTGCATCTGCAAAGCAAACGCCATTATGAAGGACCCCACACACCCCTCATACAAACTCTTCTCCCTCCTGCTGTCTGGGAAAAGGCACCAAAGCATTCGGGCTCTCACGACCAGACTATGTAACAGTTTCTTCCCCCAAGCTATCAGACTCCTCAACACCCAGAGTCTGGACTGACACCAACTTACTGCCCTCTACTGTGCCTATTGTCTTGTTTATTATTTATTGTAATGCCTGCACTGTTTTGTGCACTTTATACAGTCCTGGGTAGGTCTGTAGTCTAATGTAGTTTTTGTGTTGATTTGTGTAGTTCAGTGTAGTTTTTGTGTTGTTTCATGTAGCACCATGGTCCTGAAAAACGTTGTCTCATTTTTACTGTGTACCGTACCAGCAGTTATGGTTGAAATGACAATAAAAAGTGAGTTGATTTGACTTGACTTGACCTGCATCAGCCTACACACCATCAAGGAAATACAAACAGGGAAAAGGCCAGCAATATCATTAAGCATCCAATCCACCTTGCTTATGGACCGACAATCCCACTCCCATCAGGGAAGAAACAACTCAGCATCCATGACAGACCCATCAAGCTCAAAAACAATGACTTCCCCTCACAAAATAAAGCTGATTAACCCCTCTACGTGCCCATCACCCCTCCATACCCCCAACCACCGCTACTTTACCGTTTCCCGTTAGAGTTACCTGAAGTACAGATACTCCTGGACCTAGCACAACATTATGTACTTAGAATCAATCTATGTATATTAGTGAATCTTATGTATTTTTTCCACTCAGTGGCCACTTTATTAGGTACCTTCTACACCTAATAAAGTGGCCACTGGGTGTATGTTTGTGATCTACTGCTGCGAAAGCCCATTCTCTTCAAGGTTTGGCATGTTGTGTGTTCAGAGATGCTCCTCTGTGCCCCACTGCTGTAATACATGATTATTTGAGTTACTGTCACCTTCCTGCTAGCTTAAACCCATCTGACCATTCTCCTCTGACTTCTCTCATTCACAGAACTGCCACTTAATGAGTGTTTTTTTTTTGTTTTTTGCACCATTCTCTGTAAACTCTAGACCCCATCGTGCATGAAAATCCCAGGAAATCAGCAGTTTCTGAGATACTCAAACCACCCTGTCAGGCACCAACAATTATTCCACAGTCAAAGTTACTTAGATCATATTTGTTCCTCATTCTAATGTTTGGTCTGAACAACAACTAAACCTCTTGACCATGTCTACATGCTTTTGTGCATTGAGTTGCTGCCAAATGATTGGCTGTTTATTTGCATTAGTGAGCAGGTGTATAGGTGTACCTGATAAATTGGCTACTGAGTGTACTGTATATTTATTACTTTTTAATCATGTTCTTTATGCCTATTGTGTTTTTCTTTGCTGCATCAGATCCAGTGTAATGATCAGTTTGTTCTCCTGTTCACTTGCATACTGAAAATCAGTGAATTCAAATAAATCAAGGACAGTGGAATCAGACGGACCAGTTGCCTTTGTTCTTGCCATGTGGGAGGAGATGGAGGCTGCCATTTTATGAAGGCACTCTATTCTCCATCTTGAGAGTCAGTCGCTTGGTTTGATCAGTGTTTTAAAGTCGATTCAATGACGTCCCAAGTAATCTGCTGAACTAGGGATGATTTCCAAATAAGAAGTTATTAGTGAGGTTTTCGTTGGTTGGATATAACATGCATTATTTGACTGCTGGATCTGAATCTTTCCTGTGAGATTCAAGCTGGTTGCTGATTGAGAACAAAGAGCCATAAATTACCAATTGTTACTTGCTAGGAAGAGGGCAATAAATGGATGCTAGCCTGGAGCAGAGCCAATAAAAAAGCATTAAAGGTCAGACACATTACTATAGCTAATGACATTGGAATGCAATGTTTGAAGTGGTAGGAAATGAATATAAAAGCAACACCTCAAGTGTGCTGGCAGTGGTAACTCTGTAGGAGAACAGCTATTGTGGATATGTGGAGATTCAAAACAGGACTACGAGGAACATGTCACCAGCAGCAGAAACTCTCATTCAACAGGTATTATACTTTCTGTTCTTTGACTATTCATAGAATGTCAGGGAAACTTAGTAGGTGTGCACACGGGTGTTCAGTATATTCACTTGTCCTTTCATTGTGACAATGAAGGTACTTGTCAGTAATTACAGTTTCTTTCAGTCTCTCGGTGATCATTATTACAAGGGGTAGAATCTTCTGACAAAATAATGTGAAATCGTGAATCTTGATTGTCCAATACTTGCATTAGATCCTTGTGACACAGCAGCATATTGCGTGAGAACGCAGCACATCACAAAGAAATACAGAACGCTGTGTAAAGATTGACTGCCTAACTAAGAGGTTCATCATGAGTGAAAAGATACCCAACCCAATTGCTGTCAAAAATATGGTAAGATTTGGAAAGATCAAGCACCATGATCTTCTGTTAGAAAGCCACTGCCTATAAGCCAGAATTTTCTGATGGCAGGTACTTTGCAATTTTCAAAGAGTCAGAACATCTATCCTTTGAGATAAATGGCTTTGCCCACAAGCAAAAATGACACATTCAACCATTTCAGCATTCACACCACGAAGCAGTGTTCTTTAACTTTCGACATCCTTGGTCATTCTGAATACCTTTTGAAATGATGAAACAGCTACATAAAAACCCTCTCTCGTTATTAATTTTGTTGCTCCTTGTACTTACACTAATTTGATTTTCTTTGGTGGTGAGATTTATCTAAGTTGTTCATTGCAAACGTAACCACCTGTTGCAACTGTTGAAAATATCATCTAAAAGATACCAAGGTATTATTATTGTCAGCATTTCCACACTTAGTCAATCACTCAACTCTTTCATTGATATATAGACTGAACAAACAGGAAGAATGCACCTCAGTCATTTTCACCAAAGATTAAACCTTAAACAAACCACCTACACAGCAAATTCTTTCTATATGCAAATAAGGCTTATTGTATTTTACTGAGCAGAACTCATACCAAAAGACTTCATTTATTGAATCTTTTCTGACGGATTTAATCACATGTCGGAAGGCAATGAGAATGATATTCTTTGTTATCTGAAGTGTTCTAATGTGTTAAAGACTGTCAGAGTTTAAGTACATATATAGGAAGGTGAGATTAAACCTTTAGTTCACCAAATGTGCTCGAACTGACTGTCAGTTGTATTAAGTTTTCCTTTAAAATTTTTTGGCTGCTTTCAAAAGAGACTCGAAATCTAATCTGTAGCAAGTATCATGCACATTGAAAGGAGTTATGCAAATAGCATTGTTCAACTTTGTGACAGTGATGTGCAGCCAAAATCCCATTCATTTCAAGCTGAGATGTATACACATGCAAATTGGAATATATAAAAATGTATACTCTACTTTATAACCTCCAATTAAAAGAAATCATCTCTAAATTATGCTTTAGTCTACCTTGTGGGCCCCATTAAAAGACCTTTGTCCATTTAATTGTGCTCAATTGCCTGACCAACTCAAAGGTTGGCTTGCTTTCAAAAAATAATCATTTAGAAAATAAATTAAATAGAACTTGACCCTATCTAATCATAGAATCCTAATACTTGGTAAAAGTGCAGCTTTTTGAAAACACTGACTAATCCTCATAACAGTCATACTTTTTTCACATATATTTTCAAAGTTAGTTTTGAAAGTTATTGTTGAATCTGCTTTCTTCCAGATTAGAGCAATGTTACAAAATTACTTTCCCAGTTCTTTGCCATTTCTCTCCAAACTCTGCTCTTTGATTATCGATCCTTATGCCAGGAGAAACTGTTTCTTTCTATATTAAACCTTTTGCAATTTTGAACATCATTATTAAGTTTTCACCCTCCAGTTCTACTCTGCTCTAAAAGCAACAACCTCTTCAGTTTGCCCACACGTTAGGTTTCCTTTCTCTAGTGTCAGCCAACATAATCCCTTCATCACCCTTGACTGCCACAAAACCCTTCCTCATATATGGGGCTTATCCAAGGTCCATTCAGTAATTTATAAAGTTATAAAATGTATCATGTGCCTAATTAACTTGAAGTTCAGAGTTCCCATTTAAAAATCTATTAGTGCACTGGTAAATTACCACTTTCATTCTGCCTATGCTCTGATATTAGATCGATAAGATCTTAAATGGATTTTTTTGCATCTGCATTTATTTGGGGGATGAACACAGTCTATAGAAATGAGGCAAAGCAGCAATGAGTGAGGTCATAGACCATATACAGATTACAGAGGAAGAGACATTTGCTGTCTTGAGGCAATTTAGGGTGACTATATCCCTAGGCAGTGTGGAAATAAGTCTCTACCAAAGGAGGCATAAGATGTTACTTCCCTCTGCTAGTCTGCAGGTTACCTTTAGGCAAGGTGTAGCACCTGCTTAGCCCCCTAACCAGGGTCATATGAAGCCATGGCCACAGGTAGCAGATGGCCTCATGAGCAGTTGATGCATATCACAAGTCCTGGTTATACGACCACTGTCGTCAAGCAAACAATCTCTGAAGAGTATTTATAATGGCTGGTGTCACCCATCTTGTAAAAGCACTGCCCACTTCTGGTGAAAAATTTGCCAAGAACAATCATGGTCAAGACCATGATTTCCCACATCATATGACATGGCATATAATGATGATGATGAAATCCCTAGGGCCTGACGAAGTGTTCTTTTGGACCCTGTGAGAGGCTAGTGCAGAAATTCCAGAGGCCCTAGTGGAGATATTTAAAACGTCCTTAGCCACAGGTGAGATGCCAGAGGATTTGAGTACAGGTTATGATAGGTCGTATCTAACAAATCTTATAGAGCTTTTTGAGGAAGTTATCAGGAAAGTCAGTGAAGGCAAGGATGTTGTATACGTGGATTTTACAGGACCTTTGACAAGTCCCAAGTAGGAGGTTGGTCAAGAAGTTTCAGTCACTCGGCATTCAAGGTGAGGTTGTAAATAGGATTCGCAGAAAAAGCCAGAAAGTGGTATTAGATGGTTTCCTCTCTAATTAGAGTCCTGTAACTAGTGGAGTGCCACAGGGATCAGTAATGGGTCCACTGTTGTTTGTCATCTATTGTATATATCAATGATCTGGATGATACTGTGATAAACCGGATCAGCAAATTTGTGGATGACACCAAGATTGAGAGTGTCATGGAAAGCAAAGGAAGATTATCAAAGTTTGTAGCAGGATCTGAACCAGCTGGAAAAATAGGCTGAAAAATGGCAGATGAAACTTATTGCTGACAAAGATGTGGAGGACAAACCAGGGTAGGACTTAGCCAGTGAGTGGAAGGAAACTGAAGAGTGCAGTTGAACAGAGGGATCTTGGATTACAGGTTCATAATTCCATGAAAGTGGCATCACAGATAGATAGGGTCATAAAAAAAGCTTTTGACTCATTGGCTTTCATAAATCAATATACTGAGTACAGGTATTGAAATGTTGTGTTGAAATTACATGAGACATTGGTGACACCTAATTTGGAGTATTGTGTGCAGTTTTGATCACCTACTACAGAAAAGATGTAAATAAGATTGAAAGATGGCAGTGAAAATTTACACTGATATTGCCAGTACTTGAGCATGTGAGTTAGAAGGAAAATGCAAATAATTTAGGACTTTATTCCCTACAGTGTATGAGAATGATGAGAGATTTGACAGAGGTTTACAATATTATGAGAGGTTTAGATAGGGTAAATGCAAGCAGACTTTTTCCATGGAGGTTAGATGAGACTAGATCTAGAAGGTATGATTTAAGAGTCAAGGGTGAATTGTTGAACATTTAAGAGAAATTTGGATGGGTACATGAATGGGAGGGGTATGATCCAGATGCAGACTGATGGAATTAGTCAGATTAATAGTTCATCATAGACTAGATAGACAGAAGGACATGCTAATCTTCCAGAATTTATGCCAGACATTTTCTTCTTCCTATTCATGTGCTGTCTTCTTGAGTAATTATTTACAAACATGCATAAAGATGGAAAGATGGTCCAAGCCTTCCTCTTCAGCACCTCCTGAACTCTTCCATTGATTGTTATTAGATTCAGACCTAAAGGAGCAACAATTTATTCCGTAACCGGTGAGAAGATGGAAGCTAACAATTTCTCATCCTGGTGCAAAGCCTTGCAAGAGAGCCTACAGTACACTCCCCTCAACAGGTGCCGTCAAATGTAAAAACAAACAAATGATTTGACTTCAGCACCCGATCTTATTTCCTCCTCATCATGAACGCCACTAGCTTTGAAATATTGTCGACAACCCTAGCTCATTTTATCTATTCCAGCTCACTCTAATCTAAGCTCTAGAAGGTCAGAGAATATTTATTAGATTAATAGGCAGATTGTCTTTTGAGAAAAGATCAGCTTTTATCCAGTAGAGTTTAGAAGGGATTTTGTTGAAAAATTTAAGGTCCCAAGAGTGGAAGAATAGACAGTGGAAGAATAGACTTTGAATATTTTCAGACTTAAATTGATATATATTTGATAACAAGAGGGTGAACGCCTATCATGGGTGAATGGGAATGAGGAATGCAGGCTACAATCAGCTCATCCAGGATCTTATTAAATGCTGGAGCAAGCTGAAGGGGGATGAGTGGTCTGCTCCTGCTCCTAATTGTACATCTACACTATACATTCTCTCTGAAAATTCTCATTACTACTTGTTTGTTAGTTTTTTATCCAAAATCTAGAGCGCAGTCAATTGTTTAGATTCAAAATTCTAATTCATGTAACTCTTATAGACCATTGAGTCTGACTTCAGTGGTGGGCAAGTTGTTGGAGAAGATCCTGAGAGGCAGGATTTATGAGCATTTGGAGAGACATAATGTGATTAGGGATAGTCAGCATGGCTTTGTCAAGGGTAGATCGTGCCTTACAAGCCTGATTGAATTCTGAGGATGTAACAAACCACATTGCTGAAAGTAGAGCAATGTATGTAGTGTATATGGATTTCAGTAAGGCATTTAAGAAGGTTCCACATGCAAGGCTCCTTCAGAAAGTAAGGAGGCATGGGATCCAGGGAGACCTTGCTTTGTGGATCCAGTATTGGCTTGCCAACAGAAGGGAAAGGGTGGTTGTAGATGGTTCATATTCTGCATGGAGGTCGGTGACCAGCCGTGTTCCTCAGGGATCTGCTCTGGGACCCGTCCTCTTTGTGATTTTTATAAATGACCTGGATGAAGAAGTATAAAGGTGGGTTAGTAAGTTTGCTGATGACACAAAGGATGGCGGTGTGCGGTGAGTCTGGAGAGTCATCAGAGGTTACAGCGGGACATCGATAGGATGCAGAACTAAGCTGAGAAGTGGCAGATGGACTTCAACCTAGATACGTGTGAAGTGGTTCATTTTGGTAGGTCCAATTTGAAGACAGAATATAATATAATGGTAAGACTCTTGGCAGTGTGGAGGACATTGGGGTCCATGTCGATAGGTCACTCAAAGCTGCTGCGGAGGTTGACTCTGCTGTTAAGAAGGTATATGGTGTGTAGGCATTCATCAACTGTGGGAATGAGTTCAAGAGCCATGAGGTAATGTTACAGATCTCACTTAGAGTGCTGTGTTCAGTTCTAATCACCTCATTACAGGAATAATGTGGATTCTATGGAGAGAGTGCAGAGGAGATTTACAAGGATGTCGCCTAGATTGGAGGGCGTACCTTATGAGAATAGGTTGAGTGCACTTGGCCTTTTCTCCTTGAAGCGACAGAGGATGAGAGGTGACCTGACAGAGGTGTATAAGATGATGAGGAGCATTGATCATTTGGATAGCCAGAGGCTTTTTTTCCCCCAAGGCTGAAAGGGCTCGAAAGGGCATAGTTTTAAGGTGCATGGAAATAGGTACCCAGCGGATGTCAGGAGTAAGTTTTTCACAGATTGTGGTGGGTGTGTGGAAAGCACTGCCAGTGACGGTGGTGGAGGCAGATTCAATAGGGATCTTTTAAGAGACTCTTAGATAGGAACATGGAGCTTAGAAAAATAGAGGGCTATGCACTAGGGAAATTCTGGGCAGTTTCTAGATTAGGTTACATGGTCAGCACAATATTGTGGGCCGAAGGGCCTGTAATGTGCTGTAGATTTCTATGTTCTATGTTCTTAATCCTTCTTTGGAATTCCCTATCTCTGCAATATTCTTATACTACTAACCTCAAATCTTCTGTATCTCTGGCCAATCTCTTCACTAACCTCTGGATAAATAAATGCTAAACATGGTAACATTGGTTATTTCTAGATACAGTGTTGAACTATAATGTATTTTCTAAGGCACACTGATCACGTGTTAGGAGCATTTTACATTAATGCTGGCTGCAGAAATGCAATGACATTATTAATGTGATTATACACAAAGCAAAAGTAAAATAACATACTAAATACAGTTCCAAAACCTTTAATTAGTGAACTCTCTTCAGTCTGTGACCCCTTGCTCATAATCTAACCACTCTTTATGCTTACACAACCCTTTCAGATCTCATTACAGCTGGGTAAAGCTGCTGAAAATGATCTCATGGAGTCAAGAGGCTTTAGAACATGGAAAGTTTCCCTTCATCTCATCTCATCCATGCCAAACAGACTGTCTTCCTGAGTTATTCCCAATTACCTGTGTTTGGCCATATGTCTCTAAACTTTTCCTATCCACATATGAGTACCATACATTTTAAACATTACAATTATGCTCACATCCTCTGGCAGCTTATTCCATATACCCACCACACTTGGTAAGAAAAACTCACCCTTCAAGTCCCCTTTTACCTTTTCACCTGAAACCTATGCCTTTGAGTTTTAGACTTCCCTATCACGGGTGAACATACATATAAATGCACTTCACGGCATGGCAAGCCTCTAAAAGGTCATTCCTCAGCCACCTTCTTTCCAGTGAAAACAGTCTGAGCCTAAACAATCTTTCCTCATGAGTCAAGGTCTCCAGATTTGGCACTATTATTGTGAATCTTTTCTGCACCTTCTAGAGCTTAATCACATCCTACTGATAGTATGTGTACAATATTCCAAGTGCAGTATCACCACAATTCTGTACAGCAGTAACATGATGTTCCGATTCGTTGCTCCAAATAATGAGCAAGCGTGCCATATGACTTTTTCACCACCTTGTCTATCTGTGTTTCCATTTTCAGGTAGCCCCAGGTCTCTTTGTTGCACGTCTCCCTAGGGCCCTGCCATTGACTGTGTATCACCTGTTCTGGTTTAACTTCCCAAAGCACAACACTTCATACTTGGCTGAATTAAATTCCATTTACAAGTTATTCAATATCCTTTTGTAACCTGTGTTACGAAAACCCCGTAACCAGGTAACTTACCAGCAAAGATAGATGGATCAGCTGAGTCGGATGCTACTATTTTCAAACGTTTTATTCAATAAGGGCACAAACGTATGGTTAATACAAAACATTCAAATCGTCAAAACTCAATCTAAAACACCGGTGTAACCATAATCAATCAGAAATAAGCTCTTTCGTTGTCTAGGGTATATAATACTGAGTCCAATTGGAAATATAAAGAGTCACTCTGAAGTCTGCAGGCTTTTGGTTTCACGTGTTGGAGAGAGAGAGAGATAAAACGGAAAAACTTGCCCCAAAACATCCGTGGAATCAGGGGAGCGATCTTCCCCGTTGTTAGTTAAAAGCGATCTTCCGTTGGTTCCAGCCACAAACCCCGCATTCGGAATTTAACGCACGTGGCTTATTTCAAAATGGCTTCCCGTTCCCATGGGAAGCGGTATCGTGCTTCTTGGTGTCTCCTTGGTGCGTCTGAGGGTCGTCCTCTTTCAGACCCTTCTTTATACTGCCTCACGGGATCTCAGGTGTCAATCAGGTTGCAGGTGAGGCAATCTCTCTCTCAACCAGCCCACTTTGCCCGAGGGCTTTACAATGTCCCTGCGAGTTGGCACGTCTGCAGTTCCCAGGTGTCTCCTGAGAACAATGCCACAGTCACCAGCTTTTGTCCCAGTGGAATGTCTTTCCATTTCCTGTGTCCATTCAGCCTGTCTCTCTCTCTCTCTTGGGTCATTGACCCCCCTTTGACTAGGGCTCTTGCAATTCTCACAAAGGAGGGGGCTGGTATCATAACACCTCCCCTCTTAAAAAGGTTTTTACCAGCGGTTAAAACCCAGAGTGGTACAGTCTTACAGAAATTTTGAATCTAATACAATACAGAAGCTTTTCTTTTCACTACAGAGTAATACAGTTATACATTCAAGTCAGCATCTAAACAGTTAACAAGTACAGTGCCCCTTTCCTTTAATACCTTAACCTCACGTGCCATGCTAACGCCTAGCAGCATCAGACTTCAGCTCAATAACCAGCTTATTTATTTGCTTTCTTCAGCAACATAACTAAGGAGGTGTGATCTTAGCTTAGGTGCATCTACAAAAGTTTATGCGAATACTAATCGTTTCGGTCGGTTTACTTCGCCGGCAGGTCTCCAAAGGTCTGTCTTTATTATTCACAGGCTTTAGCGCAACCCGCAAAACCTGCTTTGCTGTTTAAAAAAAATGGCATCCCCATTAACCGTCACCTCTTTTCTGACGAGTCCCCCCGTTGGGACTTTGAGTAATTTGGCGTGGTGAACTCCCGCCCGCCTCGTTCATCGGGGCTATTTTTTCAACACCATGCCCCAAACTGTCAAGACCCTTCAGGCTATTTGTTTTTAATTCCAACTCCTCTTTCAGGTAGCATTTCGAATGCAACCTCTTCACACCCCACCCTGGCGTAACAATAGAGTGGGGGGCCCCGCTATTTCCCGACTCACTCTGTGAGCGATCTGCCAGTTTTAAAATTTCTTCCTTCGACTTGGGAACTACAGACTTTCCGTTTCCTTCAATAACAATCCTCATTCCCCCCTTAAATTCGGCATTAACCTTGGCCCCACTCTCGAATACAAACACCGTGGAACTCACACTTCCCACGGTTACCAAGGTTAACCCTTTTCCTACTGAACCAACCCTATCTGATCCACAAAGACGGCCGCCCCGTCCCCCTGAATCAAACACCTCAGACTTCCCCTGAGCTCTGTTACCAGGTTCAGCACCACGTGCGCCCCCATCTTGGACACACTCAAACGGGACATTGGCCCCTTCCAGGCTTTCAATACCCATACCTTTTTCAAATTCTAACGTCTCCCGATCCTTCCAGTTACTCTCTAGGCAGCCCCCCGTTGGGGAAGGCGCAACCCTGCGAGCTGAACCTCCTCGGCCATTTCAGCTGACTTCTCCACAGCAAGGATACCCTTCCTCTCTAAGACTGCCCTCATTTCACTCTCGGGACAATCGAGAACACCTTTAGAACTCTGAACTTCTTCAAACAATTCTGCCAAACCAGACAGATTAACCATGTCCAACTCTGGACATTTTAACAACTTTATCCGTTTCTCAACTTTAGTTCCTACCTCTAGGACCTTTCTCTTCACTAAGGGCAGGGCTATTTCCTCTCCCTTACCCCCTTTTACTTTACTGCTTTCTGTTTTACCACCCTCGGAACCCTCATGGTACAGGGTCGGTAAAAACATCTTGGCCAGATTACTGCTGGCTTCATTTAAACTGTCCTCTTTCTCAGCCGCTTTTTCCGACAGGCTGCGAGTGACCGGGCCTGCGCGAAAGCTTTGGTACTCCAGGGGCGGGGCCACCGCACTCGCTGGTCTGCGGGTCCTCCCTCCTGCTAACACACTTCGCAACAACGCGACCCACTGCTCTTGTGGCCACTTCTGGTTCACTGCCACCTTTTCAAAAAACAAGAAATAACTATCAACATCCGTCTCTTCGAACGGAGGTACTAATCTCAGCTCCCGACTAACATTAAACCGCTCTCTCCTTAGCTCCTCCCTCTCTCTTTCTCTCCCCGCTGCCGCTCTCTTGGCTGCTGCTAACTCTCTGATCCGAATTTCATGCTGTCTTTGCCTCTCAGCTTGATTCTGCTCGTTTTCCACCTCTAACCCCTTCGCCAAATTTAACAAGTCTGCTTTGGCGCTCACCTCTAGCGCCGCCACAGTCGCGTTTTTCATAAATTCACACACGTCCATCTTTGCTGGTTTTCTGTCTGGCTACCTGCGAAACCAGATTTAAGTTTGGACTTACAGCCCGATTCACTGACCCTCCCGTTTGGTTTCAAATCCCGAGACGAGAACCCCACTTGTTACGAAACCAGTAACAAGGTAACTTACCAGCAAAGATAGATGGATCAGCTGAGTCGGATGCTACTATTTTCAAACGTTTTATTCAATAAGGGCACAAACGTATGGTTAATACAAAACATTCAAATCGTCAAAACTCAATCTAAAACACCGGTGTAACCATAATCAATCAGAAATAAGCTCTTTCGTTGTCTAGGGTATATAATACTGAGTCCAATTGGAAATATAAAGAGTCACTCTGAAGTCTGCAGGCTTTTGGTTTCACGTGTTGGAGAGAGAGAGAGATAAAACGGAAAAACTTGCCCCAAAACATCCGTGGAATCAGGGGAGCGATCTTCCCCGTTGTTAGTTAAAAGCGATCTTCCGTTGGTTCCAGCCACAAACCCCGCATTCGGAATTTAACGCACGTGGCTTATTTCAAAATGGCTTCCCGTTCCCATGGGAAGCGGTATCGTGCTTCTTGGTGTCTCCTTGGTGCGTCTGAGGGTCGTCCTCTTTCAGACCCTTCTTTATACTGCCTCACGGGATCTCAGGTGTCATGTTGGAGAGAGAGAGAGATAAAACGGAAAAACTTGCCCCAAAACATCCGTGGAATCAGGGGAGCGATCTTCCCCGTTGTTAGTTAAAAGCGATCTTCCGTTGGTTCCAGCCACAAACCCCGCATTCGGAATTTAACGCACGTGGCTTATTTCAAAATGGCTTCCCGTTCCCATGGGAAGCGGTATCGTGCTTCTTGGTGTCTCCTTGGTGCGTCTGAGGGTCGTCCTCTTTCAGACCCTTCTTTATACTGCCTCACGGGATCTCAGGTGTCAATCAGGTTGCAGGTGAGGCAATCTCTCTCTCAACCAGCCCACTTTGCCCGAGGGCTTTACAATGTCCCTGCGAGTTGGCACGTCTGCAGTTCCCAGGTGTCTCCTGAGAACAATGCCACAGTCACCAGCTTTTGTCCCAGTGGAATGTCTTTCCATTTCCTGTGTCCATTCAGCCTGTCTCTCTCTCTCTCTTGGGTCATTGACCCCCCTTTGACTAGGGCTCTTGCAATTCTCACAAAGGAGGGGGCTGGTATCATAACACCTGAGACAAAATTCATCACTCTCCACCCCACCACCAGCTTTGATGTCATCCTCAAAGTTTTTAATTGTATCTCCATTCTCATCTAAATTACTAATCTATATGACAAACAACAGTGGACACAGCCCCTATGACACACCATTGGTCATAGACCTTCAATCTGACAAAAAGACCCTCTATTACCTTCTTCTGATTCCCATCACAAAGTTAATTTCGTATCTATTTGGCTAACTCACTCTAGATCCCGAACTACCTCTTCTTTCAGATTAGTCTATTAAGTGGGATCTTGTCAAAAGATTTAATAAAAGTCCATGCAGACAACATGTAATGTCCTCTCAGTCTCCTCTTCAGTGAGCTCAGTTAAATTCATGAGGCACAATCTCCCACGCACAAAGCCATGCTGACTAACCCTAATCAATCCTTGCCTTTCCAAATGCAGGTAGACCTGTCTCTCACAATCCTCTCCAATGACTTCCCCATTGCTGATCTTAGGCTCACAAGCCTGTCAGTCCTGGCCTAATCTTGTGGCTCTTCTTAAATAAAGACACACTCCAGGAATTTCTTCCCTGGTTTCCTAAACTATCCCAGGATACATTTCGTCATATGCTGCTGATGCAATGCTGAAGCTTTATAAGGCATTGGTTAGACCACATTTGAAATATTGTGAACAGTGTTGGACCCCTTATGTAAGAAAGGATGTGCTGGCATTGGAGAGAGTCCAGAGGAGGTTCACAAGAATCATCTTGAAAATGAAATGGTTAACATCAGAGGAGCGCTTTTAATGGCTTATGGCCTGTACTAGATGGAGTTTAGAAGAATGAGGGGGGGATCTCATTGAAACCTATTGTATATTAAAAGTCTAAGATAGAGTGGGAGTAGAAGAGATGCTTCCTCTCATGTAGGAGCCAAGGACAAAGGGATGCAGCCTCAGAATTTCTTTAGGCATAGGGTGGTAAATCTGTGGAATTTATTGCGACTGATAGCTGCAGAGGCCAAGTCATTGGGTACATTTACAAAGGAGGTTGATTGGTTTTTGATCAATAAGTTTGTCAAAGGTTATGGGGAAAGCTAATGTTCAAAATATGTGTACATTTTACAACCTTGAGATTCGCCTCCTTACAGGCAGCCACAAAACAAAGAAACCCAATAGAACCCATTACGAAAAAGACTGTCAAACACTCAATGTGCAGAGAGAGAGAAAAATTGTGCCAACAGTAAAAGTAAGCAATTAGCTTCCGCACTGAAGTTTTATGCAAGACACGAAGCCAGGCATCACCGCAGCTGGAGCAGGCTCAGTTCAGCATGGAACTGAGTAAGCATCACAGAACAGTGAGCAGAACTGAGCTAAATGGGGCAGAACCTGCCCTCACCTCACCGCTGGTCCAGACACCCTGAGCTTTTCAAACTGGCCCAGTACTAAATCATCCAAACATCAAATCATTCCTCACTCTTGGACTGATCTGGGACCTGAACCCCACCACCACACGTTGGCCCATACCCGACAGTTCCAATTTAGCTCAGAGCTTAAACTAATCAGACATTCGGACTTTCCTCGCGCTCAGGGATGGCACAGCTCTGCTTTGACCCCACCTCTATCTTCACTTGTCTCGACCATGCCTTTCCTGTGCCTCCAGTCCCACCACCGCTTGCCTCTTCATTGCCAGTGTTGGTCATTATTAATAAGGTGGTATTAATGAGGTGTTTAATAGTTTTCTTTGTTTTGTTTTTAGCCAACAATAAGTAGTCACTTGACAACACCAGCCAGAGCCATCTTAAACCAGAAGTCAGGAGGATAGGATTGAGAGTGATAGCATAACAGCCAAGATGGAATGGCAGAGGAAATTCAATGGGCTGAATGGCCTAATTCTGTTCCTATGTATTATGGTCTTATGGTGTATCCTGGGAATTTATCCATCTTAATATTACTCAAGGGACTGCCAGCACTTCCTCTTTTGTAATATCAATATGATGTGGTCATTATAGAGACGTGGATAGCTCAGGTGCAGGAATGTTTACTTAGAGTGCCAGACTTCAGATGCTTCAGGGAGGGAGGCAAAAGAGGTGGGGGTGTGGCACTGTTGATCAGAAATAGGAACTCATGGAGGGATTGTCTACTGAGTCTCTGTGGGTGGAAGTTAGAAACAGGAAGGGGTCAATAACTCAACTGAGTCTTTTTATAGACCACCCAATAGTAACAGGGACATTGAGGAGCAGATAGGGAGACAGATTCTGGAAAGGTGTAATAATAACAGGGCTGTCATGGTGGAAGATTTTAATTTCCCAAATATTGATTGGCATCCCCCTAGAGCAAGGAGTTTAGATGGGGTGGATCTTGTTAGGTGGGTTCAGGAAGGCTTCTTGACACAATATGTAGATCAGCCTACAAGAGGCGAGGCTGTGCTTGATCTGGTATTGGGAAATGAACCTGGTCAGGTGTCAGGTCTCTCAGTGGGAGAGGATTTTGAAAATAGTGATCATAATTCTATCTCCTTTACCATAGCATTGGAGAGGAATAGGAATAGACAAGCTAGGAAAGCGTTTAATTGGAGTAAAGCGAAATATGAAGCTATCAGGCAGGAACTTGGAAGCATAAATTGGGAACAGATGTTCTCAGGGAAATGTACAGCAGAAATGTGGCAAATATTCAGGGGATATTTGGGTGGTGTTCAACCTAGGTACATTCCAATGAGACAGGGAAAGGGTGGTAGAGTACAGGAACCGTGGTGTACAAAGGCTGTTGAAAATCTAGTCAAGAAGAAAAGAAAAGCTTATGAAAGGTTCAAAAAACTAGGTAATGATAGAGATCTAGAAAATTATAAGGCTAGCAGGAATGAGCTTAAGAATGAAATTAGGAGAGCCTGAAGGGACCATGAGAAGGCCTTGGCAAACAGGATTAAAGTAAACCCCAAGGCATTCTACGAGTGTGAGAAGAGCAAGAGGATAAGATGTGAGAGAATAGACCAATCAAGCGTGACAGTGGGAAAGTGTATGGAACTGGAAGAGATAGCAGAGGTACTTAATGAATACTTTGCTTCAGTATTCACTACAGAAAAGGAGCTTGGCGATGTAGGGATGACATACAGTGGATTGAAAAGCTTGAGCACATAGACATTAAGAAAGAGGATATACTGGAGCTTTTGGAAAGCATCAAATTGGATAGGTCTCTGGGACCAGACAAAATGTACTCCAGGCTACTGTGGGAAGCGAGGGAGGAGATTTCTGAGCCTCTGGCAGTGATCTTTGCATCATCAATGAGGACGGGAGAGGTCCCGGAGGATTGGAGGGTTGCAGATGTTGTTCCCTTATTCAAGAAGGGGAGTAAAGATAACCCAGGAAATTATAGTCCAGTGAGTCTTACTTCAGTGGTTGGTAAGTTGATGGAAATGATCCTGGGAGGCAGGATTTATGGACATTTGGGGAGGCATAATATGATTAGGAATAGTCAGCATGGATTTGTCAAAGGCAGATCATGCCTTACAAGCCTAATTGAATTTTTTGAGGATGTGACTAAACACATTGATGAGGGTAGAGTAGTAGATGTAGTGTATATGGATTTCAGCAAGGCATTTGATAAGGTACCCCATGCAAGGCTTATTAAGAAAGAAAGGAGGCTTGGGATCTAATGGGACCTTGCTTTGTGGATCCAAAATTGGCTTGCCCACATAAGGCAAAGAGCAGTTGTAGAAGGGTCATATTCTGCATGGAGGTCGATGACTAGTGGTGTGCCTCAGGGATCTGTTCTGGGACCCCTTCACTTCGTAATGTTTATAAATGACCTGGCTGAGAAGGATAGGTTAGAAAATTTGCTGATGACACAAAGGTTGGGGGTGCTATGGATAGCGTGGAGGGCTGTCAGAAGTTATAGTGTGACATTGATAGGATGCAAAAATGGCCTGAGAAGTGGCAGATAGAGTTCAACACAGATAAGTGTGAGGTTGTTCATTTTGGTAGATCAAATATGATGGCAGAATATATTATTAATGGTAAGACTCTTAGCAGTCTGGAGATCAGAGGGATATTGGGATCCGAGTCCCTAAAAAATTCAAAGCTGCTACGCAGGTTGACTCTGTGGTTAAGAAGGCATATGGTGCATTGACCTTCATCAACCATGGGATTGAGTTTAGGAGCCAAGAGGTAATGTTACAGCTGTATAGAACCCTGGTCAGACCCCACTTGGAGTACTGTGCTCAGTTCTGGTCGCCTCACTACAGAAGGATGTAGAAACCATAGAAAGAATGCAGAGGAGATTTACAAGGATGTTGCCTGGATTGGGGAGCATGCCTCATGAGAATAAGTTGCATGAACTTGGCCTTTTCTCCTCGGAACGAGGGAGGATGAGAGGTGACCTGATAGAGGTGTACAAGATAAAGAGAGGCATTGATCATGTGGATAGTCAGAGGCTTTTTCCCAGGGCTGAAATGGTTAGGATGAGAGGACACAGGTTTAAGGCGCTGGGGAGTAGGTACAGAGGAGATGTTGGGGTAAGTTTTTTTTCCCCCACAGAGATTGGTGAGTGCATGGAATGGGCTGCCGGTGGCAGTGGTGGAGGCGGAAACGATAGGGTCTTTTAAGAGACTTCTGGATAGGTACATGGAGCTTAGAAAAATATAGAGTTGTTGGTAACCCTAGGTAGTTCTAAACTAAAGACATGTTTGGCACAGCTTTGTGGGCCGAAGGGCCTATATTGTTCTGTAGGTTTTCTATGTTTCTAACCCAATTTAAAAAAGTAAGACCAGCACCTAATGAGCAGAGAAAGAGAAAAAATACACAAATCATGTAAGCAATAGAAGTTCCAAATCTTGGAAGTGTCAAAGTTGAAAATGAGTTGCCACATTTTTCATCATTTACCTCCTTTGTTTTACAAATTAATGCCTCCAACTAGAAACGTACAATGCTGCTATACATACATATGTAGTTAACACTTCATCAACTAAGTCATTCTGAAGTAAGCTTAATAACATCACGACATAGATTCTTGCAGGATACAAGTCATGTATAATCAACTGGAGTATTTGCCCATTACTCTTTCTCACTGCTTCAGATTATTCACCCAGTTTCCTAAAATAATGTAAACGTATTTCAACATCACAGCCTCCACGTTAGGCCAGCAATGTGGACATAGGACAAGGAGCAACTTGAATTCAGCTCCCCTGCTCCATACTCGAAGACGAGCAAAGTGGACATAGATGAAAGACGTCTGAAGTCTACGCCTCTGCTCCACACTTGAAGGCCAATGACGTGAACGGGTGTGAAGGGGAGCCGCGGATATCCAGCTGTCTCAGGTCAGTGGGCCCTGGATAGAATGTCCATGCGAGCAGGGGGCAGAAGGGCACAAGAGAGCTGGTGAATCAGTAAGATCAGACTTTGAGCCTGGAGCCCGAGATCCCGTTATCAGCTAGTCTGTGAGTCAAGTGTGAAGTCCGAATTTTGATCAAAAGCCCAGAAGTGATGCCCGATGGCTGAAGACTGGGAGCCCAGAGGCATGGCGTTGGAGGATTGGCCGTGTGAGTGTGGGTGAGTGGAAAGGTGGAAAGGAGATTTTTTTCTATTGGGGTTTCGTTGCTACTTGTATTCTGCATTGTTCTGCCGAGCATTGTGGGCATGATACATTGGCACCAGAATTTGTGGCAAAACTTGGGACCTTCCACCAGCACATCTTTAGATTGTGTTGTTTGTTAAGGCAAGTGAGACCTATCAAGGTATGCTTCGATGTACTTGTGTAAGGGAATGGATCTGAAATCGCCTACTGTGAGGCTTTCAAGAAGTTATTATAGATTAAATCTGCTGGCAATTCCTTGTCCAAACTTCGGCATTTCTCAAAATTTCAAAAATCTATCTGCTTCTTCTTTAAGTACCTCCAATGATTCTGCCTCTAGAACCTTTGGCATCAGTGTATTTCCAAAACTCACCACCATATGTGAGAAGAAATTCCAATGCACCTCAGTTTTAAATGATTAACCCTTAATCTTATAATTACAGTGCCTTGCCTGAGATCCTCCCACAAGTGGAAACATCTCACCATCCACCTTGTCACACCTTTTTAAGATCTTATATGTTTCAGGAAGATCACCTCTCTTCCTTTGACACACAATAGAAAGGAAGGCTGATATTTTTAGCTGTCCATGATGTGATAACACTTTCATCCCAGGAATTAGCCAAGTGAACCTTTTCTGGACGGCCCTGAATGCTTAAATGAAATCGATAATAATATGGTTCCTGTTAATTTAATGCTCCCATATACCCATACTAAATCAGACAGGGTCTATCCCTTGTTCCTGTTAAAACCTATCCTGAACACTTACAAGGAATTCACAAATTTTCTCCTTTGAAATAGTTGTGCCAATTCAAATCTATTTGGAAGCTAAATACCCCCATGAAATCATCCTTCCATTGCTCTACTTATGTTTTATGTCTGCATTTCACTTCACAGCTGCTACAAGGGGGCCCAAGAAGAACCCCCAATTAAAAACACAAAACACTTGCAGAACTCAGCAGGCCAGACAGCATCTATGGGAGGAGGTAGTGACGACGTTTCGGGCCGAAACCCTTCATCAGGAGGGTTGATGAAGGGTTTCCTGATGAAGGGTTTCGGCCCGAAACGTCGTCACTACCTCCTCCTATAGATGCTGTCTGGCCTGCTGAGTTCTGCCAGCATTTTGTGTTTTTATTTATTTCCAGCATCTGCTGATTCACTCGAAGAACCCCCAATTAATTGTTTTAAATGTCTTCCTCTTCTTAGGCCTACTTATAAAGGACCCATGATGTGCTTACCTTTCATTACATCATCTCATATTTTAAATAAAATGTTAAGTGATTTCATTGTTAATCAACATGAATTCCATAATTCTTTTATTATTTAATCAATATTAATGTCAGATGTGCCAGAATAATTATCAAAATAATAAATAGACAATGTACAGTACATCAATTTTCCCAAAAGAAAATCTGGAAATTCAAATTAAAGGTAAAGCTTATAACACAAAATACCTTTCTCATTGTATCTGAGTGCCATAAAAAAACAATTAAACTGATGCACATTTCATTACATGTTCCTTTCTCTATAGAGAAAGCCTGAATTCCAGTGCAATAATATCCATTGCAAATTCAACACAATCCTCTCTTCTTCACTGCACATTGCCAACTAGTAGAGATGCACCTCCAGTCAAAAGCAACTTGTTCACCAAGTCACTTACCATTAAACATTCATTTGCCAATTAGCAGGAACAACTGTGAATATTTGGTCTAAATTCCTTCCCCTTCTGCTTTCATAAAAAGAACTTTCATTCAATCAACCAGTAAATTATGATTCCATTTTGTGCAATGCTACTGGAAACGGGACATTGAAAAATTATCTGAATCAAAGCTGACTTATAAGTAACAATAAATCTTTCTGGCAGATTTATGATTTGCTGCAAGGGAATGCTTGTGGGAACATCACACAACCAATAGGCAGCACTGCTCTGAATCCAGCTCTCCATGGCACATGAAGTATTGACTGGTTAGTAATGTTTTCAACTGGGTGTTAATAGCCTGGTCTGGGAAGATGTGTGCACAGACCATCACATAATCAGGAGAGATGCCAAACATCACATTCATGAGAGAGACCATGCCAGCATTGATAAAAGATATCAGAGACTGAGTTACTTTATTCACTCCTTTGAGACTGTTCTGCTTTTCAATTAGATTCTGGTTGTTCTCTACGTCAACTTCTTTTACCCTCATTTGCCCTATATCTCTTGATACCCTTCTCTAATAATAATAATTCATGAGTCTCAGTCTTGGAGACTTCCTTTGCCTCAAATTTACAGACTTTTAGCATTGGAAAAATATGTGAAAAATGCTTCCTTTTCACAACTAAATAGCATTGTTCTAATTTTCTTACTGTGACCTCTTTTTCTGGGAATAGAAGTTCTTTGTAACTGCCATATCAAACCAAATAACTTGGTTATCTTCAATCTTGACATTCAAAAGCCAAAGTAATGCAAGAACACTTTACCTGAGGTATTCTTATAAATGAGCTATCTGGTGAATCTTTATCAAATCACTTCAAGGCCTGGAGTACAATTTCCAAAGGTATCAATTACTTTTAAATTGGTTTTCTCAAGATTAGCTTCAAAATAAAGTTTAAATCGAACATACCCCCTGTTAAAAGTATAAATCTTAAATCATTTGAAGCAAAATGAGAATCAGGTTTATTATGATTGACATATATGTTGTGAAATTTGTTGTTTTGTGGCAGCAGTATCATACAATGGAAAAATTACTATGAAACATAAAATAGTGGTAGAAAAGGAATATTCATGGTTTCATACACTGTTTAGAAATCTGATTGCAGAGAGGAAGAAGTGTGTGTCTTCAGCCTCCTGTACCTCCTCACCAATGGTAATTACAAGACGAGCATTTCCTGAATGAAGAGGTTCTTTAGTGATGGATGCCACCTCCTTGTAGCACTGACTCCTGAAGATATCCACAATGATGCGGAGGATTGTTTCCATGATGTCTACAACCCTCTGCTGCCTCGTGATTGTGTGCAGGCCATGATACAACCAGTCAGAAAGCTCTCCACCACACAGCTGTAGAAATTTGCAAGAACTTTGGATGACATCCCAAATTTTCTCAAATTCCAAACAAAGTAGAGCTGCTAGTGTGCCTTAATCATGATTACATCAAAGTGTGGGGCTCAGGATAGGATCCTTCAAGATATTCATGTCCAGGAAATTGATGCTGCTCACCCTTTCCACCACTAACACTTTAATGAGGACTGGTGTATGTTCTCCCAGCTTCCTCTTCCTGAAACCACAATCAATTCCTTGGTGATGCTAGCATTGAGGTTATCCAATCCATCTCACTCCTGTGCACTTCCTCATTGCCCTCTGAGATTTTACCAACAACAGTGGTGTCATTAGAGAATTTATAGATGGCTGTGCTTAGCACACAATCATGGGTGCAGAGAGAGTAGAGCATTTGGCTAAGTATGCATCCTTGAGGTTTGACTGTGCTGATAGTGAAGATGTTAATTTTAAAGGTTCAAATCAAATTTATGATCAAAACACAAATAGGTCACCATGTACTACCCAAAGATTCATTTTCTTGCCGGTATTCACAGTTGAATAAAGAATCAATGAAAACTACACTCAAAGACTCATCATCATCAATATCATTATGGGCTATGAGAGCATAAGAAGTAGGAGCAGGAGTCGGCCATCCCGCCCATCAAGCCTGCCCCACCATTCAATAAGATCATGGTTGATCTGTCCATAAACTCAGCTCCATCTGCATGCCTTATCCCCATAACCCTTAATTCCCCTATTCTGTAAAAATCTTTCTAACTGTATCTTAAATATATTTAGTGAAGAAGCCTCAACAATATAAACGACTTTCCTACTTCTGTCTTATCTATCCCTTTCAAAATTTTGCGTGTTTCTATAAAGTCCTCTCTCATTCTTCTGAATTCCAGATAGTATAGTCCAGGTTACTCAATCTCTCCTCATAGGTTAACTCCTTCATCTCTGGAATCAACCTGGTGAACCTCTTCTGCATTGCCTCCAAAGTCAGTATATCCTTCCTCAAGTATGGAGACCAGAAATGCACACAGTACTTCAGGTGTTGCCTCACCAGTACCCTGTATAGTTGCAGCATGACCTCCCTGCTCTTGAATTCAATCCCTCTAGCAATGAAGGCCAACATTCCATTTGCCTTCTTAATAACCTATTGTACCTGCAAGCCAACTTGTTGTGATTCATGAACAGGTATTCCCAAGTCCCTCTGAACAGCATGCTGCAATCTTTCACCATTTAAATAATAACCTGCTCTTCTATTAGTCCTTCCAATGTGGATGATTTTGCATTTACCAACGTTGTATTCCATCTGCCAGACCTTGGCCCATTCACTTAGTCTATCTATATCCTTCTGCAGACTCTCCACGTCCTCTGTTCAATTTGCTTTTCCACTCAGTTTAGTGTCATCAGCAAATTTTGCTACACTACACTCAGTCCCCTCTTCCAAATCATCAATGTAAATGGTAAACAGCTGCGGGCCCAGCACCGACCCCTGCGGCACCCCACTCACCACTGACTGCCAACTGGAGAAACACCCATTTATACCAACTCTCTGCCTTCTATTGGTTAACCAATCCACTATCCATGCCAATACACTTCCTCCGACTCCATGCATCCGTACCTTATTTGTAAGCTTCTTGTGCTGCACCTTATTGAACACCTTCTGGAAATCCAAGTATACAACATCCACCTGTTCCCCTCTATCCACTGCACTCATTATGTCCTCAAAGAACTCCAGTAAGTTTGTCAAACAGGACCTGCCCTTTCTGAATCCATGCTGCATCTGTCTCATGGATCCACTCCTTTCTAAATGTTTCACTGTTTCTTCCTTAATGATAGCTTCAAGCATTTTCCCGACTACAGATGTTAAGCTAACTGGCCTATAGTTGCCTGTTTTTTGCCTACATCCTTTTTTAAAAGGTGGCGTGACATTTGCTGTCTTCCAATTCGCCGTGACCTGCCCAGAGCCTTGAGAATTTTGGTAAATGATCACCTACGAGTCTACGATAACCTCCGCCAATTCCTTCAACACCTTGGATGCATCCTATCAGGACCAGGGGACTTACCTACCTTCAGGCCCTTTAGTTAGCTCATCACCACCTCCATGACAGTGACTTCATCAAGTTCCTCACCTCCCATTTCATCCATTTACATCATTCTTTGGCATATTAGGCATGTCCTTCACCGTAAAGACTGTCACAAAATAGTCATTCAATGCCTCAGCCATTTCCTTATCACCCAATATCAATTTCACCTTCTCGTCTTCCAAGGGAAGACCTACATTGACTTTAGCCACCCTCTTTCACTTAATATATATATTAAAAACTTCTGCCATCTGTTTTTATATTTTGTGCTAATTTACTTTTATACTCTATCTTCTCTTTCCTTATTTCTTGTTTAGTTGTTCTTTGTTGCTTTTTAAAGTTTTCCCAATCCTCCAGTCTCCCACTACTCTTTGCGACTTTGTACACAAGCTTTTAATTTGATACTATCTTTTATTTCCTTAGTTATCCAAGGCTGGCTCTCCCCACACTTACTGTCCTTACTTTTGACTGGAATATACTTTTGTTGAGCACTGTGAAAAATCTCTTTGAAAGTATTCCACAGCTCCTCAACTGTCCTACCAAATAGCCTGTGCTCCCAAAACACATTAGCCAACTCCTCCCTCATCCCGTTGTAGTCTCCCTTGTTCAAGCATAATACACTGGTTTTAGATCCAACTATTTCATCCTCCATCTGTATGCAAAATTCAATCATACTTGTTGCAAGGACATGGCAGTGGAAACGAACCCAGGTGCAGAACAGGAGCACAGAGGCAGAGTCGGGAGGCATTATTAACATGGCAAGCATGGAGTTGGTATCCAGGAGCGATGCTTGACCTGGAACTGGCAGTCCTAAGAACCATGAGACAAGGTTACTCACACCAGAGTCAACCAACAAACTGGCAGCTCCTTGTTGTGCTCACAGGGTTTTTTATGCTGCATTTGCTGATGGAAAGCAGGTGTTTTTAGTTAGTGGAACCTGGGAATGATTGGAACTAAATGAGGTGATTGAGGCCCAATTCCTGAGGTAAATAGCCAGGTGGCCAGTTACCAGAAGGGACCATGACAATACCATGATCACTCTTTCCAAGAGGATCCATGACTATAAGATCGCTAATCTTACTTCTCTCATTGCACAGGACTAGATCTAAGATAGCATTTTCCCTTGTAGGTTCACTAACATGTTGCTCAAGAAAGCCATCACAGATGCATTCTATGAAGTCCTCCTCAAGACCTCCTTTACCAACCTGATTCACCCAATCTATGTGCACGTTAAAATCCCCCATGACAACTGCCATTCGTTCTTACAAGCCTCAGTTATTTCTTAGTTAATTGCCTGTGCCACTGCAATGTTTTTATTAGGAGGCCTATAGACAACTCCCACCAGTGACTTTTTCCCTTTACTATTCTTAATCTCTACCCAGATGGACTCAACATTCTGCTCCGTAGATCTTACATCGTCTCTCACAATCGACCTAATCTCACCCTTAATTAAGAGCGCCAGCCCACCTCCTTTGCTTTCCTGCCTATCTTTCCGTATTACCTGATACCCTTGGATATTTAATTCCCAGTCATCTCCACCTTGCAACCAGGTTTCTGTAATGGCCACTAAATCATGTGCCTTGGTACTGATCTATGCCACAAGTTCACTAACCTTGTTTCCAATACTATGGACATTTAGATAAAGTGCCCTCACATTCATTGTCCTTTTAGAATCTAGTGGCCTATGCGATTTTTGCTTTTTGCTTTTATGCACTCTACTCTTACTTTTTCTTCACTAACTCTAGCTTTGGTCTCTGCATCACTTCCCTCTTCTTTTCTGTGTTGGTTCCCATCGTCCTACCATATTAGTTTAGTGCTATGATGAGTATGATCCTGGTCTTTTATCTGTCATGACCATGACTGTTCTTGGCAATTTTTTCCATAAAAGTGGTTTTCCATTACCTTCTCTCTTTGGCAATGTTGTTCCAAGACAGGAGACCCTAGCCGTTATCAATACCCTTCAGAAATTGTCAGCCTGGCATCAGTGGTTGCGTAACCAGGAGTGTGATATGCACCAGCTGCTCCCATGGCTTGACGTGACCCCAATCAGGGGGCTAAGGAAATGCCTCACCTTGCCCCAGGGTGACCTGCAGGCTAGTGAAGGGAAGAAGCACTTTACAGCTCCTTTGGTAGAGCTGTATCATCACCCCACCACCCATGCATAAAGACTAACAAGCAACAAATATGCAAAAGAAGTAAAACTGTGCATATACAAAAACAAGTAATAATAAATAAGTAAACAAATAATGTGGAAAACATGAGTTGTAGATTCTTTGAAAGTGAGTTCATAAATTGTGTTTGGTGATCAGTTTGGTGTTGAGGTAAGCGAAGATATCTACACTGGTTTAGGAGCCTGATAGTTGAAGTGTAATAACCGTTCCCAAACCTTGTGGTGTTGGTCCTAATGCTCCTTTACCTCCTTCCCGATGGCAGCAACAAGTGAGACAACATGACCTGGATGGTGGGGATGTAGGATGATGATGGATACTGCTTTCTTATGGTTGTTTTATCAGCATTTTAATACTGATCCACACTGACTCATCTCACAATGAGAAACTGAGGACCCAGTCGCAAAGGGAGGTAACAGAGACCTAAATATTGAAGTTTGTTGATTAATATTGAGGGAATGATGGTGTTGAACGTCAAGCTGTAATCGATAAACAGTAGCCTGGGATATGTTTTGCTGAAGGGTATGTTCTTGTAAATCTGTCCAAAAGTGAATCACTCTGAGAATAAATCACTATATTAATCTGTCTTTGATAGATCTAAAGCTTCAAGATCTGCCTGAATGTCTTAATCAGTAACTGGATTTTTGCTTACCAAAGTAAATAATGTTATACCTGAGGAATGGAATAGTCTGGTGTTCCAGTGACACAGAAAACACGTGGATGCAGCATAGTCCAGGCAATGAATCAGCAGGGCACCTACAGAAACAGAAATACTGGATGAACAGATAGTCGCACAGCATTTGTGGAGATAAACTTGTCATAGCTTCCTGTCAGGGACCCTATTTCAGAATTAACATAGGAAACATAAGGAATAGGAGCAGTCACCATCTGGCCCATTGAGTATGTTCCATCTTTCAATAAGATCATTGTTGATCTGGTCGTGGACTCAGCTCCACTTGCCTACCCTTTCCCCAAAATCCTTAAATCCCCTGCTATGCAAAAGTACATCTAATCATGTCATAAATACACTTAATGAGGTAGCCTCTATTGTTTCCCTGGGCAAAGAATTCCATAGATTCATTACTCTATGGGAAAAGCAGTCTCTGTCCTAAATATGTTTGCCCTAATCTTAAGGCTATGTCCTCTATTTCTACTCTCACTCACCAGTGGATGCAACTTTCCTGCCTCAATTTTATCTAACCCTTTCATAATTTGATATGTTTCTATGAGATCCCTTCTCATTCTGCTGAATTCCAGTGAGCTCAGTCTCAAGTGAATTAATTTCTCCTCATAGGTTAATCCCCCTTCTCCAGAATTACCCTGGTGAACCTCCTCTGTGCTATCTCCAACGCTACTGTGTCTTTCCTCAAGTAAGGAGTCCGGAACTACAAAAAAGGCTATACGAGATAGGTAATCAAGTGATTATGAGCACAGGGATGTGCCATTGACAATGTATTTCAAAGAGACAGGCAGAAAGGGACAAAAGCATAATAATGGAAAACAACATGAAGGCATTCTACCTGATTTTGGACAACTCAATGTTCACTCCAGGGGACTGCAAATCACCACGGTGGAGCATGGGATATTCGACCACAAGACCATAAGATACAGGAGCAGAATTAGGCCATTTGGCCCATTTCATCATGGCTGATCCAATTTTCCCACTCAGACCCAATCTCCTGCCTTCTCTTTGTATTCCTTCATGCCCAAACTAGTCAAGAATCTATCAACCTCTGCCTTCAATATGCTGCACTTTATGACTTGGCCTCACAGCTGCCTACGCCAATGAATTCCACAAATACACCACTCTCTACCTAAAGAAATTTCTCCTCATCTCCTTTCTAAAAGGACGCCCCTCTATTATGAGGTTGTGTCCTTTGGTCTTAAACAACTAAACCCTCCCCCACCCCCACCAGAGGAAATATCCTCTCCACAGCCACTCTATCGAGGCCTTTCAACATTTGATAGGCTTCAATGAGATCACCCTCATTCTTTCGAATTTCATTAGACAAGCGGCCAAAACTGCACACAGTACTCCAAGTGGGACCTCACCAGTTCTTTACAAAGCTTCAACATTACACCCTTACTTTTATATTCTAGTCCTCTTGAAATGAATGCTAACATCACATTTGCCTTCCTCACCCCCGACTCAACCTGCACATTAACCTTTAGGGAATCCTGCACGAAGACTCCCAAGTCCCTTTGCACCACACATTTCTGAATTTTCTCTCCATTTAGAAAATAGTTCTTTTTCTACCAAATTACATGACCATACTTTTCCCAACACTGTATTCCATCAGCCACTTCTTTGATCATTCTCCTAATCTAAGTCTCTCTACTTCCTCAAAACCACTTGCCCCTCCAACTATCTTTGCATTGTCCACAAAGCCATCAATTCCATCATCCAAATCACTGACATCATTAATGTAAAAACAAACAGTCCCAACACAGATCCCCTGTGGAACACCACTAGTACTCAGCTGCCAACTACAAAAGGCTCCATTGTCCCCCCACTCTTTTCCCCCTGCCAGTCAGCCAATACTCTATCCACCCTAATATCTTTCCTGTAATGTCATGGGCTCTTACCTTGTTAAGCAGCATAATGTGTGGCGCCTTCTGAAAATACAAGTTCACAACATCAACCCATTCTCCTGCTTGTTATTTCTTCAAAGAATTCCAAAAGATTTGTCAGGCCCTTGAGGGAAACATGCTGACTATGGCCTGTTTTATCATGTGTCTCCAAGTACCCCAAAACCACATCCTTAACAATTGACTCCAACATCTTCCCAACCACTGAGATCAGACTAACTGGTCTATAATTTCCTTTCTTCTGCCTCTCTCCCTTCTTGAAAAGTGTAATGACGTTTGCAATTCTCCATTCCTCTAGAACCATGCCAGAATCAACTGATTCTTGAAAGATCATTACTAATGCTTCCAACAATCCCTTCAGCCTCCTCTTTCAGTGCTCTGGTCCAGGTGACTTACCTACCTTCAGATCTTTCAGTTTCCCAAGAACTGTCTCCCATAATGGTAACTTCACATACTTTTGCCTCCTGTCAATCTCAAACTTCCAGGCAAACTGCTAGTGTCTTCCACAGTGAAGTCTGATGCAAAATGCTTATTCAGTATCTCTGCCATTTCCTTGTTCCCCCAATACTACCTCTCCAGCATCATTTTCCAGTGAACCAATGTCTACTCGACTCTTTTACAATCTATATACAGTATCTGAAGTAACTTGTGGCATCATCTTTAATGATATTGGCTAGTTTACCTTTGTATTCCATCTTTTCCTTCATTATGACTTTTTTTAGTTGCCTTCCACTACTTTTAAAAGCTTCCCAATCCTCTACCTTCCCACTAATTTTTGCTCTATTATATGCCCTCTCTTTGACTTTTATGTTGGCTTTGACCTCCATTGGCAGCAACGGTTGTGTCCTCCTGTCTTTAGAATACTTCTTCCTCTTTGGGATGTATCTATCCTGTGCTTTCCAAGTTTCTCCCAAAAATTCCAGCCATTGCTGGTCTGCTGTCACCATTGCCAGTGTTCTTTTCCAATCAATTTTGGCCAGCTCCTCTCTCATGCCTCTGTAATTCCCTAAACTCTACTGTAATACTGATACATCTGACTTCAGCTTCTCCTTCTCAAATTTCTCCTTAAGATTCCTGTGCTATGTCAAATTACTGGGTCAATGAGTAGTCTTTGGGGTACTGCAAGTCTGTGTCTTTATTGATGCTTTGCTGTGTGCTTGAGTGCTCACTGGGGGGCACTGATGTTTTTTTTGCTGGTGGGGGAGGGGGTTGTTGCTTTGCTGCTGCTTATGTGTGGGAGGGGTAGCGGGGGGGGCTTTGGGGTTCTAACATTTAACTGACATTCATTCTTTGAGGCACTCCTCTGTTTTCATGGATGGTTGTGAAATTATGCCAGTGCCTAAGAAGAATAATGTGGGCTGGGTAGCACTCTCATCATCAATACTTTGAGAGGTTGGCCATGACTAGACTGAACTCCTGCCTCAGCAAGGACCTGGACCCACTGCAAATTGCCTATCGCCACAATAGGTCAATGGCAGACACAATCTCAATAGCTCTCCACACAGCTTTAGACCACCTAGACAACACAAACACCTACGTCAGGATGCTGTTCATCGACTATAGCTCAGCATTGAATACTATCATTCCCACAATCCTGATTGAGAAGTTGCAGAACCTGGGCCCCTGTACCTCCCTCTGCTATTGGATCCTCAACTTCCTAACCGGAAGACCACAATCTGTGTGGTTTGGTAATAACATATCCTCCTCGCTGACAATCAACACTGGCACACCTCAGGGGTGTGCTTAGCTCACTGCTCTACTCTCTATGTACACATGACTGTGTGGTTAGGCATAGCTCAAATACCATCTATAAATTTGCTGATGATACAACCATTGTTGGTAGAATCTCAGGTGGTGACGAGAGGGCATACAGGAGTGAGATAAGCCAACTAGTGGAGTGGTGCCACAGCAACAACCTGGCACTCAACATCAGTAAGATGAAAGAGCTGATTGTAGACTGCAGGAGGGGTAAGAAGAAGGAGCACATGCCAATCCTCATAGAGGGATCAAAAGTGGAGAGAGTGAGCAGCTTCAAGTTCCTGGGTGTCAAGATCTCTGAGGATCTAACCTGGTCCCAACATATTGATGTAGTCATAAAGAAGGCAAGACAGCAGCTATACGTTATTGGCAGTTTGAAGAGATTTGGCATGTCAACAAATACACTCAAAAACTTCTATAGTTGTACCGTGGAGAGCATTCTGACAGACTGCATCACTGTCTGGTATGGAGGGGCTACTGCACAGGACTGAAAGAAGCTGCAGAAGGTTGTAAATCTAGTCAGCTCCATCTTGGGCATTAGGGAGCGGTGTCTGAGTAAAGCAGCATCCATTATTAAGGACCTCCAGCACCCAGGGCATGTCCTTTTCTCACTGTTACCATCAGGTAAGAGATACAAAAGCCTGAAGGCACAGACTCAGCGATTCAGGATCAGCTTCTTCCCCTCTGCCATCCGATTCCTAAATGGACATTGAAGCTTTGGACTCCATTTCACTTCTTTTAATATACAGTATTTCCGTTTTTGCACATTTTTAATAGTCTGTTCAATATACACAATTGATTTACTTGTTTATTTATTATTATGTTTTATTTTATTTATTATTTTTTTATTTCTCCGCTCGATTATTTATTGCATTGAACTGCTGCTGCTAAATTAACAAATTTCACGTCACATTATGGTGATAATCAACCTGATTCTGATTCTATACATTTCTCTGACATTAAAAGCACCTTTGAAACCTTTGAATCATTGAAATGTTTGCCCAAACTATGGACTCACTTTCAAATACTCTTCATTTCATGTTCTCGATATATATTGCTTATTTATTTCTTTTTCCAGTTACACAGCTTGGTGTCTTCTGCACGCCCAAGTTGGTGCGGTCTTTCATTGATTCTGTTATGGATTTCTTGAGTATACTGACCAGAAAATGAATCTCAGGGCTGTAAGTGTTGATATTTATGTACTTTGATAATAAATTGACTTTGAACTTTGAACTTTAAAATATCATGCAACATGAAAGCCAGTACGATTCCTACAGAATGAGTTCAAGTACTTTGCAAAGTGATCACCCAATCCAGATCTGCCGTATACTGAGGTGGATGAGATGCCAGTGAATCACCTGGTATTATTGTGTATTGATTATGGGAAAGAGGGGTAAATGGATGAGAATTGCATCCCCTCCATTATGTGGGAAGGTGCCATGGGACAAGGTTGATGAGGGGGGTGGTAGCGTTGGAAAACATACCAGTGAGTCGTGTAGCGAGAGTCATGGGAATCGGAAAGTTGAGAGGGAAAGTAGCGTCTGGAGGTGGGATCCAGGAGCTGACAAAGATTGCAAAGAACAATGTGTTGAATATGAAGGTGGAATGCAAATACCAGGAAAAGTCTTTTTTTTTTCTTTCTGAAGAAGAAGGCGAGTCGCAGAAAAACTCTATATTTATTCTGTCTCAGGAGAGAGGGGCTTACAGCATTGATGCAGGAACCCAAGGAAATGCTGTTGAGATTTATATCCCCTAAGGTCAAGGGAAAGCCATGTTTTCTTACTCCTGAACTTTATTCAGGCAGTTATGGCAGCAAAGCAGCACAGATCTCTTTGTGATGATGTTCTAGTAGTAGGATAACTGTTCCTTACCTCAAGCTGCTGACCTCTTGCAAATAACACATGCTCATTCATGGTGCCCTTTCTTTAGAGAAATTCACCAATCAATAAAGTCCTTTATTCTATCTCAATGGCCCAAAATGTTCAGACAGCAGTGACCTACCCGTGCTGACCATTGATTTCCAGATAAAGGTCATAATCTCCATTTTCCCATCCACTCATTGGAAACTTCCAGGATGGTGTTGATTCCAACTGCAACCACAAGTTTCCAATCCAATCACAATAGGATAGTGTGGAGTTGGGGGGAGGGGGGGCAGGTATTGTCAATCTATGACAGCATAATGTCATAATGTCGCAATGGGAACAATAGGAACATAGCAACTGCTTACCCGTGTCCTCTGGCTCAGATTGTTGTCAAAGATCCATATCAAAAGCCATCCAGAAGTGTTAAAAATTATTAAATTTTCCAAATATTCTGAAAAGTTATACATTAAAAATCATGATAACTTGGAAAATCTGTAATTACTTCTAATATTTACCTCATTCTTGCGATGCCATTTTCTGTTGAAATCACTGGAGGAAAACTCCCTGGCACAGGTTACGCAAACAGATTTCTCACTGTCAATGCTTGGTAATTGCTAGAACATTCCACTTCACCTATGGACTACACAAGGAATCCAGCTGTGGAGCATGGTCATAAAAGTACCCTACTGAAAGTTTCCTGGAAGTTCAAGGCTTATGCAGGTCAATGCCAGCTGTGCAGGGAGTACTTCAGGTGTAAATTGTTCAAGAAATCATAAAAATAATTTCCCTTTATATAACAGTGATTTTTCACAGGTGAACATAGGTTGAGGGCCTCTAGTTACTATGGTGGGATCCAAAGTCATTTCTCTGGATCAATGTTACTCATATTTAGCTGTCATCCAATGCCTTAACTGATATGTTACTCACTTTAATTACTGTATGCTTGGGTTGCCACAGCCACTGATCAATCCCATGTGCTGTGCATGCTCCTGTCAGGGATGAAGGAGATGATATGGATGTTGCTGTGCCTTCTGTTCTGCTGGGTCTGTCCATCACAATTAACAAATCTTCCATGACAATCCATTCCCAACCCCTAGTGTCCAAAGAGGAGCAGGAAAATAAACCTTCTCCTCAGTACCAAGGGCATCATCTCACGAAGCTGAAAGCCAGCACAATACCAGAAAACCTTTCCTGACTCCATGGCAATCTTCTGGAAGGTGAAATGTCATTTGAGTGAACACAACTGTCATGGTAGTTAAAGGACACTAAGAAACAGCTGGCTCAACAAATAAAAACAATTTCTGCATTAACATGTAAACTTGCAGTTTCATACAAGAGATCCATTTCAACACCAAAAGAATGTAAAGGAAAATGAATTCTTGAGTCTTCCTTTTAGAAAATCGCAAAGAATTTTACAGGTAATGGAATATATGTGAACTCTTTTTAGGAAACACAGCAGCCAGATTTCACATGCAAGGTTCTGCAAAAAACAATTTAATAATAACCTGATAATCTTCTGTTAGTAGTGTTGATTAAGGGCTAAATATTATCCCAGACATAAGGATTAATTCACTTACCCTTCCTCCAAATGGTGCCTTATGGCTGCTTACATTCTTAGAACTAACAGCATACTCTGTGACTATTCAGATTGAAAATCTATTCCCTATTGCCCAACAATTACATGCTCCCATTTATAAATCAAGCAAAAAGGTTATGTGCATTGGTCTGTATTCTATGTTTTATGGACAGTGTTGTGTATAAAGATTTATAGATGCATGCATGTTTTTGCACAGTCTAAATTATTTTCATAGTACTGAAAATAATAGTTTCCCACGTCTACTTAGTTAAAAGGGATTTGGATGGAAACTTATTGTAACCCTTACTGTGCAACAGATTCAAGTTCAAATCCCTAAATACAAGGTCAGTTTTGATGGTAGCTGATATAAAAAGTAATTGTGTCAAGTTTTGGCCTCTTGCCCTAACATCATCTGCTTTGCATATGTGCACAGAGCCTCTGGTATGCTCACAGATAATCTGTGAGCTATTTTTGAGATGGTGGGGTTATATTAAGACCACAATTTATGCCAGGGATTTGCAGAGTGAAATGGAGCAGAAAATATCAAGCTGAAAGTGACTAACGGCTGTTTCAAAGCTAATTAATTATTACCTCCTTTTATTTAATTGGCATGAGTTTTATGAAAAGCTCTTCAGTATACAATGTGTGAAATTCTACATATATCTTTTCAAATAAGTCATAACTTGAGGTCATTGCAAAGAAGTGAAAGAAATTTTCTTTCTTTCTCTCTCTTACTAACTTTTCTGACTTTCAATTTATTCAAAAGATGCAACCAAACACCAGCAAACAGCATTGTAACAGAATACTCAAAGCAACAGAAATCTTTTAAAGTGTCCCCTTCAATGGTCTACATTAAAACCTGGCTTCACATTATGTTGTAGATAAATAATTAGCAATGTATTGTTAACAACATGTTTATTTCCAAAATTAGTGACAACACCTTGCCTTTTTAGTTTTTCTGCTTTAAAATAAACACTGCTTGAAAAGCAAAGCAGAAGTCCATATTTAACAGTAAATGCGAGTGTGAATATGAGCTGTTTGTTATACTCATCTCTGTGCATTCAGTTATTTTGACTTCAATATAACTGAAGCTGGAGGTGAGTACAACCAAGGATTTAAATTCTGACACATTTTTGTAATGAACCATATGAACAGATTGATATTGCTGAAGTTTAATAAATCATTGCTGAAGATTAGAGCTATCCACCTGCTTGTGAAAAGCAAAGCTCCTAATAATGGTTGAAATCTTGAATCATACCATTGCTGTAAGGTTTAGAATTTAAGCTCCATCTTTGCTGTAGTGGAAGATGATATGCTATCAGTGTATGATGCAAGTGCACCTGCAGTTCAACTCTGAATTCAGAGCCAAAATTGTCTGTTGAAGAGATGCTAAAGGGAGCAACTTGAAGGATTGATGGAGAGATTAGATTATAAAAGGATATGACTGGAATATACACAAAACCATGATATAATGATTATGATCTGACAAGATTGATGTTTTGTGATTTTTAAGTGATAAGATGACTCTGACAAGGCATTAGTTCTTCCCAGAAATAGGAAATAAAGTGAGTTAAGCTATTGAAGTTTGGGTGGAAGTTTGCTGGTACCTAGAGGAAAAACAAGGTAAGTGAATTTTGCTCAAATTCCTTTTAGCAGCTCATTAACTGTGGCAAAAATCTAAGTTTGGAACTGCAGCATTCTCATAATAGTACAAATTGCATGACCATGACTCTTTAGTTATGCCAAATCAACACAACATTTATTGACACATTTGCACAGAGAAATTGTTGGCGGGTTCCTCCTGAGACATTTGAAATGATGTAATAGCATGAGAGATAAAATTGTGTGACCTTTGTTTCTATAGGAACAGATGCTGTGTTTGAAATGCCCTCTCTTGATTTCCTTGAACCAATTGTAATAGTACCATTGTAGCAACAGAGATGGCAATGTCTGGTATAAAGATTGGAGTATATGCGGCAAAATTTAACAGAAAACAACAAAAACTTTCATCATAACATTGTACGTAACTGTGTTATAGGAGATTGATTTGAGTTAAACAAGAGGACATAATCAGGATTAAAGTATTTTAGGAACAAAATGCCAATTGAATTGCGTTGTCATGGTGAAACAATGAATGAAAAAGAGACTAACTGAGGAATTTAGAGTGAGATTGAGTGAAACACCAAATTATACTATTTTCATTGCATTGCCTGTTGCATTAAGATCATTACAGCTCTTAATGACTTTCTGCTGCCTTCACAGTGGATATCATAAACACTTATCATACCTGGATTAAGCAACTAACTAAAATTATTTCTGCAAAACTAAAACATTTCCTCTCTTTCTTCATGAATACCCAAAAGAATCACAATAGGGTTTCTGAGATTAGGCTAAATGCAGGACTCTTTTACATCTAAATTATTGTTGGCTATACCTATGTTACATTATGAGCTTCTTCACACATCCTTCAATTTCTTCAATCACATCCAGTCCAGAACATATTGAAATCCCCCAATCACCTTGTAATTTTAGTCTCTGAGGCTACTGTGAGAGCATTCTTCAGGAGGATGAACCCACAGAGAGCATCTGGCCCCAGCAGGGAGCCCAGCTCAGTACTAAAGACCTGTGCTGATCAACTGGCTGGAGTGTTCACTGAGATCTTTAACCTCTCTCTTCAGCATTCTGAAGTACCCACCTGCTTCAAGCAGTCTCCAATTATACCAGCGCCTAAGAAGAACATGGTATCCTGCTTCAATGAGTATCGTCCAGTTGCACTTACGTACACTGTGATGAAGTGCTTTGAGAAGTTGGTGATGAAACACATCAACTCCTCTCTGAGAAGTGACTTGGATGCATCCCAATTTACCTAACGTCATAACAGATCAACAGCAGATGCCATTTCATTAGCTCTTCACTCAATTCTGGAGCATCTGGACAGGTAAGGTGCATACAACAGGATGTTCTTCATTGACTGCAGCTTAACATTCAATACACCCACTCAAAACTAATCAAGGATCTAGGCCTCAATACCTCTTTGTGAGACTAGATCCTCGATTTCTCCACTTGCAGACCCCAGTTAGTTCAGATTAGCAACAACATCTCCTCCACCATCATTATCAGCACAAGTGCACCACGAGGCTGTGTGCTTAGCCCCCTGCTCTACTCACCTTACTGGAATGACTGCAAGGCTGAACGCAGCTCCAATGTAATATTTAAGTCTGATAATCTCACCATTGTTGTTGGCTGAATCAGCACATAGGAGGGAGATAGAAAATCTGGCTGAGTGGTGCCACAACAAGAACCTCTCACTCAATGTCAGCAAGACCAAGGAGCTGATTATTGACTTTAGGAAGAAGAAACCAGAGGTTCATGAGCCAGTCCTTATCATGGGATCAGAGGTGGAGAAAGCTAGAAACTTTAAGTTCCTCTGTGTTATCACTTCAGAAGATCTGTTCTAGGTCCAGCACATAATTGCCTTTATAAAAAAAAAACATGGCAGTGCCTCTTTGTTCTTAGAAGTTTGCAAAGATTTGGCATGTAATTTAAAACTTCAATAAGCTTCTATCGATGTGCTGTGGAGAGTATATTGACTGGTTGCGTCATGGCCTAGTATAAAAAAACAAAGTCCTTGAACAGGAAAATCATACAAGAAGTAGTGGATACGTCTCAGTCTATCATGGGTAAAGCCCTCCCTGTCACTGAGCACATCTACATGGAGCACTGTCATTGGAAAGCAGCATCCATCAGCAAGGACTCCCACCATCCCGGCCATGCTCTCCTCTCGCTGCTGCCATCTGGAAGGAGGTGCTGGAGACTTGAGACCCACAACACCAGGTTCAGAAACAGTTATTACCCCTCAACCATTGAGGTCATGAACCAGAGGGGATAACTTTACTCACTCCATCACTGAATTGTTCCCACAACCTATTGACTCTTCATCTCATGTTCTCTATATTTATTGGTTATCTATTTATTATTGTTAATTCTTTTTCCTTCTCTCTTTTTGTATTTGCACAGTGTGTTGCCTTTTGTACATTGGTTGTTTGTCCATTCAGTTGGTTACGGTCTTTCATTGATTTTATGGTGAATCTTGAATTTACTGTAAATGCTCACAAGAAGATGAATTTTAGGTTTATACAAGGTGACATATATGTATTGTGATAATAAATTTACTTTGAACTTTGATCTGACATTGGTCTTATTCTGTGCGTATCATGACTTGTATTACAACTTCTTTCACTTCCCTCTTGCTCCCCTTGGTTAGTCACACACTTACTCTCCATTACTTAATCAATTCCACTCAATCTCACTTTAAATCCCTCAGCCAGTCTCTTTTTCATTCATTGTTTCACTATGACAACACAATTCCATTTTATTTTCCATTTGTTCTCACTGCCTGCAAAGAAAAAGCCCTCGCTGGAGAGAGGGCACCTCTGACCAAAGCCAGTATTTTATTTATTTATTTTTATTTTGAGATACAGCAGGTTAACAGGCCTTTCTGGCCCAACAAGCTGTGCTGCCCACTTGACCAATTAACCTACTAGCCCGTATATCTTTAGAATATAGGAGAAAACCAGAGCACTGGAGGAAACACAGACAGTCACAGGGAGAACATTCAAACTCCTTACAAATGTCAGTGGGATTTGAACTAAGGCTATTGGCGCTGGAAAGGATTATGCTGATCACTACACTCACAATGCCACCCCTTATTTACAGTTAGCGCTCTTTTATGAGACCTGTGTGGTATTTCAAAAAGAAGAGGTGACATTTTTTTGGAAATACATGTTGAGCTACAAATGTCATTTTGAGATCCTTGAAATTAACAAGATTCTTTCTTTAAACTCTGAATTGAGCACTGACAAGAGGTTTCTGACATGAGAATGTAAGCAGTGGTGTTAAGTGGCTATGCTCAGAATATTTTCACTTTCATTTGTATCCTAGGTAATTAATGGACAGATCATTCTAAGGTTGTACTTTGGCTATATTCTGTTAAACAGAATTTAATTCTCATGAGTCTATATACTATTCCACATGTTCATTTCTCAAAGCACAATATTTAACTTGTGGTAATAAAACACAAAGTGCTTCTTGGATTTGAAGTCAGTTGTGGCACAAGTGCAGTTTAGGTGGATGTGGCTGTGTTCTACAAGGGGCTAATGCATAGTCAGAATACAAAGTGAGGATGTTCTCTGCTTTTGTTCCTTTGGGAGATTTTCCATAAAATGATGAAAAGTCAGATGACATTTCCTCTTACATATAATTCTACACTGATCCAGATGAGATATCTCACATCATTTCACTACAGACCTGACCTCACATATCATTCCAGAATTAGGTGAAATATTATCCTTTGATGCAGTCCTTGTGGATGTTACCAGCAGAGGCATTGATTTAATCAACTGTGCATTACGTGAAGAAAGGTACACCTTTGTAAACAATTTCAGTCATGCTGTACTTGATAAGATGTTGCCATGGTTGTGGTCTTTCTTCCTGGCTGTTGGCTGCCTTTGCTTTGCCTGAAAAGTAAAATACTTCAGATAAAGAAAATATCAAATAAAACCAGAAGATAAAAGAAGCAGACTGAGAAGCATTCAGGTAGCACTTCTTGTGAGAGTAAGTTTGGGTTAGCGTTTCAACATACGGCCTTTCATCAGAACGGAATAAAATAAAATAAAGCATAAACAGTTCTTCAGGGATGCAAATGAAGTGGAGGAAGGGAGAAAACAAATATAAGGGAATGGACTGCAATTGGATGATGATGAGAGTAAAGGCCATGTATCAATAAGAATTAAGAACCATCATACCACGGGGAATTACCATCCAAACACCGGGTCACATATCAACCATTCCCACCACACTGATGGATCCATATGCTGTTACTTGCATGGACAGTCAGTGGGAAAAAGAAGATTCAGTTAAGATCTGAAGTTTTTAAGCAGGTAGGCAAAACAGCAGTTATTAGAAAATTAGCTATTTCTCTTCTAACTTGAATTAAATTTCACTGTAACATGGGAGTCAGGGAAGAAGGTTCAGATTGAGAATTAAATGGGAAGAATGGAATTATTGTACATAACGTGCAGCTCTGCCTAGTGCACTGATACATCACAGCTCCATATTATTATCCTGTATCACTAGCATTTGGATTATAAAGCTGGTTGGAAGGATTTATTAAATTAGGCAAACAAAATTAAGGTTCATAACAAAGAATTTGTTGTGTCTATGGGCTCTTTGGTTCCATTGCAGTCACTTTTCATTTATCAGGAGTGACTGCTACAACAATATATCAAAAGTCCCAGCTAAGGTACACTCAGTACTTAAAAGTACAGGAACCCTCATGTACATGACAGACAGACCCATTAAGCAAGAAAATTTAGATGATGTTACCATTTACAGTGATTAGTTGCATGGAATATTTCTTATTTTCTCCCAATCTCCATGGGTACTGTAAAATAGGACATATTTTTTAAATCAACACAAATATAATGGGAAAAACAAGATAAACCTAAAATGAATGACGTTCCATTCACTGTCTGTAGAAAGATTGCAATTTGATTGGAATGGGTTTAAAATACATGTACACAGAGGAACCAGAAAAATTCTTCTTCACAGATCCTGCTAGCAACTCAATAGCCAGTGAAGATAAATGACAGAAGTTTGATTAAATCCAAAATGATAGTTTAGGAAAGCCATCTGTTTTGTTTTGTTCCTTTAACATCTGTTTCTTTCTTGGACAGATGGAGTAATGTGTGTGTATGCCCACATACCCTTACATACACACACACACACACACACACACACACACACACACACACACACACACACACACACACACACACACACACACACACACACACACACACACACACACACACACACACACACACACACACACACACACACACACCACAAATGCATGCACACACCTCTGCAGATTGAACCTCAGGAATAAAATCAACTCTGAACTGTGTTAACTTTAGAGGGCAAAATGCACAACAGAAATGTAGATCCTGTTGACTGGGTACTTGTAGGGAATTTGGATAAGTTTGTCCCATTGAGGCAGGGAAAGAATGATAGAATGAAAGAACCATGGTTGACAAGAGGAAGAATGAAGCTTACTTAAGATTTAGGAAGCAAAGATCAAACAGGGCGCTAGAGGATTACAAGGTAGCCAGGAAGGAGCTGAAGAATGTACTTCGGGCAGCTAGAAGGGGCATCCAAAGGCCTTGGCAAGAGGAATTAAGGAAAACCCCAAGGCAATCTACACATATGTGAAGAGCAGGAGGATGGAAAGAGTAAGGATAGGACCAGTCAGGGATAGTGGAGGAAATGTGCATGGAGTTGAAGGAGGTAGGTGAGGTCTTTACTGAACACTTTGTTTCAGTATTCACCAGTGACTTTGACAATTGTAACAACAGCATAAAACAGGGTGATATGCTTGAAAATGTCAATGTTAAGAAAGAGGATGTGCAAAAACTTTTGAAAGACATTAGGATAGATAAGTCCCTTGGCCAGACGGGATACGCCCCAAGTTACAACAGGAAGTGAGGGAAGAGGTGACTGCAGCTTTGGCAATGATCCTTGCATCCTCACTGGATGATTGGAAGATGCCAGACATTATTCCTTTGTTCAAGAAAGGGAATAATAGACCAGTGTGTCTAACTTCAGTAGTGGGCGAATTATTGGAGAGGATTCTTAGAGATAGGATGTATGAGCATTTGGAGAAATATAGTCCAATTAGGGATAGTCAGCATGGCTTTGTGAGAGGCAGGTCATCTCTCAAGCCTGAATGAACCCCTAGGAGAATGTGTCAAAGCATATTGATGAAGGTAGAGCAATGGATGTGATGCATATGAATTTTAGAAAAGTATTTAATAAGGTTCTCTATGGTAGGCTCATTCAGGAAGTCAGGAAGCAAGAGATCCAGAGAAATTTGACTGTGTGGATGCAGAATTGGCTTGCCAGTAGAAGGCAGAAGGTGGTAGTAGGTGGAATGTGTTCTGCCTGGATGGTAACCAGTGCTGTTCTACAGGGATCTGTTCTGGGACCCCTGCTCTTTGTGATTTTTTTAAAAAAATGACTTAGATGCAAAGGTGGAAGGGTGGGTTAATAAGTTTGCAGATGACATGAAGGCTGGTGGAGTTAAGGATAGTGGGGATGGTTATTGTAGCTTGCCACAGGACATTGGCTGGATGCAGAGACCTGACAAGAATTGGGAGATTGGGTTCAACATGGAAAAGTATGAAGTGCTTCATTTCGGAAGGCTGAATTTGAGGGCAGAATAAAGGGTTAATTGCAGGATTCGTTGCAGTGTGGAGGGACAGAGGGACCTTGGGGTCCACATCCATAGATCCTTCAAAGATTCCATTCAAGTTGACAGGGTTGTTAAGAAGACGTACGGTGTACTAGCCTCCATTAGTTGAGGGATTGAGTTCAAGAGCTATGAGGAAATGTTGCAGTTGTATAAAATGCTGGTTGGGCCACACTGGAAATATTGTTTCAGTTCTGGTCACCTAATTATAGGAAGAATGGGGAAGCTGTAGAGAAGGTGCAAGGAGATTTACTGGGATGCTTTCAGGACTAGAGGACGAGATAGGTTGAGTGGGCTTTGACTCTTCCATTTGGAACGAATGAGAGGTGACTTGATAGAGGTGTACAAAGAGGCATTGATAGAGTGAACAGCCAGAGACTTTTCCAAGAGTGGAAATGGCTAATACAAGGGGGCATGATTTTAAGGTGATTGGAGGAAAGTATAAAGGGGATGTCTAATGCAAGTTCTTTACACAGAGAGTGGTGTGTGCATGGAACACCCAGCCAAGGGTAATGGCAGAGGCAGGAACAGCATATTAGGGGCATTTAAGAAAACCTTACATAGGCACATGGATAATAGAAAAATGGAGGATTATGTAGAAGGGAAGGGGTAAATTGATCTTACTGTGAAAATGTTGGCATAACATCATAGGCAAAGGGCCTGTACTGTGCTGTATTGATCTATGTTCTATGTTCTTAAAATATTACTCAGGGGACCAGTAAGTAAGTAAAATCTAAAGCATAGATTAAAAACTTCCACTCTTTTCATTTCCAATGTGGTTGCACTAGAATCTGTTCCAGATTGCTTATTCACATCCAGTCTATCATGCATGCCATGCTCCCTTCACTCAACTATGTAAGCTACTTCCACTGAAATCTCATCCAAATTCCCTCAAAACAATCAGTTTACTAAATTCTCTCTCCCTTCTCAGTTTAGACCAGTGGTTCCCAACCTTTTTTTGGCCATGCCCCACCTAATCACCTCTAAAATCCTGATGCCCCCTGTGGTGATATATAATTCTTATTATTCAAAAAGTGAACTCCTATTCACCTGGAGGAAGCCTAAAAGACCATTAACTTGGTTTAAACAAGCTTCCAAAGAACATGGCATTCATGAAAGAGAAAAATAAAAGAACCAAAGGACTGTTAAAGTTCTGAGGAAGAAATTACTAAGAAATTGTAAAAAAGAAGAACATTAAGTGATATTAAAATAATAATAATAATAAATAAATAAAACAATGCCGATTCGTTTCTACAGCATACAAAGACAGATACACCGTTTAAAAGAGATGACGCAATGTACGCACCTTCACACAAAAAGCAGCATTGGCGCGACCTCGTACGAGTTTCTTACGCGTTTGGACTTGTTCATTCGTTCCTTCCTACATCAGTCAATTCATTAATTTAATTATGAAAGCCATTTGATGGTTGTAATGATGGTGATACACTATATATACAGTACATTCGCAATTACGCATGTACATACACACAAGTATTTTTATGTATGCATACTGTATATACACATATGTATTAACTCGCACACACACTCATACTCACACAGACTTACTAGAAAAAATTCACTGTTAATAACTCATTCTCGAATTGCCCCCCTTAAAAATCAAATTATCCCCCTTCGGGGCGTATGCCCCACGTTGGGAACCACTGGTTTAGACTGTAAAACACACAGCAGTACAGGACATAGACAGGCCCTTCAGCCCTGAGGTATGTACCAAGCATGATACTAAATTAATCTAATCCCTTCTACTTGTATATGATCCATACCCTCTATCCCTTGCATATTCATGTAGCTATCCAAAAGCCACTATTGAATCTGCTTCCACTTCCACCCCTGGCACCCACCACTCTCTGAATATAAAACTTGCTCCTTTAAGCTTTTCCACTCTCATGTTCAGCATCTCTAGCCTAGGATAAAGATTATGAATATCTTACTCCTTCTATTCTCCTAATTCTATGAACTTCTATCAAGTCTCCTCTCTGTTTCAGACATTCCAAAGAAAACAAATCGAGTTTATCCAACTTCTCCTTATCCCTGGCAGCACCTGGTAAACCTCTTCTGAACCTTCTTCAAAGCCTCCACCTCCTTCCTGTAACAGAGGTGACCAAAACTGCCTGGAATTACCCAGGTGCAGCGAATACTTTTCAGTTTTCTTTATGTTACCCAAGGCTCCTAGCTGACTGCAGTTTTCTAATCCTTAAATATGTTTTCCTTATCTTTTTGACTAAATTTACGACTCTCATTATCCAAGTTTCCATTTTCGACATTCCTCATTACTGGAATATATGCCTGTCTTGAAGTTTGGTCACCTAGTCTTTAAATGACTCTCATAGGTCAAATGCAGACTCACTCAATAATAGCTTGTCCTAGTTTACTCTCCTAAGCTCCTACCAAACTATACTGTTTCCAATATACTTCTAATATGCTCTCCCAATAAAACATCAGTTATCAGCCCAGACTCGTTTCCTATCCACCACTGATTAGCCTTATTTCCTTCTTTGTCTTTACACCGTCTTGTGTCCTGGAATATTTCTCCACATCATAAGTGCAAAAAATCTACTGTTTAATTGAAAGGGGAATAAAGTGCCAGTTGCAGAGAGAGGAAAGGGTGGAGAAGAGAAAGGGAATACATGTGATACAGTTGAAATAAAGATTGTCCAGTTGACACAGTGAATTCAAAGATGGTTGAGTGCAGTTAAGAGGGGAAACATATACAAAAGGGTATGCTGGAGATGTGGGCAACAGGGCACACCTGTTCTGGAAATTTAAGATCAAAGAGAATACTGAACATACTCAGCCTCCGCAAAGAGAGAAAAACTTAGTTAATACCACAAGAGAATGATGTGAAATCAGAATTGGCTGTTTCAGACAGAAAACAAAGAAGGCCGATTGTCTGAAATTGCTGAACTTACTGTTGAATCCAAAGTATTGTAATCTGTCTAGTCCAAAATCTAGGTGCTATTATTTAATGTTTTATAGGGCTTCTTTGGAGCAACGTAGGAGGCCAACAACAGAGAGGTCAGTGTTAGAATGGACTGGAAAATTAATGTGACTGGCAACTGGAAATATAAGAACACTCTTGCAGCATAAATGGAGATTTCCTGCAACGTACCCAAACTGTGTTTGGATTATACAATGTAGAGGGAGATCATATCATGAACACAGAATACTGTATACGATGCAGGAAGTGTATTGGTGTATTGCTACTTCACCATAAGGGATAAGGTAAAAGGGCAGGTAATGCATCCCCTGCAGTTCAATCCGAAAGTGCTTGAGAGAGGAAGTGGTTGATGGAGATAGAAGAGTGAATCAAGAAGTCGCAAGTGAAAGAGTCCCTTCAGAGTGCTGAGGTGTTGAGATAGAAGCATCAGGTGGCAGAAAATAGATCAGGTTTATTATCATTGGCATGTGTCCTGAAATTTGTTAACTCAGCAGCAGCATTTCAATGCAATACATAATATAGAAGAATTAAAAAAGTAATAATAATAATAAATAAATTACAGTATACATATATTGAATAAATTAAAAATAATGCAAAAACAGAAATAATATGTGTTAAAAGAGTGAGGTAGTTATCATGGATTCAATGTCCAATTAGGAATCGGATGGCAGAGGGGAAGAAGCTGTTCCTGAATCACTGAGTGTGTGCCTTCAGGCTTCTGTATCTCCTACCTGATGGTAACAGTGAGAAAAGGGCATGCCCTGGGTGCTGGAGGTCCTTAATAATGGAAGCTGCCTTTCTGAGACACCACTCCCTGAAGATGTCCTGGGTACTTTGTGGGCTAGTATCCAAGATGGACTGGGCTAAATTTACAACCCTCTGCAGCTTCTTTCGGTCCTGTGCAGTAGCCCCCCCCCACCCCCCCCCCACCCCACATCGCAGACAGTAATGCAGCCTGTCAGAATGCTCTCCACAATACATCTATAGAAGTTTTGGAGTGTTTTTGTTGACATACCAAATCTCTTCAAACTTCTAATGAAGAATAGTCGCTATCTTGCCTTCTTTATAACTGCATCGATACGTTGGGATCAGATTAGGTCCTTAGAGATCTTGACACCCAGAAACTTGAAACTGCTCACTCTCTTCATTTCTGATCCCCCTGAGGATCGGTACGTGTTCCTTCATTTCACCCTTCCTGAAGTCCTCAATCAGCTCTTTCAGAAATTACAGAGGATGAAACAGCGAATGTGAAGAATGACCAAGTAAATGGTGAGATGAAAAGGAAATAGAGGAGATATAGTTGAGAATCTTGTCAATGATATGGAAGGGAGTCATGGTTAAGGAAAAAGGAAGATTTTTCAGAGGGACTGGTATGAAAAGATCTCATCATTAGAAAAGATACAATGGAGATGAAAAACTTGAAATAATGGAATGGAGAAGTTGCTGATGAAACATATGAACTCCTGCCTATGGGACAACTTGGATCTGCTCCAATTTGTCTTCCTTCAGAACAGGTCAACTGCAAATGCCATTTCCTTGGCTCTTCAATCAACCTTAGACCACCTGGCCATTGAAGAGACATAAATCAAAATGCTCTTCATTGTCTTCAGATCAGGATTCAACACTCTCATCATCCCTTGAAAACAAATCAATAAGCTCCAAGACCTAGGCCTCATACCTCCTTGTGCAACTGGATCCTCGATTTCCTCACTTACAACTCCTGACAGTTCAGACTGGCGACAACACCTTCTCCACATCAGCACACACCCACATATCTCACGTGGTGTGTACGTACCGGCTGTGTGGTGAAAAGGGCACAGCAGCGCTTCTTTCACCTCAGATGGTTGAAGAAGTTTGGTGTGGGCACCCAAATCCTAATAACTTTCTACAGGGGCGCAACTGAGAGCATCCTGACTGGCTGCTCACTGCCTGGTAGGGGAACTGTACTTCCCTCAATCACAAGACTCTGCAGAGAGTGGTGCAGACAGCCTAGTCCACCTATAGATGTGAACTTCCCACTATTCAGGACATTTACAAAGACAGGTGTGTAAAAAGGACCTGAAGGATCACTGGGGACCCAAGTCACCCCAATCACAAACTGTTCCAGCTGCTACCATCCGGAAAATGATACCACAGCATCTTCAACCAGGTCATCAGACTGATTAATTCATGCTGAAACAATCGTCTTTCTATGTTATACTGGCTGTCCTGTTGTACATACTATTTATCATAAATTACTATAAATTGCACATTGCACATTTAGACAGAGACGTAACATAAAGATTTTTATTCCTCATGTATATTCAATTCACACAGTTATGTGCTCAGCCCACATCTCTACTCGCTTTATACTCATGACTATGACGTCATGCACAGCTCCAATGCTACATGGTAAGTTTGCCGCCGACATCATTGGCTGAATCAAAGCTGGTGACTGAATCAACATATAGGAGGGAGATTAAAAATCTGGATGAAAGGTTCCTTTAAAACAACTTCTCACTCAATGTCAGCAAAACCAAAGAACTCACGTCTTAATAAGCTGGTAAGGAAGGCGGGCTCTGTCGTGGGCAAAGTACTGGAGAGTTTAACATCGGTAGCTGAGCGAAGGGCGCTGAGTAGGCTACGGTCAATTATGGATAACTCTGAACATCCTCTACATAGCACCATCCAGAGACAGAGAAGCAGTTTCAGCGACAGGTTACTATCGATGCAATGCTCCTCAGACAGGATGAAGAGGTCAATACTCCCCTATGCCATTAGGCTTTACAATTCAACCGCCAGGACTTAAGAACTTTTTAAAAGCTATTATTAATGCTTTTTGAGATAGTGATTTAGATGCATATCATATTTTTTTACTGAGTTAAGTATTGTATGTAATTAGTTTTGCTACAACAAGTGTATGGGACATTGGAAAAAAGTTGAATTTCCCCATGGGGATGAATAAAGTATCTATCTATCTATCTATCTATCTAATACGGTGGAAAGAATCAGAATCAGAATCAGGTTTATTATCACCAACATGTGACGTGAAATTTGTTAACTTAGCAGCAGCAGTTCAATGCAATACATAATCTATCAGAGAAGAAAGAAAAAAATAAATATAATAATAATAATAAACAATTAAATCAATTACGCATCCAAATCAATTTTTTTTAAATATGCAAAAACAGAAATACTGTACAGTTTTTTTTTAAGTGAGGTAGTGTCCAAGGGGTCAATGTCCATTTAGGAATCAGATGGCAGAGGGGAAGAAGCTGTTCCTGAATCGCTGGGTGTGTGCCTTCAGGCTTCTGTACCTCCTTCCTGATGGTAACAGTGAGAAAAGGGCATGCCCTGGGTGCTGGAGGTCTTTAATAATGGACGCTGCCTCTCTGAGACACCGCTCCCTGAAGATGTCCTGGGTACTTTATAGGGTAATAACCAAGATGGAGCTGACTAGACTTACAACCTTCTGCAGCTTCTTTCAGTCCTGTGCAGTAATCCCTCCATACAGACAGTGATGCAGCCTGACAGAATGCTCTCCACAGTACAACTATAGAAGCTTTTCAGTGTATTTGTTGACATGCAAAATCCCTTCAAACTCCCAATAAAGTATAGCCGCTGTTTGCCTTCTTAAAACTACATCGATATGTTGGGACCAGGTTAGATCCTCAGAGATCTTGACACCCACGAACTTGAAGCTGCTCACTCTTTCCACTTCTGATCCCTCTGAGGATTGGTATGTGTTCCTTCGTCTTCCCCTTCCTGAAGTCTACAATTAGCTCTTTTATCTTACTGACATTGAGTGCCAGGTTGTTGCTGCGGCACCATTCCACTAGTTGGGATATCTCACTCCTGTATGCCCTCTCGTCACCACCTGAGATTCTACCAATGGTTGTATCGTCAGCAAATTTATAGATGGTATTTGAGCTATGCCTAGCCATACAGTCATGTGTATATAGAGAGTAGAGCAGTGGGCTAAATACACACCCCTAAGGTGCACCAGTGTTGATTGTCAGAGAGGAGGATATGTTATCACCGATCCACACAGACTGTGATCTTCCGGTTAGGAAGTTAAGGATCCAATTGCAGAGAGAGATACAGAGGCCCAGGTTCTGCAACTTCTCAATCAGGATTGTGGGAATGATGGTATTCAATGTTGAGCTATTGTCGATGAACTGCATCCTGACATAGGTGTTTGTGTTGTCCAGGTGGTCTAAAGCTGTGTGGAGAGTCATTGCAATTACATCTGCTATTGACTTATTGTGACGATAGGCAAATTGCAATGGGTCCTGGTCCTTGCTGAGGCAGGAGTTCAGTCTAGTCATGACCAACCTCTCAAAGCATTTCATTACTGTCAATGTGAGTGCTACCGGGCAATAGTCATTAAGGCAGCCCTCTTCTTGGGCACTGGTATAATTGCTGCCTTTTTAAAGCAAGTGGGAACTTCCACCCATAGCAGTGAGAGGTTGAAAACATCCTTGAATACTCCCGTTAGTTGGTTGGCACAGGTTTTCAGAGCCTTACCAGGTACCCCATCAGGACCTTCTGCCTTGCGAGAGTTCACTCTCTTTAAAGACAGACTAATATCGGCCTCTGAGACGGAGATCACAGGGTCATCAGGTGCAGCAGGGATCTTCACAGCTGTAGTTGTGTTCTCCATTTCAATGTCTGCATAGAAGGCGTTGAGTTCATCTGGTAGTGAAGCATCGCTGCCATTCATGCTATTGGGTTTCGCTTTGTAGGAAGTAATGTCTTGTAGACCCTGCCAGAGTTGCCGTGCATCTGATGTCACCTCCAACCTCATTTAAAATTGTTTCTTTGCCCTTGAAATAGCCCATCGCAAATCATACCTGGTTTTCAGGTACAGGCCTAGATTGCCAGACTTCAATGCCACAGATCTAGTCTTCAGCATGTGATGTACCTTCTGGTTCATCCACGGCTTTTGGTTTGGGAATGAACAGTAAGTCTTTGTGGGCACACACTCATCCACACAGGTTTTAATGAAGTTGATAACAACTGCAGCATACTCATCCAGGTTCGAAGATGAATCCATGAATCCTGAATCCTGAAACAAAGGATGTTCCATGTATCCCACAGAGGGTCAGGCTTAGCTTGAGTCGGGAGCTGATATTGCTGTGCCTTGAAGAGTTCCCTTTGGGGATGCAAACTAGGTAAAGTTCTGATTCACTTGCACAGCTTTCAATCTAGTATATTGCAGTTGACATTCTTGATATGGTCTCCTCTGCACTGGAAAACGAAAAACACATTGTGTGAATCCCTAATGCTTCTATTGAGTCTATAAGATAGATAACCGAGCTTCCAGTTATCTATCATTGTCACACTGCCATTTTTATCTTCATCCTTCAACACTGGTACAATGAAGCTCTGCTGAAGCTTGAGGGCCAGTGCCTATTCTACCATTCAGGCACATTGTGGTCTTTGGGAATTCATCAATTTCAAATAACTGGCCAGTTCTGACGTGAAGGTTATCCTCCAGTAACACTATTGCCATTTTTCTCTCTCACGGATGCTGCCTGGTGTGCTGACTAGTTCTTGCATTTTATTTTATTTCAAATTTACTGCAACTGCTGGCTCTGCCTCACACAATTTCAGGATGTTCTTTTCTCTTTTCCCCTCATTCATCTATTAAGTAGATAGCAACAAAAGCATTTGTGTTTACCTTAGGTTCTGCCCTAAAACAATATTCCTTTTGTTCTCTCCACTATTCCTATTGTCTACAAAATTAAACAAAAATTCCAGCTGTGACGAAGGACCATTGACCCAAAAGGGTAACTCTGCATCTCTCTCCACTGATGCTGACTAATCTGCTGTGCATTCCTAGACCTTCTCATTTTATTTTAAATTTCCAGTGTCTTCCATTTTTGTTTTTGATTTTCATTAGTCTACAGATTCTGCAATTGATAAATGGACTGTGTTTCCTTAATGCAACTTGTCACAAAAGACTGAACAGTATATAGGAATAGATTAGGTAAATTCTCAGAAGATTGCCTACGTTAATACCAAAGGGATTCCTAAGCCTTGGACCATAAAACACAAGGAGATAAGGATGAAAGAAATAGAAGTAGGAATTGGCCTGCTTTACTGTTCAATGAATCACTGGCTGATCTTTCACCTCAGCAACATTTCCAGAGGATTTGGAAACTAGTCTCTGCTGCTTATTCTCGATTAAGTTTGCAGTGTAGGTCCCAGAGGCACTCAAGTAGGAATAACATTTAGATTAAAAGAGCTGGTCAGTAATGCCAGGAAATTTTCAGATACATTACTAAATAGTCTGCAGAGGTCAAGGAGGGTCAATGCAGATACTTCCCAAAAGAAGCTGTGTGGATAACATTACAAAGCAGGCAGGATGCTATTGTTATGCCTTCTGCTTATTTCAGGACTGCTGTGCATCGTATTTTGTGGTTGTAGGCAGCTGTGGAGGGCTAATATCGAAAATGCCTCACCTTACTTTGAACAGTCTGAACCTCTTCAGGGAAGCTACATAGTGAATACTGGAAAAGTGCTGAGATAATTCCAAACCAGATGCTGACTGACCATCGGAAAAGGCAATCACTTGAGCTTTAGAATCTGTACAAGAGAAAGAAAGGAGAGACTACCAACCCCCCTCCCCCCAACAATCTGCCAAAAATTGAACATTGATTACTCTCACTTCCGGTAACTTTTCCCCCTCTCTCTTCCCTCCTTTTCAATTCCCCCCTCTGGCTCCCCCTTAGCCTTCTCTTCCCCTCATCTCCTTATCTCCTCCCCTTGTTGTCCCCCTCTTCTTCTCCTGCCCTTTACCTTTTCTACCTATCACCTCCCAGCTTCTTATTTCATCCACCCTCCACCAGACACTTGGCTTCACCTATCACCTTCTAGTTTGTACTCCTATAACTCCCACCCCCAGCCTTCTTATACTGGCTTCTTCTCGCTTCCTTTCCAGTCCTGATGAAGGTGTCTCAGCACGAAAAGTCGACTGCTGATTCATTTCCGTACATGCTGCCTGACCTGCTGAGTTTATGTGTGATGATCTGGATTTCCAGCATCTGCAGAAATTTGCATTTATGACTTGCTGCCCCCATGCATCCATGTTTCCCCAACCAATCAGGCACCCTAAAGAAACATGATCAGGAAGAAGTGATAAAGTGCCAAAGACTGTTCCATCAATTTTTCCCCCACAAACGTTCAACCTATTAAATGCCCTAACTCCATTTGCTGTTAATTTGAAACATTCAGTTGCATCAGTTAATGTCACTCCTCTCTGCTATTACCTCTCTTCAAAGAAAAAATACCATACCTTTCTATCCATTCAAACTAATGCAACATCTTGCCTACTTTCCTCTCCAAATCATTGCTCAGGTTTTTCAAGTACACGTCCATCTTTTTTGAGGCTCCATGTTTCAATCTATCCAATCAGGCTTTTTCCTTCTAATATGATAAACATTCATGGAACAATACTGCACAGGAACAGACCCTTCAACCCACAATATTGTGCCAGCCTAAATAAATTAGTAATCAAATGCCCATCTAAACTAATCCCTTCCATTTCCTGCACATTTATGTGTCAATCTAAAAGCCTCTTGCACACCTTTCCACCACAAACTCGAGTAGCACATTGCAGGTACCCACCACCCTCGATGCAAAGCCTTGCCCCTAACATCTACTTTGAACTTACCCCCTTCACATTAAATGCATGCCCTCTAATATTGGACATTGGGAAAAGAAGATACTGGCTGTCTTCTGTCCATACCTCTCATAACATTATAAATCCCTGTCTGATCTCCCCTCAACCTCCATCACTCCAGAGAGAACAACTCAAGTGTGCCCAACTGCTCCTTATAGCGTATGTCCTCTAATCCAGGCAGCATCCTGGTAAACCTCTTCTGCACCCTCTCCAAAGCCTCAAATTCCTTCCTACAAAGGGGTGAAATACTTCAGCTGAACTAGAGTTTTATAAAGCTGCAACATTACTTCCTGACTGTTGAACTCAATACCTCAACTAAAAAATGCAAGCATGTCATTTGTCTTCCTCACCAGCCGATCAAACTGTTCAGCCACTCTCAGGGAGCTACGTACTGGCACCTGACAATCCCTCTGCACATGGACTCTGTTAAAGGTCCTGACATTAATTCTGTACCATCTCTTTACATTTGATCTCCCAAAGTGCATAGAAACATAGAAAACCCACACCACAATACAGGCCCTTCGGCCCACAAAGTTGTGCTGAAAATGTACCTACCTGAGAAATTACCCAGGGTTGCCCATAGCCCTCTATTTTTCTGAGCTCCGTGTACTTGTCCAGGAGACTATTAAAAGACCCCGTCATATCCACCTCCACCACCGTCGCCGGCAGCCCATTCCACGCACTCACCGCTCTCTGCATAAAAAACTTACCCCTGACATCTCCTCTGTACCTACTTCCAAGCACCTTAAAACTGTGCCTTCTCGTGCTAGCCATTTCAGCCCTGGAAAAAAGCCTCTGTCTATCCACATGATCAATGCCTCTCATCATCTTTTACACCTCTATCAGGTCACCTCTCATCCTCTGTTGCTCCAAGGAAAAAAGACCGAGGTCACTCAACCTATTCTCATAAGGCATGCTCCACAATCCAGGCAACATCCTTGTAAACCACCTCTGCACCCTTTCTATGGCTTCCATATCCTTCCTGTAGTGAGGTGACCAGAACTGAGCACAGTACTCCAAGTGGGGTCTGACCACGGTCCTATATAGCTGCAACATTACCTCTTGGCTCCTAAACACAATCCCACGATTGATGAAGGCCCATACACCGTATGCCTTCTTAACCAGAGTCAGCCTGCACGGCAGCCTTGAGTGTCCTATAGACTTGGACCCCAAGATCCCTCTGATTCTCCACACTACCATTAATACTATATTTGCCATCATACTTGACCTACCAAAATGAATTAACTCACACTTATCTGGGTTGAACTCCATCAGCCTCTTCTCAGCCCATTTTTGCATCCTATCAATGCCCCACTGTAATCTCTGACAGCCCTCCACACTATCCACAACACCTCCAACCTTTGTGTCATCAGTAAATTTACTAACCCATCCCTCCACTTCTTCATCCAGGTCATTTATAAAACTCACAAAGAGTAGGGGTCCCAGAACAGATCCCTGAGGCACTCCACTGGTCACCGACCTCCATGCAGAATATGATCCATCTACAACCACTCTTTGCCTTCTGTGGGCAAGCCAGTTCTGGATCCACAAAGCAATTTTCCCTTGGATCCCATGCCTCCTTACTTTCTTAATAAGCCTTGCATGGGGTACCTTATCAAATGCCTTGGTGAAATCTATATACACTACATCTACAGCTCTTCCTTCATCAATGTGTTTAGTCACATCCTGAAAAAATTCAAACAGGCTCGTAAGGCATGACCTGCCTTTGACAAAGCCATGCTGACTATTCCTAATCATATTATGCCTCTCTAAACGTTCATAAATCCTGCCTCTCAGGATCTTCTCCATCAACTTACCAACCACTAAAGTAAGACTCACTGGTCTATAATTTCCTGGGCTATTTCTTCTCCGTTTCTTGAATAATGGAACAACATCTGCAACCCTCCAATCCTCTGGAACCTCTCCCGTTCCCATTGATGATGCAAAGAACATTGCCAGAGGCTCAGCAATCTCCTCCCTCACCTTCCATTGTAGCCTGGGGTACATCTTGTCTGGTCCCGGTGACTAATCCAACCTGATGCTTTCCAAAAGCTCCTGCACATCCTCTTTCTTAATATCTACATGCTCAAGCTTTTCAGACCTCTGAAAATCATCAAGATCCTTTTCCGTAGTGAATACCAAAGCAAAGTACTCATTAAGTACCTTTGCTATCTCCTCTGGTTCCATACACACTTTCCCACTGTCACATCTTATCCTCTTGCTCTTAAGATACTTACAGAATGCCTTGGGGTTTTCCTTAATCCTGTCCACCAAGGCCTTCTCATGGCCCCTTCTGGCTCTCCTTATTTCTTTCTTGTGCTCCTTTCAGCAAGCCTTATAATCTTCTAGCTCTCTGTCATTACCTAGCTTTTCTCTTCTCATTCATTACAAAGCCACCAAGGAAATCATACATGAGAAAATACAGCATTCCTCATTCTACTCTCCAGAATACAGCATTCCTCATCCTACTCTCCAGAAATATCCAAACTTCTACAGTCTGCATCCTAACTCACTCCAAGCCTTGCTTATCCATGTAAGGAAACCTTTACTGGCATCTGGTCAAACTTAGTCAATGTGCATCATTACCATTCAGATCTCTTAGAGCTCATACAGTCAAAGGGTCATACAGCACAGAAATAAGCCCGTCAGCACTTCATATCCATGCAAACCATTTCCCCCATCTATACTAAACCCATTCACTTGTATTGGGACTCTATCTTTCAATATGTTGCCTACAGAAATATCTCTTAAAAGTAGTAATTATATTTGAATCTATCACCTCCTCTGGCAGAACATTCCAGATATATGACCCTCTGTGTGTAACAAAGCTGTCTATAAAAATGAGATCAGCCAGTACACTAGTATACACATGCATTTGGTTCCACAGGCAAAACATATATTGAAGTCTGGGCTGGTTCTGTGTATAATAGCATGAGTGGATAAATTAATTGTCTTGCCTTCTCATTCTCTGAGAGGAATTACAATCTCCACAGAAATGGCATTTTGCATGGGAGCTTCCACCTGTCAATGCCTCTTCAGCCTCTTAAAGAAAATTGGAAGCTGAGGGACACAAAGCTATTTGGTTCTGACACATAGGACTTGGCTGTGGCTATCTTCATTTCGGTAGCTGGTATGGCTACTTAAATCATCATCTGCCTATTTTGAGGGTTTAAGTGCCTTTTTGAACAGTTTTGACTTATTCTCAGTTGGAATATTTTCCAAACCTTTCCTCAACTGATTCATTTCTGGAAGCGATGCTATGTTGTTGAAGGAAAATGGTGCTCAGTGTAGCCACAGGTTATGATGTAGATTGAGTAAGACGTTAGTGTGAATAGGTTCTGCGGCCACACACATCATACCACTCTCTCTCCTGCTGCAGCCTCTATAGTCAATATTCAAAGTAAATTTATTACCAAATGATATATATGTTACCATATACTAACCTGGGATTCATTTTCTTGCAGGCATTCACAGTAGAAAAAAGAATTACAATAGAATCCATGAGAAACTACACAGTCAATGTGCTAAAGACAAACTGTACAAATAAAAAAACTATAAATAAATAAATAAATAAAGATAGACAGATAAGTTGGTAAATACAAGGGTTGCAGAGCCCTTGAAAATGAGTGCAATAGTTGTGGAATCAGTTTAGTACTGAAGTGGATGAAATAGTTCTGAGTCTGTCTGCCAGGATATTCATTACATCTTCTTCAGCAGATCAGAACACAGCATCTGGTGTATGATGTTGCCTCTAGCCAATGCAACACATCAGAAACAGAGCTGTGCTGCAGAAAAGTTCTGAATATTTATTTGCAAGTTATGTTCTTTGTCTTGTGCTATTGAAAAACGTTAACTATGAGTGGAAGATGCCATTATTTTTAGGAATCACTGTGAAGATAGCACTGGTGAGACACAGTGACGCTTTGCAGGCAGCAAACAAAACTACTAACAATTCTACTAAATATGCTGAATAAGGACTACAATAACTGCAATCCGCAGTTTGTAATTTCCCGCTGGGAGCCGTGCTTTTGAACCATCTGTACATGCAGGCATTTTATACTATCCTGAAATACTTGGCAAACTGGACTTGTGAGAATGCAGGTATGGCTTTGGCAGCCATTGCTGGATGGAACTTGGGGTTGGACTGAATTTCTGAGCCGGAACGAAGCAGCAGGGCCCAGGCCCCAGAGCAGATTACAAACTGATGTTCGGCCGATTTAAGCAATGAGCTAGATTAAAAAGATTAAGACGTCGAGGCTGTGGGCCGAAGACAAACCGGAGTTCAGCTCACTACTCCAGGAGGCTTTACTCATCTCAGCACTGAACTGACTCCGCAGCTGCAGCCTCCAGACACCAGCACTCACGTCAGTGCTGAACCCGGCTCCGTGGCTGTAGCCTGCACCCATCAGACTCCTAAACCCGGCTCCGTGGCTGTAGCCTGCACCCATCAGACTCCTGAACCCGGCTCCGTGGCTGTAGCCTGCACCCATCAGACTCCTGAACCCGGCTCCGTGGCTGTAGCCTGCACCCATCAGACTCCTGAACCCGGCTCCGTGGCTGTAGCCTGCACCCATCAGACTCCTGAACCCGGCTCCGTGGCTGTAGACTGCACCCATCAGTCTCCTGAACCCGGCTCTGTGGCTGTAGCCTGCACCCATCAGACTCCTGAACCCGGCTCCGTGGCTGTAGCCTGCACCCATCAGACTCCTGAACCCGGCTCCGTTGCTGTAGCCTGCATCCATCAGACTCCTGAACCAGGCTCCTGAACCCGGCTCCGTGGCTGTAGCCTGCACCCATCAGACTCCTGAACCCGGCTCCGTTGCTGTAGCCTGCACCCATCAGACTCCTGAACCCGGCTCTGTGGCTGTAGCCTGCACCCATCAGTCTCCTGAACCAGACTCCTGAACCCGGCTCCGTGGCTGTAGCCTGCACCCATCAGACTCCTGAACCCGGCTCTGTGGCTGTAGCCTGCACCCATCAGACTCCTGAACCAGACTCCTGAACCCGGCTCTGTGGCTGTAGCCTGCACCCATCAGACTCCTGAACCCGGCTCCGTGGCTGTAGCCTGCACCCATCAGACTCCTGAACCCGGCTCCGTGGCTGTAGCCTGCACCCATCAGACTCCTGAACCCGGCTCCGTGGCTGTAGCCTGCACCCATCAGACTCCTGAACCCGGCTCCGTGGCTGTAGACTGCACCCATCAGTCTCCTGAACCCGGCTCTGTGGCTGTAGCCTGCACCCATCAGACTCCTGAACCCGGCTCCGTGGCTGTAGCCTGCACCCATCAGACTCCTGAACCCGGCTCCGTTGCTGTAGCCTGCATCCATCAGACTCCTGAACCAGGCTCCTGAACCCGGCTCCGTGGCTGTAGCCTGCACCCATCAGACTCCTGAACCCGGCTCCGTTGCTGTAGCCTGCACCCATCAGACTCCTGAACCCGGCTCTGTGGCTGTAGCCTGCACCCATCAGTCTCCTGAACCAGACTCCTGAACCCGGCTCCGTGGCTGTAGCCTGCACCCATCAGACTCCTGAACCCGGCTCTGTGGCTGTAGCCTGCACCCATCAGACTCCTGAACCAGACTCCTGAACCCGGCTCCGTGGCTGTAGCCTGCACCCATCAGACCCCTGAACCCGTCTCCGTGGCTGTAGCCTGCACCCATCAGACTCCTGAACCCGGCTCCGTGGCTGTAGCCTGCACCCATCAGACTCCTGAACCCGGCTCCGTGGCTGTAGCCTGCACCCATCAGACTCCTGAACCAGGTTCCTGAATCCGGCTCCGTGGCTGTAGCCTGCACCCATCAGACTCCTGAACCCGGCTCCGTGGCTGTAGCCTGCACCCATCAGACTCCTGAACCAGGCTCCTGAACCCGGCTCCGTGGCTGTAGCCTGCACCCATCAGACTCCTGAACCCGGCTCCGTTGCTGTAGCCTGCACCCATCAGACTCCTGAACCAGGCTCCTGAACCCGGCTCCGTGGCTGTAGCCTGCACCCATCAGACTCCTGAACCCGGCTCCGTGGCTGTAGCCTGCACCCATCAGACTCCTGAACCCGGCTCCGTGGCTGTAGCCTGCACCCATCAGACTCCTGAACCCGGCTCCGTGGCTGTAGCCTGCACCCATCAGACTCCTGAACCCGGCTCCGTGGCTGTAGACTGCACCCATCAGTCTCCTGAACCCGGCTCTGTGGCTGTAGCCTGCACCCATCAGACTCCTGAACCCGGCTCCGTGGCTGTAGCCTGCACCCATCAGACTCCTGAACCCGGCTCCGTTGCTGTAGCCTGCATCCATCAGACTCCTGAACCAGGCTCCTGAACCCGGCTCCGTGGCTGTAGCCTGCACCCATCAGACTCCTGAACCCGGCTCCGTTGCTGTAGCCTGCACCCATCAGACTCCTGAACCCGGCTCTGTGGCTGTAGCCTGCACCCATCAGTCTCCTGAACCAGACTCCTGAACCCGGCTCCGTGGCTGTAGCCTGCACCCATCAGACTCCTGAACCCGGCTCTGTGGCTGTAGCCTGCACCCATCAGACTCCTGAACCAGACTCCTGAACCCGGCTCCGTGGCTGTAGCCTGCACCCATCAGACTCCTGAACCCGGCTCCGTTGCTGTAGCCTGCACCCATCAGACTCCTGAACCCGGCTCTGTGGCTGTAGCCTGCACCCATCAGACTCCTGAACCCGGCTCCGTGGCTGTAGCCTGCACCCATCAGACTCCTGAACCCGGCTCCGTGGCTGTAGCCTGCACCCATCAGACTCCTGAACCCGGCTCCGTGGCTGTAGCCTGCACCCATCAGACTCCTGAACCCGGCTCCGTGGCTGTAGACTGCACCCATCAGTCTCCTGAACCCGGCTCTGTGACTGTAGCCTGCACCCATCAGACTCCTGAACCCGGCTCCGTGGCTGTAGCCTGCACCCATCAGACTCCTGAACCCGGCTCCGTTGCTGTAGCCTGCATCCATCAGACTCCTGAACCAGGCTCCTGAACCCGGCTCCGTGGCTGTAGCCTGCACCCATCAGACTCCTGAACCCGGCTCCGTTGCTGTAGCCTGCACCCATCAGACTCCTGAACCCGGCTCTGTGGCTGTAGCCTGCACCCATCAGTCTCCTGAACCAGACTCCTGAACCCGGCTCCGTGGCTGTAGCCTGCACCCATCAGACTCCTGAACCCGGCTCTGTGGCTGTAGCCTGCACCCATCAGACTCCTGAACCAGACTCCTGAACCCGGCTCCGTGGCTGTAGCCTGCACCCATCAGACCCCTGAACCCGTCTCCGTGGCTGTAGCCTGCACCCATCAGACTCCTGAACCCGGCTCCGTGGCTGTAGCCTGCACCCATCAGACTCCTGAACCCGGCTCCGTGGCTGTAGCCTGCACCCATCAGACTCCTGAACCAGGCTCCTGAATCCGGCTCCGTGGCTGTAGCCTGCACCCATCAGACTCCTGAACCCGGCTCCGTGGCTGTAGCCTGCACCCATCAGACTCCTGAACCAGGCTCCTGAACCCGGCTCCGTGGCTGTAGCCTGCACCCATCAGACTCCTGAACCCGGCTCCGTTGCTGTAGCCTGCACCCATCAGACTCCTGAACCAGGCTCCTGAACCCGGCTCCGTGGCTGTAGCCTGCACCCATCAGACTCCTGAACCCGGCTCCGTGGCTGTAGCCTGCACCCATCAGACTCCTGAACCCGGATCCGTGGCTGTAGCCTGCACCCATCAGACTCCTGAACCCGGCTCCGTGGCTGTAGCCTGCACCCATCAGACTCCTGAACCCGGCTCCGTGGCTGTAGACTGCACCCATCAGTCTCCTGAACCCGGCTCTGTGGCTGTAGCCTGCACCCATCAGACTCCTGAACCCGGCTCCGTGGCTGTAGCCTGCACCCATCAGACTCCTGAACCCGGCTCCGTTGCTGTAGCCTGCATCCATCAGACTCCTGAACCAGGCTCCTGAACCCGGCTCCGTGGCTGTAGCCTGCACCCATCAGACTCCTGAACCCGGCTCCGTTGCTGTAGCCTGCACCCATCAGACTCCTGAACCCGGCTCTGTGGCTGTAGCCTGCACCCATCAGTCTCCTGAACCAGACTCCTGAACCCGGCTCCGTGGCTGTAGCCTGCACCCATCAGACTCCTGAACCCGGCTCTGTGGCTGTAGCCTGCACCCATCAGACTCCTGAACCAGACTCCTGAACCCGGCTCCGTGGCTGTAGCCTGCACCCATCAGACCCCTGAACCCGTCTCAGTGGCTGTAGCCTGCACCCATCAGACCCCTGAACCCGTCTCCGTGGCTGTAGCCTGCACCCATCAGACTCCTGAACCAGGCTCCTGAACCCGGCTCTGTGGCTGTAGCCTGCACCCATCAAACTCCTGAACCCGGCTCCGTGGCTGTAGCCTGCACCCATCAGACTCCTGAACCCGGCTCCGTGGCTGTAGCCTGCACCCATCAGACTCCTGAACCCGGCTCCGTGGCTGTAGCCTGCACCCATCAGACTCCTGAACCAGGCTCCTGAATCCGGCTCCGTGGCTGTAGCCTGCACCAATCAGACTCCTGAACCCGGCTCCGTTGCTGTAGCCTGCACCCATCAGACTCCTGAACCCGGCTCCGTGGCTGTAGCCTGCACCCATCAGACTCCTGAACCCGGCTCCGTGGCTGTAGCCTGCACCCATCAGACTCCTGAACCAGGCTCCTGAATCCGGCTCCGTGGCTGTAGCCTGCACCCATCAGACTCCTGAACCAGGCTCCTGAACCCGGCTCCGTGGCTGTAGCCTGCACCCATCAGACTCCTGAACCCGGCTCCGTGGCTGTAGCCTGCACCCATCAGACTCCTGAACCCGGCTCCGTGGCTGTAGCCTGCACCCATCAGACTCCTGAACCCGGCTCCGTTGCTGTAGCCTGCACCCATCAGGCTCCTGAACCAGGCTCCTGAACCCGGCTCCGTGGCTGTAGCCTGCACCCATCAGACTCCTGAACCCGGCTCCGTGGCTGTAGCCTGCACCCATCAGACTCCTGAACCCGGCTCTGTGGCTGTAGCCTGCACCCATCAGACTCCTGAACCCGGCTCCGTTGCTGTAGCCTGCACCCATCAGACTCCTGAACCAGGCTCCTGAACCCGGCTCCGTGGCTGTAGCCTGCACCCATCAGACTCCTGAACCCGGCTCCGTGGCTGTAGCCTGCACCCATCAGACTCCTGAACCCGGCTCCGTGGCTGTAGCCTGCACCCATCAGACTCCTGAACCCGGCTCTGTGGCTGTAGCCTGCACCCATCAGACTCCTGAACCCGGCTCTGTGGCTGTAGCCTGCACCCATCAGACTCCTGAACCCAGCTCCGTGGCTGTAGCCTGCACCCATCAGACTCCTGAACCCGTCTCCGTGGCTGTAGCCTGCACCCATCAGACTCCTGAACCAGACTCCTGATCCCGGCTCTGTGGCTGTGGCCTGCACCCATCAGACTCCTGAACCCGTCTCCGTGGCTGTAGCCTGCACCCATCAGACTCCTGAACCCAGCTCCGTGGCTGTAGCCTGCACCCATCAGACTCCTGAACCCGTCTCCGTGGCTGTAGCCTGCACCCATCAGACTCCTGAACCCGGCTCCCTGGCTGTAGCCTGCACCCATCAGACTCCTGAACCCGTCTCCGTGGCTGTAGCCTGCACCCATCAGACTCCTGAACCAGACTCCTGATCCCGGCTCCATGGCTGTAGCCTGCACCCATCAGACTCCTGAACCTGGCTCCGTGGCTGTAGCCTGCACCCATCAGACACCTGAACCCGGCTCCGTGGCTGTAGCCTGCACCCATCAGACTCCTGAACCAGACTCCTGAACCCGTCTCCGTGGCTGTAGCCTGCACCCATCAGACTCCTGAACCAGACTCCTGAACCCGTCTCCGTGGCTGTAGCCTGCACCCATCAGTCTCCTGAACCAGGCTCCGTGGCTGTAGCCTGCACCCATCAGACTCCTGAACCCGTCTCCGTGGCTGTAGCCTGCACCCATCAGACTCCTGAACCCGGCTCCATGGCTGTAGCCTGCACCCATCAGACCTCTGAACCCGGCTCCGTGGCTGTAGCCTGCACCCATCAGACTCCTGAACCCGGCTCCGTGGCTGTAGCCTGCACCCATCAGACTCCTGAACCCGGCTCCGTGGCTGTAGCCTGCACCCATCAGACTCCTGAACCCGGCTCCGTGGCTGTAGCCTGCACCCATCAGACTCCTGAACCCGGCTCCGTGGCTGTAGCCTGCACCCATCAGACTCCTGAACCCGACTCCGTGGCTGTAGCCTGCACCCATCAGACCTCTGAACCCGGCTCCGTGGCTGTAGCCTGCACCCATCAGACTCCTGAACCAGACTCCTGAACCCGGCTCCGTGGCTGTAGCCTGCACCCATCAGACTCCTGAACCAGACTCCTGAACCCGGCTCCGTGGCTGTAGCCTGCACCCATCAGACTCCTGAACCAGGCTCCTGAACCCGGCTCCGTGGCTGTAGCCTGCACCCATCAGACTCCTGAACCCGGCTCCGTGGCTGTAGCCTGCACCCATCAGACTCCTGAACCAGGCTCCTGAATCCGGCTCCGTGGCTGTAGCCTGCACCAATCAGACTCCTGAACCCGGCTCCGTTGCTGTAGCCTGCACCCATCAGACTCCTGAACCAGGCTCCTGAACCCGGCTCCGTGGCTGTAGCCTGCACCCATCAGACTCCTGAACCCGGCTCCGTGGCTGTAGCCTGCACCCATCAGACTCCTGAACCCGGCTCCGTGGCTGTAGCCTGCACCCATCAGACTCCTGAACCCGGCTCCGTTGCTGTAGCCTGCACCCATCAGACTCCTGAACCAGGCTCCTGAACCCGGCTCCGTGGCTGTAGCCTGCACCCATCAGACTCCTGAACCCGGCTCCGTGGCTGTAGCCTGCACCCATCAGACTCCTGAACCCGGCTCTGTGGCTGTAGCCTGCACCCATCAGACTCCTGAACCCGGCTCCGTTGCTGTAGCCTGCACCCATCAGACTCCTGAACCAGGCTCCTGAACCCGGCTCCGTGGCTGTAGCCTGCACCCATCAGACTCCTGAACCCGGCTCCGTGGCTGTAGCCTGCACCCATCAGACTCCTGAACCCGGCTCCGTGGCTGTAGCCTGCACCCATCAGACTCCTGAACCCGGCTCTGTGGCTGTAGCCTGCACCCATCAGACTCCTGAACCCGGCTCTGTGGCTGTAGCCTGCACCCATCAGACTCCTGAACCCAGCTCCGTGGCTGTAGCCTGCACCCGTCAGACTCCTGAACCCGTCTCCGTGGCTGTAGCCTGCACCCATCAGACTCCTGAACCAGACTCCTGATCCCGGCTCTGTGGCTGTGGCCTGCACCCATCAGACTCCTGAACCCGTCTCCGTGGCTGTAGCCTGCACCCATCAGACTCCTGAACCCAGCTCCGTGGCTGTAGCCTGCACCCATCAGACTCCTGAACCCGTCTCCGTGGCTTTAGCCTGCACCCATCAGACTCCTGAACCCGGCTCCCTGGCTGTAGCCTGCACCCATCAGACTCCTGAACCCGTCTCCGTGGCTGTAGCCTGCACCCATCAGACTCCTGAACCAGACTCCTGATCCCGGCTCCATGGCTGTAGCCTGCACCCATCAGACTCCTGAACCTGGCTCCGTGGCTGTAGCCTGCACCCATCAGACACCTGAACCCGGCTCCGTGGCTGTAGCCTGCACCCATCAGACTCCTGAACCAGACTCCTGAACCCGTCTCCGTGGCTGTAGCCTGCACCCATCAGACTCCTGAACCAGACTCCTGAACCCGTCTCCGTGGCTGTAGCCTGCACCCATCAGTCTCCTGAACCAGGCTCCGTGGCTGTAGCCTGCACCCATCAGACTCCTGAACCCGTCTCCGTGGCTGTAGCCTGCACCCATCAGACTCCTGAACCCGGCTCCATGGCTGTAGCCTGCACCCATCAGACCTCTGAACCCGGCTCCGTGGCTGTAGCCTGCACCCATCAGACTCCTGAACCCGGCTCCGTGGCTGTAGCCTGCACCCATCAGACTCCTGAACCCGGCTCCGTGGCTGTAGCCTGCACCCATCAGACTCCTGAACCCGGCTCCGTGGCTGTAGCCTGCACCCATCAGACTCCTGAACCCGGCTCCGTGGCTGTAGCCTGCACCCATCAGACTCCTGAACCCGACTCCGTGGCTGTAGCCTGCACCCATCAGACCTCTGAACCCGGCTCCGTGGCTGTAGCCTGCACCCATCAGACTCCTGAACCAGACTCCTGAACCCGGCTCCGTGGCTGTAGCCTGCACCCATCAGACTCCTGAACCAGACTCCTGAACCCGGCTCCGTGGCTGTAGCCTGCACCCATCAGACTCCTGAACCAGGCTCCTGAACCCGGCTCCGTGGCTGTAGCCTGCACCCATCAGACTCCTGAACCCGGCTCCGTGGCTGTAGCCTGCACCCATCAGACTCCTGAACCCGGCTCCGTGGCTGTAGCCTGCACCCATCAGACCTCTGAACCCGGCTCCGTGGCTGTAGCCTGCACCCATCAGACTCCTGAACCAGACTCCTGAACCCGGCTCCGTGGCTGTAGCCTGCACCCATCAGACTCCTGAACCAGACTCCTGAACCCGGCTCCGTGGCTGTAGCCTGCACCCATCAGACTCCTGAACCAGGCTCCTGAACCCGGTTCCGTGGCTGTAGCCTGCACCCATCAGACTCCTGAACCCGGCTCCGTGGCTGTAGCCTGCACCCATCAGACTCCTGAACCAGGCTCCTGAACCCGGTTCCGTGGCTGTAGCCTGCACCCATCAGACTCCTGAACCAGACTCCTGAACCCGGCTCCGTGGCTGTAGCCTGCACCCATCAGACTCCTGAACCCAGCTCCGTTGCTGTAGCCTGCACCCATCAGACTCCTGAACCAGACTCCTGAACCCGGCTCCGTGGCTGTAGCCTGCACCCATCAGACTCCTGAACCAGGCTCCTGAACCCGGCTCCGTGGCTGTAGCCTGCACCCATCAGACTCCTGAACCCGGCTCCGTGGCTGTAGCCTGCACCCATCAGACTCCTGAACCCGGCTCCGTGGCTGTAGCCTGCACCCATCAGACCTCTGAACCCGGCTCCGTGGCTGTAGCCTGCACCCATCAGACTCCTGAACCAGACTCCTGAACCCGGCTCCGTGGCTGTAGCCTGCACCCATTAGACTCCTGAACCAGGCTCCTGAACCCGGTTCCGTGGCTGTAGCCTGCACCCATCAGACTCCTGAACCAGACTCCTGAACCCGGCTCCGTGGCTGTAGCCTGCACCCATCAGACTCCTGAACCCAGCTCCGTTGCTGTAGCCTGCACCCATCAGACTCCTGAACCAGACTCCTGAACCCGGCTCCGTGGCTGTAGCCTGCACCCATCAGACCTCTGAACCCGGCTCCGTTGCTGTAGCCTGCACCCATCAGACTCCTGAACCCGGCTCCGTTGCTGTAGCCTGCACCCATCAGACCTCTGAACCCGGCTCCGTGGCTGTAGCCTGCACCCATCAGACTCCTGAACCAGACTCCTGAACCCGGCTCCGTGGCTGTAGCCTGCACCCATCAGACTCCTGAACCCGGCTCCGTGGCTGTAGCCTGCACCCATCAAACTCCTGAACCCGGCTCCGTTGCTGTAGCCTGCACCCATCAGACCTCTGAACCCGGCTCCGTTGCTGTAGCCTGCACCCATCAGACTCCTGAACCCGGCTCCGTTGCTGTAGCCTGCACCCATCAGACTCCTGAACCAGACTCCTGAACCCGGCTCCGTGGCTGTAGCCTGCACCCATCAGTCTCCTGAACCCGGCTCCGTTGCTGTAGCCTGCACCCATCAGACTCCTGAACCCGGCTCCGTGGCTGTAGCCTGCACCCATCAGACTCCTGAACCCGGCTCCGTGGCTGTAGCCTGCACCCATCAGACTCCTGAACCCGGCTCCGTGGCTGTAGCCTGCACCCATCAGACCTCTGAACCCGGCTCCGTGGCTGTAGCCTGCACCCATCAGACTCCTGAACCAGACTCCTGAACCCGGCTCCGTGGCTGTAGCCTGCACCCATCAGACTCCTGAACCCGGCTCCGTGGCTGTAGCCTGCACCCATCAGACTCCTGAACCCGGCTCCGTGGCTGTAGCCTGCACCCATCAGACTCCTGAACCCGGCTCCGTGGCTGTAGCCTGCACCCATCAGACTCCTGAACCCGGCTCCGTGGCTGTAGCCTGCACCCATCAGACTCCTGAACCCGGCTCCGTGGCTGTAGCCTGCACCCATCAGACCTCTGAACCCGGCTCCGTGGCTGTAGCCTGCACCCATCAGACTCCTGAACCAGACTCCTGAACCCGGCTCCGTTGCTGTAGCCTGCACCCATCAGACTCCTGAACCAGACTCCTGAACCCGGCTCCGTTGCTGTAGCCTGCACCCATCAGACCCCTGAACCAGACTCCTGAACTCGACTCTGTGGCTGTAGCCTGCACCCATCAGACTCCTGAACCCGGCTCCGTGGCTGTAGCCTGCACCCATCAGACTCCTGAACCCAGCTCCGTTGCTGTAGCCTGCACCCATCTGACTCCTGAACCAGACTCCTGAACTCGGCTCTGTGGCTGTAGCCTGCACCCATCAGTCTCCTGAACCCGGCTCCGTTGCTGTAGCCTGCACCCATCAGACTCCTGAACCCGGCTCTGTGGCTGTAGCCTGCACCCATCAGACTCCTGAACCCGGCTCCGTGGCTGTAGCCTGCACCCATCAGACTCCTGAACCAGACTCCTGAACCCGGCTCCGTGGCTGTAGCCTGCACCCATCAGACTCCTGAACCAGACTCCTGAACCCGGCTCTGTGGCTGTAGCCTGCACCCATCAGACTCCTGAACCCGGCTCCGTTGCTGTAGCCTGCACCCATCAGACTCCCGAACCAGACTCCTGAACCCGGCTCTGTGGCTGTAGCCTGCACCCATCAGACTCCTGAACCCGGCTCTGTGGCTGTAGCCTGCACCCATCAGACTCCTGAACCAGACTCCTGAACCCGGCTCCGTTGCTGTAGCCTGCACCCATCAGACCTCTGAACCCGGCTCCGTGGCTGTAGCCTGCACCCATCAGACTCCTGAACCAGACTCCTGAACCCGTCTCCGTGGCTGTAGCCTGCACCCATCAGACTCCTGAACCCGGCTCTGTGGCTGTAGCCTGCACCCATCTGACTCCTGAACCCGGCTCTGTGGCTGTAGCCTGCACCCATCAGACTCCTGAACCCAGCTCCGTGGCTGTAGCCTGCACCCATCAGACTCCTGAACCCGGCTCTGTGGCTGTAGCCTGCACCCATCAGACTCCTGAACCAGACTCCGTGGCTGTAGCCTGCACCCATCAGACTCCTGAACCCGGCTCCGTGGCTGTAGCCTGCACCCATCAGACTCCTGAACCCGGCTCCGTGGCTGTAGCCTGCACCCATCAGACTCCTGAACCCGGCTCTGTGGCTGTAGCCTGCACCCATCAGACTCCTGAACCAGACTCCTGAACCCGGCTCCGTGGCTGTAGCCTGCACCCATCAGACTCCTGAACCTGGCTCCGTGTCTGTAGCCTGCACCCATCAGACTCCTGAACCCGGCTCCGTTGCTGTAGCCTGCACCCATCAGACTCCTGAACCAGACTCCTGAACCCGGCTCCGTGTCTGTAGCCTGCACCCATCAGACTCCTGAACCCGGCTCCGTTGCTGTAGCCTGCACCCATCAGACTCCTGAACCCGGCTCCGTTGCTGTAGCCTGCACCCATCAGACTCCTGAACCAGACTCCTGAACCCGGCTCCGTGGCTGTAGCCTGCACCCATCAGACTCCTGAACCCGGCTCTGTGGCTGTAGCCTGCACCCATCAGACTCCTGAACCCGGCTCCGTTGCTGTAGCCTTCACCCATCAGACTCCTGAACCAGACTCCTGAACCCGGCTCCGTGGCTGTAGCCTGCACCCATCAGACTCCTGAACCCGGCTCTGTGGCTGTAGCCTGCACCCATCAGACTCCTGAACCCGGCTCCGTTGCTGTAGCCTGCACCCATCAGACTCCTGAACCCGGCTCCGTTGCTGTAGCCTTCACCCATCAGACTCCTGAACCCGGCTCCATGGCTGTAGCCTGCACCCATCAGACTCCTGAACCAGGCTCCTGAACCCGGTTCCGTGGCTGTAGCCTGCACCCATCAGACTCCTGAACCAGACTCCTGAACCCGGCTCTGTGGCTGTAGCCTGCACCCATCAGACTCCTGAACCCGGCTCCGTTGCTGTAGCCTTCACCCATCAGACTCCTGAACCAGGCTCCTGAACCCGGCTCTGTGGCTGTAGCCTGCACCCATCAGACTCCTGAACCCGGCTCCGTGGCTGTAGCCTGCACCCATCAGACTCCTGAACCCGGCTCCGTGGCTGTAGCCTGCACCCATCAGACTCCTGAACCCGGCTCTGTGGCTGTAGCCTGCACCCATCAGACTCCTGAACCCGGCTCCGTTGCTGTAGCCTTCACCCATCAGACTCCTGAACCCGGCTCCGTGGCTGTAGCCTGCACCCATCAGACTCCTGAACCAGGCTCCTGAACCCGGTTCCGTGGCTGTAGCCTGCACCCATCAGACTCCTGAACCAGACTCCTGAACCCGGCTCTGTGGCTGTAGCCTGCACCCATCAGACTCCTGAACCCGGCTCCGTTGCTGTAGCCTTCACCCATCAGACTCCTGAACCAGGCTCCTGAACCCGGCTCCGTTGCTGTAGCCTGCACCCATCAGACTCCTGAACCCGGCTCTGTGGCTGTAGCCTGCACCCATCAGACTCCTGAACCCGGCTCCGTGGCTGTAGCCTGCACCCATCAGACTCCTGAACCCGGCTCCGTGGCTGTAGCCTGCACCCATCAGACTCCTGAACCCGGCTCCGTGGCTGTAGCCTGCACCCATCAGACTCCTAAACCAGACTCCTGAACCCGGCTCTGTGGCTGTAGCCTGCACCCATCAGACTCCTGAACCCGGCTCTGTGGCTGTAGCCTGCACCCATCAGACTCCTGAACCCGGCTCCGTGGCTGTAGCCTGCACCCATCAGACTCCTAAACCAGACTCCTGAACCCGGCTCTGTGGCTGTAGCCTGCACCCATCAGACTCCTGAACCCGGCTCCGTGGCTGTAGCCTGCACCCATCAGACTCCTGAACCCGGCTCCGTGGCTGTAGCCTGCACCCATCAGACTCCTGAACCCGGCTCCGTGGCTGTAGCCTGCACCCATCAGACTCCTGAACCCGGATCCGTGGCTGTAGCCTGCACCCATCAGACTCCTGAACCTGGCTCCGTGGCTGTAGCCTGCACCCATCAGACTCCTGAACCCGGATCCGTGGCTGTAGCCTGCACCCATCAGACTCCTAAACCCGGCTCCGTGGCTGTAGCCTGCACCCATCAGACTCCTGAACCCGGCTCCGTGGCTGTAGCCTGCACCCATCAGACTCCTAAACCCGGCTCCGTGGCTGTAGCCTGCACCCATCAGACTCCTGAACCCGGCTCCGTGGCTGTAGCCTGCACCCATCAGACTCCTGAACCCGGCTCTGTGGCTGTAGCCTGCACCCATCAGACTCCTGAACCCGGCTCCGTGGCTGTAGCCTGCACCCATCAGACTCCTGAACCCGGCTCCGTGGCTGTAGCCTGCACCCATCAGTCTCCTGAACCCGGCTCCGTGGCTGTAGCCTGCACCCATCAGACTCCTGAACCCGGCTCTGTGGCTGTAGCCTGCACCCATCAGACTCCTGAACCAGCTGCAATGCTGAACTGTCCACACGGTTGAAAATTCACTTCTGGCAACTTTGAGGTTCATGTTCTGTGGATTGCTCGTTTGCATTGTTTTTAATTGTTTGCACAATTTGTTCTTTCTTTTTCACACATTGGATGTATGACTGTCTTTGTGGTGTTTTTTTCATGAATTCTATTGTGTTTCTTTGCTTTGTGGCTGTCTGCAAGAAGATGAATCTCAGAGTTGTATATGGTACAAATATGAATAAATCTACTTTGAATCTTTGAACTTTGAGAACTGGTCTACAAAATGGCAACTGTTAACCTTGTTTTTTAAAAAAAGAAAAACATAGATAAAGTAAAATGTTTTGCTTCTGAATAATTTACATTCTTGTGTACACACTTATAGCACCTCCATTAGGCTGGGGAATATTTTAAAGGAACCTCAGGGCAACTTTCACATTGAGGGAGCGGGTGTGTGGAACGAAATGCTAAAGGAAGTGGCAGGGGTTATTACCATATTTAAAAGGCATTTGAATGGGTTCATAGAGAGAAAAGTTTCAGAGGGATGTGGGCCATCTGCAGGCAAGTGGGACCAGCTCAGAAGACACCTTGGACCGTATGAACAAGCTGGGCTGAAGTATCTGTGCTGGATGTCTGTGTGACTCTGTGCCACTGAAAGATGGGACAGTATCTCTGGCAGTACTCTCACGTATTTCTTCAAATGTACTCTATCCACTAGAATACATTGACTTTGACTGAACGCCTTCACAGAGGGCTGCTCATCACATTTGATGATAAAAAAAAAGGCTGAAAAGTTAGCTCTTACTTAATCACATAAATTGGAATTTCCTTAAATTTTGAAAGCTAAATGTTTTTGGCAGGTTTTCATCTTTACGTGTATGTAGGTCTGGCCCTAATTTACTAGACTACAAAACTTAACTTCAATGGAAATTGTAATAAAGGAAAATAAAGATCTGTTTTGCTCAGTCAATTAATTTGTAAAAGGAAAAGGAACATAAAGTGAAGCACACCAAGTTTCACTCCAGACTGTTCATTGGACATATGTAGCTTGCCAAGCTTAATTGAGTTGCTGTAATGACATATTGCTCTACCGTGTCGGCAGTGCACTTAAAGATGGCTTTCCAGTAGTTCAACATGTGAAGGATACCATATGGCCCGGTAACACCACACGCAAAACTATTCAGAACAGCCTCGGATAAACTACTAAAAAGTCAAGTGTACTCTGTGCATTTCGGTTCATGAATTAACTAAATGTGAAGAATCATAAAAAGAGCAAGCAATTTGAACTTTTAGATTTTAAAACATTAATAGAATGAAACATTTTAAAGATATGGAGTCCTACCTATGCCTTAAGGAATAATGTTTAAATGTGACTAATGAAAAGACCATTGATGATTTATGAACTTTGCCTTTAAAAGCTTTGGAAGATATTTTCATATTTAATTATTTTAAAATTTCAAGTGTTTAAGCTTATTCTACAATGGAAGAAATAGATTGATGGAGTGATTATATCATATTACATCATTCACTTAGTTTTAGAACATACATAAAGCATCGAACTGTACAGGACAGTACAGCTGATCAGCCCACAATGCTAAGCCAAACTTACTCTAAGATCAATCTAACCCTTCCCTCCCACACAGCCCTCCATTTTTCTTTGATTCACATGCCTCCCTAAGAGCCTCTTACATATCCCTAATATACAGTATCTGCCTCAGCCACCAGGCTTGGCAATTCATTCCATGCACTTAACATTCTCTGTGTAAAAAACTACCTCTCACATCTCCCCTCAGTCATAATGCCCTCTCGAATTAGCCATTACTGCCCTGGAAAAAAAAAGTCTCTGGCTGTCCACTCTATCTATGCCTCTTATCATCTTTTACACATCTATTCAAGACCCTCTCATCCTCCTTCACTTCAAAGAGAAAAGCCCTAACTTGCTCAAGCTTTCTAATCCAGACAGCATCCTGGTAAACTCCCTCTCGGAAGTTTCCAAATCTTTCCTGTAATGAGGTGACCAGAATTGAACATAATACTCCAAGTGTCATCTAACCACGGTTTATAGACAAGCGACATTGCCCTACTGCTCTTGAAATCAGTCCCTTAACTAATGAAGGCCAACACATCATATGCCTTTTTAACAATCCTATCAACCTTCATGGCAACTTTGAGGGATCTATGGATGTGGGTACCAAGATTCCTCTGTTCCTCCACACTGCTAAGTATCCTGCCAATAAACTTGTACTCTGCCTTAAAGTTCAACTTTCCAAAGTGTATCACCTCCCACTTATACAGAGTGAATACCATCTGCCAATTCTCACTCCAGCTCTGCATTCTACTAATATCCCATTGTAACTTACCACAACTTTCATCAGTCACAATATCACCAACCTTCCTGTCATCTTCAAACTTACTCACCTACTTCCACATTTAAGTCATTTATAAAAATTACAAAAGAGCAGGGGTCCTAGAACAGATTTGTGTGGAACAACACTAGTCCCGGTCCTCCAGGCAGAATACACTGCATCTACTACCTCCCCTCCCCCCCCCCCCCCCCCACATTCTGTGGGCAAGCCAATTCTGAATCCACACAGGCCAGTTTCCCTGGATCCCATCCTGCCTCACTTTCTGAATGAGCCTATTGTAGGGAACCCTTTTGGATGCCACACTAGAATCCATATACACCACATCCACCACACTACCTCCATCGACTTGTTTTGTCACTTCCTCAAAGAGGTCTGTCAGACTCGTGAAGCACAATCTGCTCCCTACAAAGCCTTGCTGAATGTCCCTAATCAGAATTTGCTTCTGCAAATATTCGCGAATCCAATCTCTAAGAATCCACCAAGCTGTAGTAAATCAAGGCAACAGGCTGTGTTGCCTAGAAGACGTTTCACCACTCATCTGAGAGGCTTCTTCAGTTCCGATCCATGCTGCACGGTTTTCCGGCTTATAAACTCTGTGAGTTGTTTAAAGAAACTGTATATCAATCATATGAAGATTGTTAAGAGTCGTAGAGGTAATGAGAGGGCCATCAGTTTTACCTTTGCATGAATGAAGGTGTGAACTGCTGTGGAGATGCCAGGGTAGAGACGTTAGGACTGCATTGTAAGTAGCTGATAGGTGGTGTCGTACCCCAACCCCTCTGTTCAGGGATGGGTTTTCCAGTTTGACAAAGATGGCTTCTTTAACCCTTCTTTCAAACCAACTCTACTCCCTGTACAAAATGTGCACATTGCTATCATCAAAGGAGAGTCCCCTGTCCTTTAGGAGTAAGTGTACAAACGAATCTTGACCCGAGGTGTTAGTTCTCTATGAAGGGCCATCCATTTGTGAAGAGGTTGTTCTGTCTGGATGATATACGGATCTGTGCAGTTCTCAATATTGCTCTGTTCAGGATGTAGGTTCCTTGAGGTGGACGAGCTTTGTCTGAGTGTGTTTGTAAAACATAGGGGTTTGGTGTTTGTTGAAAATCCTTCTGAGTTTCTCTGAAACTCCAGCTACACATGGGATGACTATGTTTTTCCATCTGCTTTGCTCCTTACCTCTGTCTGTTAGGCTGATGTCCCTGCTGGCTTTTGTTGCTGTCTTGATGAAGGCCCAGTCAGGGTAGCTGCAAGCTTTCAAAGCTCTAAGGATCCTTACAATTATTTTGCCCAGCACAATTTTAAATCTCCCTGATCTATAATTCCCAGGGTTATCCCTATTACCTTTCTTGCAGAAAGTTTGGTGTGAAGGCATCATTGTTTACATTGCCCAGCTTTAGGAGCCGAAATGAATGTGCACTGGAACCTTCCCTCTACTCACTTAATTCCTGCTACCTCCTTTGCCTACCATCTGCTCCAGCAAAAGGGGCAGAAATATGGTAACAAGTGTTGCACAACTTGCTTGGGTAGAGTGCTTCTCAGTGCTATTGTGTGCAGGCTGCAAGACAGGCGTGTAGAAGATCAAAAGGTAATGGGAGTGGTGATGCAATAAACAGGATATCGTTTTCTGGTTGGCTGCCAGTGACTAGTGCTGTTCTGCAGGGGTCGGTGTTGGGACCGCTTGTTTTTATGCTGTATATCAATGATTTAGATGATGGACTAGATGGCTTTGATGCCTAGTATTCAGATGATACGAAGATTGGAGGAGGGGCAGGCAGTGTTGATGAAACAGATTGGACGCAGAAGGACTTAGACAGATATGGAGAATGGGCAAGAAAGTGGCAAATGAAATACTATATTGGGAAATGCATGGTCATGCACTTTGGTAGTAGAAATAAATGTATGGACTATTTTCTATACGGGGAAGAAAATCCAAAAATTTGAGATGCAAAGGGACTTGGGAGTCCTTGTGCAGAACACCCTGCAGGTTAACTTGCAGGTTGAGTCAGTGGTGAGGAAGGCAAATGCAATATTAGCATTCACTTCAAGAAGTCTAGAATACAAGAGCAGGGATGTGATGCTGAGGATTTATAAGACGCTGTTGAGGCCTCACCTTGAGTATTGTGAACAGTTTTGGGCCCCTTGTCTTAGAAAAGATGTGCTGGCATTGGAGAGAGTCCAGAGGAGGTTCACAAGGACGATTCCAGGAATGAAAGGGTTATCATACGAGGAGCATTTGATGGTTCTGGGTCTGTACTCGCTGGAATTCAGAAGAATGAGGGGGATCTCAATGAAACCTTTTGAATGTCGAAAGGCCGAGACAGAGTAGATGTGGAAAGGATGTTTCCTATGGTGGGAGAGTCCAGGACAAGAGGGCACAGCGTCAGGATAGAGGGGTGCCCTTCCAAAACGGAGATGCAAAGAAATTCTTTAGCCACAGAGTGGTGAATTTGTGGAAGTTGTTGCCACGTGCAGCTGTGGAGGCCAGGTCGTTAAGGCAGAGGCTGATAGGTTCTTGATCAGACATGGCATCAAAGGTTACGGGGAGAAGGCCGGGATCAGGGGTTGAGGAGGAGAAAAAAAAAGGATCAGGCATGATTGAATGGCAGAGCAGACTCGATGGGCCAGATGGCCTAATTCTGCTCATATGTCTTATGGTCTTATGTCTTATATCGCATACTGACCTTGATATGGGTACAAATGGCATGGGCCATCTGTTCTTATGTTAAGGACTATATGTGCAAATGGCATAGACTATGCATGCAAATGTACTGTAGGTCTTCAGAACGTATGCGAGGTAGTGTTAAAAAGGAACTGAAAGGGCAGGTCTCAGCCAATGGAATGAGGGGAGATTTGATATAGGTATATAAAATTATGATGGGTATAGATATAGTGGATGCAAGTAGGCTTTTTCCACTGAGGTTAGGGGAGAAAAAAACGAGAGGACATGGATTAAGGGTGAAGGGGGAAAAGTTTAAAGGGAACATTAGGGGGGGGACTTCTTCACACAGAGAGTGGTGGGAGTGTGGAATGAGCTGCCAGAAGAAGTGGTAAGTGCGGGCTCACTTTTAACATTTAAGAAAAATTTGAACAGGTACATGGATGAGAGGTGTATGGAGGGATATGGTCCAGGTGCAGTTCAGTGGGACTAGGCAGAAAAATGGTTCGGCACAGTCAAGAAGGGCTGAAAGGCCTGTTTCTGTGCTGTAATGTTCTACGTTCTACTAAAGAGTGAATTTTGGAATGTTCCAGCACAGATCATAGAGGGTCAAATACTGAGCATACTAAATTCACAGAATTTAGATTTTCAGATATTAAGAGCATGGGATACTACACTGGTTACGTTGAGGCAAAAGTACCCCAAGATCATATTGAATGGTGGGCCAGGTTAACGAACCTGCTCCTGTTTCGATGACTTGTGTTTTCATAGTGAAAGTCCCACTCTATAATAGATGATACTTGGGCTTCATTGTCTATAATTTTGCAGCAGGTGGCCTATAAAATAAAGGTTTAATCACCCACTGCACATCACCATTTAATGTGTTTCTCCATGTGCCAAACTATTTCTAGGCCACATTATTCTGAATTTTTAATGATTATTGGATTCTACAGCTTGTTGTATACAATCTGTAAATATAGGAAATATCAGCAAATATAGAGCAAATTCTATAAATTGTTTAGAAAGGAATATTCTGCTCATTAGATTTATTACTGCGAACAGGAACACCTATTTTTAGCAGAAGTGTCAGCATTGAATCTTCGTTGACATACTGCAAATGAATCTGGATAAAGTTCCCACATCTACTGCCAATAAAATCTCAAAAGCTAATTGAGAAATGTATCTCTACTGAATTGAGGTGACATTTGTATTTTTTTTTTACCTGTGGCATATCTGAGTGCGGTTGCCAATTCAATATCAATGAGAGATTATCTTATATATTTCAATGCTTATTAAGAACAAATTTAAGATTGTTCCCTGTTCATTATAGTCAGCAAAGAGAGCAGGTTTTATCACTGCAGCTACTTAATGTGCTAAATCCCTTCATCATTCACTTCCTAACTTAGTAAACATTGTTTATGGATTTTAAAATAATATGCCTGAAAGGTCAATATTCTATTAGTTATAACCTCTAAACTATTCTTCAAAGGAAACCAACACTGTAGGAAACTGGGAGGACACCATTCTGTACAAATTGGTCATAACTCAATTCTCTCTATTACAGCAGAACTGAGTGCTGTTACAGACTCAAACAACAATAAATATATGAGTTAGGCAGGGGTTTTTATAACAAATAACACGTTTATTAAACACTGAAAACAAAGCCCCCCAAAAGTAAACAAATCACTAACGTAACCGGAAATCAGCTGCTGTGCGGCAGCTTCAACAGTTCTTGAAGCGATGTTGCAAAAACAGTTCTTCAAAGTAGTATTGTAAAAGTTCAAAATGCTCACAGACCATTTAAGGGAGAGACTTTTTAAGACGATTTAAATTCTCTTTCACGTCGTGTTGCTTCGGTTCCCCAGTTGAACTCCTTTTCCCACGGAGAATTTACGAAGATGAAATGTAACGGCTTAAAGGCACTGACCTTTCCTTCACAAAACTGTTCCCAATCCTTT